>NC_081339.1:4311891-4635016 GCF_022539665.2 Daphnia carinata | reverse complement strand
ATTGGGTTGAAATGATTTCAACTTGATTTCCACCTTGTTCCGTCTCTCGTTCGCCCTCTTCTGCTCGTGTTCGACACGCGATGTTTGTTCAAACATTCATCCGGCTGTAAGGGTCCCCATCCTCTCTCCCTCCCCCCCCCCCCTACGATATGAAAACAAGAGGCAGGTGAAATCGACCGACCAACTGATTTTTTTAGCCGGGGGGGGGGGGGGTGCAATTGCGACATCCTGCGTGCAGCGTCAGACATGCTGCACTTGCAGCTTTCATAATTGATCGAGATCAACGTGAATTCGTAAGGAGGCAAATGTGTACGGCCAGCGAGGGCTAGGAAATAACATAAAAACACATACGGTCGCTAGTTGTTGTGTTCCAGCGGTTAAACATACGTGTGTGTACAGGGTTCGAGTTTAGATAGCTCTAAGGAGATGTGTACGCGCGGGCAGGGGGTAGAGTGAAATTGACCGATGGGGTCCCCCTTATAAATCGTTTTCGCATTCATTTTTTCTCTCGTCCAGGTAAGAAAAGAAAATCGTGTGCAAGTTCTCGAGCTCCCAATCCATCAAATAATGGCAATAGCGATCAGTTTGAATCAAGAACGAAAGCTTTCAGGACTTTTAGGAATCTCCTTTTTTTTTTTTAAATTTTGTTGTCGTCCTGCACCCCCCCATCGCAAACGCGTTTTGTGCTAATGAAATCATTTCAAATGCGATGCGAAAGAGAAGAAAGAATCAAAGAAAAATTGTAAAAGTACGAATGAAAGCTTTAATTTAAGTCGAAAATCTAATGGTGGTCGGATGAAGCAATGGACGCCGTCGAGTCTGGAGTCGATAAGCCACGGATTGGATTTCCTTTTTTTTTTTTTTCTTCTCTCTCTCTCTCTCTTTCCGATTTTGTTTTCTTCTTCTTTTTTTGGGAGTAGTTGGGTGCTGCTTATCGGTGCGGAACACGTGCGGGATTAGTGCGCGTGTGTGTAACGCATCTCGTCGACTCGCATCCCGAAATGAGAGTGGAGAAGCGAAGCCCATCACAAAGTCTTTTGCGGCGACGTCACAGAGGTCGCCGTTTGAGGTCGTCTTGATTCTCCTTATCTCGTTTTTACTCTCTTTAACGTCTCGATTGGCATTGGCAGCTCGAAACCAATAGGAAAAAAAGAAAAAGAAAAAGAGAATTGGACTTTGAGAAGTTGGTAGAGTTTATCATCAAAAGTCATCAAAGTTTTTTCTTTTCCTTTTTTTTTTTTAATGGAAGAGGAGGGGATAGGGAAGTTGGGCGAGGTCAACGAAAGAAGTGGTAGCATTTTTTTTAAATTTTATTAAGGCAGACCCGTTTGTGTGTATCACTCGTTTTAGGATGGCGAAAGGCAAATTCGAATGATGTTGCGGTTTTTTTGTTTTGTTTTGTTTTTTTCGGAGGGATTTGTTTTTCTTTTCATCCGTTCCCCCTCCACACCCGGTTCGTCTAACATCTCGTATTTCTCTCGCTTTTTATATTTTCTATCTGGAAAAAGAGGATAACGCGCACACAAAATAGTAGCAACAAAAGAGTGTGTGCCGAACACTAGCTGCGACAGATGCGTAGTATTGGCTCATAATCAAATGGAGGGGGGAGAAAAAGAATAAAGAAAAGAAAACTGTTTCTAATCCCTCCCCCCCCCCTTAAAAAAAAGCTGGGAAGAAGAGAAAGAAGGGGGGGGGGAATAGACATAATATCCTTTTATTATTAGATGTGTGCAAAAAAATAAACGATGTAATATAATTTTTTTTTTTTTTTTTAAATTTTCATTCATTTTCAAATAGACGCTTGCGGATTGTCGGATGTGGCGCACATCGAGAGCCTGCAGGAAAAGTCGCAGTGCGCCTTGGAAGAGTACTGCCGGACGCAATACGCCAATCAGCCGGTCCGCTTCGGCAAATTGCTCCTGAGGTTGCCGTCTCTCCGCACCGTGTCGTCTCAAGTCATCGAGCAGCTCTTCTTCGTCCGGCTGGTGGGCAAAACACCCATCGAGACGCTCATCCGCGACATGTTGCTCTCCGGTTCCAGTTTCAATTGGCCCTACATGCCGTCGATGTAAAGCACACACACACACACACACACACACTTTACTGTTCTATTCTCCGTTTATGCGGATCTTATTTTGTCCGCTGGGCGAAATTTCAATGTTTGCCTGTGCCACGTTTGCAGGAAAAAAACGATTTCTCTCTTTTCATCTTCTTTTTTTCAATGATGACATTCGATATTAGTGTATAGTGTTATATATACATATATATATATACTGGCATCTTCCCCCTAACACACCGCCAGCAAACCTCGTGTGTGTTTTGAGGGATACAACACAAAAAAAAAAAAATAAAAATAGTCGCCCCTATTATGTTTTGGCTGGTGGAGGGGGAGGAAGGCTTTTCTTCTTTGGAAACTGCTACTTTAGTACTATATTTCAATATCTGATAGAGGAGATGAAAGGTATCTAACGATTTTTTTTTTCATAATAGACACATCCGGTCATGATCTGCAACAATGAATAAGACTAAAGACTAACTAGAAAAACAAAATTTAATCAGAACATTTAAAAAAAAAAAAATTTACTATTAGACTTGAAACTGTTTGAATTCATTAAGGCTTTTGATTGAACATTTAATAACTCTTTTCAAATCTATATTATACGTATATATGATTAATTATAACTACTATTGATTACACCGAATATTATATATATTATTAATTATGGAAAAAAAGAAGTAAGGAGATAACAAAACAATATTCATTCTATTCATTATGTCTGATATTTTCCTCGTCTCGGTTTAGCAAACAAAAAGCAAAAGAAAAGAAAAAGAAAAAAAAAGAATAATTTCATTTTTTGTGTTTATGAGTGTGAACAGCGTCAAGCCAAAGTTGTGTACAGTCTGTTTTTAAATCATTTGTGTTCCTCAAATCGACAGCTGCCCTCTTATCATGATTAATGTATGGTTTGTTTTGATTGTTTCCATTTTGTGTTTGCGTGTCGGCCCAGTTCAATTCTTTTTTTTTTGCTTTGTTTTCAATGATATTTCATCGGAATCAGTGGTTTAATACTTTTGTTTTTATTTCATTACAGAAATTCATGTGTGGATGTTTAATTCTCAGTGTACAGTGTAATACATTGACGATTTGATTCTCCCTTCCCCCCCCCCAACAAAGGAAATCTTTTGCAAGCTGTTATTTACAATAATTCAGTTTAAACATAAAAATGATTGACGTCTCGAAAGAAAAAGAAAAAAAGGAACATGGAAAGGGAGTTTGAAACCACACAAAACAGATTATAACTGTCGATTTGAAACACGTAACGTTCGACAATTATTAAGGATTTACCTCGTAACTGTTTCCTGTTTTTCTTTGTGGATTTGGCCATTTCTTCTTTTCCGATACAACAAGAAAAATGATCAGTTCTCCGAGCTAAAAGAAAAATAAAAAAAGGTAAAAGTAACGGGGGAGGGGGGTCAAAGCAGAGGGCGGGGCCGAGAGGCCAAGCGCCCGGTAGCCCGGTGTACCGTAACTGGCCGCCGACACGCACGGACACTCCCGTTCCTCGGCTGTGTGTCTGTTCCAAACGAGTCTACCCCCTTCCACAAACTATGAAAAAAAAATAAATAAATTTCGACGAGTTGCGCACGCGCTTTGCATGTTTAAAGACCGGCCACTCTACCCCACTTTGCTTTGTGTGTGTGTGTGTTAAAGTCAGGGTGGAATTGAAGGGCTTCCGTTCGACGACACCCGGCCAAAAGCCAATAAGGCAAAAGTCGTCGGCGGAAATCTCAGCGTTGCGTGATCCAAAGGGCTTCTGTCGTGTAACAGACGCTCAGGTAGGGGTCGGTCCGCAGGAACTGGAGAAACCGTTGCAATGTCCCGTCCTTTTTCGGTCCCCCTTCTTCCCAATTTTTTTCTTTTTTTTTTCCATTGCTAGCCGCATCTTTTTCCCCCTGTCAAAGGAACTCTTTAGCGTGCGTGCGTCTTCTTCTTACACCTTTTTCTGGTCGAAATGACGAAGCCCTTATTGCACAGCTTTTTGATGGTGTACACAGGTGACTGGCCGAGCCAAACAGGGTTAAACAGACGCTAATTTGATGAACCCCCCCCCCTCCGTTCGGCGTCACGACAGTGGCCAAACGAATCCAATTACAATCACAAACATTTTGTTTCTTTTGTTTGATCGCAAGCTTTGGCAGCTTGCCTTTGTCTGTTGTGTAATGGACGATAACTGCCTCTTGCACAAACAGTGAAACACCACCGATATTTCAATTAGACAATAGGAACAGAGAGGATTTCTTTTAAAAACGGAATGCGCCTTTGCCCTTTCGCCCTCCATCCATGGAAATGAATTAATTAAATTCTATTTAAAAGAAAAAAAAAGAGGTGTGGTTAGAGAAGAGATTATTAAATGGGCTGTTGTTGCTTTTGCTGCAATTTTTCTTCCAGGAACTGAAATATACTGGACATGCTACAGTACGAGGTCATCTCGTGTTGCGTGTGACCTGTACCGACAAGCGCCGCCCCCCCAAAAAAGAATACAATAATTTATTCATTTCTGAAATTAAATTGAAAAAAAAAATTATGCAATAAATCATCGAAATTATTCACCTGCCGATACGCGATCGATATCGTTAGGCGGCCGTCCTATTGGCGTGTCCAGCGGTAGGCCGGATGATACCCAATTGCGACCAATCTACAAAACAAATTTAAAATCAAATTAATCACGTCATTTTTTTTTAAATTATCACACAATTTTTTTTTTAATTTCAAATCACGCATGAATTCGAATGACAAATCTCAGCGGAAGGAAGGAAGCAAAACCAGTGTGGAATCCGTGGAGTGGAGAATTTCCCACGAGTTTTTGATCCGGGCTCTGAGTTCCGCTTGGCGACTCTCATGACCGGCCACCCTCACGGTATTTCCTTCCTTTTTTTTTCCCTTCCGCTCTTCAACGGCATGGCCCTTTACCTACACCTCTTGTCAATGTAACTATACTAAACAAATCCGGAGTGCAAAAATTGAAAGAGAAAAAAAAAAAGTGGGAATCAAATAGGGCGCTCTCTTCCAGTTCCGGTCGTTGTAACCATTTCAATGGCTTCGATGACATTTCTTTTCTTTTTTTTTCGGAATAAATAAACATATTTCCATGTGTGTGTATCTGATGGCTGTGTTTTGTTTCAAATGCACCTTTAGAAAGTGGGTATGGATGTCGTGTCGTGTTTCGCCGGATGATAACGCAAAGTCCAACAATGAAACCGACATCAAAGAAGAAGAAGAATAAACGAGTATTATAAAGATTTTTAAAAATGGATTTTAAAAAAAAATGAACAACGAAGATACCGATGCTAAATCGGCGTGTTATTTCTTGTTCATCTTTCAAGAAAGAAAGAAGAAAAAAAAGGGGGAAAAAAAAGAGAAAAATAATATTAAGATAATTTACGATGGCTATTCACAACCACAACGAAACATGGCGCAATACAATACGACACACAAAGAAATGTCGGGAAGAAAGAGAGAAAATGGGGGGAAATAAGAAGAGGATGAAAAAAAAACGAAGAAAAAGACGTCATATAGAGAGATGTTGCGCCCGCCCTGAGGGTTTCTTCTTCTACCTATTTATAGGCGGTTACGATACGCACACACATAAGACACAAAAGAAAGGTATGATTTTTTTTCCTCTTTTACTGCCCGTGCATTCCAAGTAGACAGAAGAGAAAAAAAAAAAAAAAAAACACGTTGTATATTAATAATGATTTAAACCCGAGCCGCCAAAATGACAAGTTCTTTCCTATTTTTTCTGTCCCGATCGAATGGGGGTAAAGGCGGCATCGAGTCACTTGGCTGCCATTGGAAAAGGGGCTCTTACTACTATATTATGTAGTTATGTGTACGACATTATTATTTTATATGGTGGGTCGTATATAAATTGTCATAATGAATTACAGGAAATTCCCACGCTTTTATTGTTTTATAACCCCCGCATCATTTTCTGTTTTTCCATTCAAAAACGAGGAGAAATCACGTCGCCAGCGAGAAAATGAATAGAAATATGACGGGGCAAAAATGGGGTGGAATGAATTTAAAGAGATGAAGAATGTCGAACTGAAAAAAAAAGGGGTGGAATGAAAGAGAGATCAAACAGAGTCCAGGCCCAGATTGCCGGTGGCCGGAAGCGGAAACACGGAGACAACAGAGTCGGTAACGCTGTACAAATCTGTGAGTTAAGTGCGACATGCACAGCTAACCCATTTGACCTGGCCACTAGTGCAACTCATTGGCTTGACTTTCAAACTAGTCCCCTAACAATATTCACAACCGCTTTTTCAGGAAAAAGGGGGAAAAGGGAAAATATGATAAATTGTGGAGAGCCCAATTCTTTCTCTTTAAAAAAAAAATTCTTTTCTCTGCGGGAGCGGCAGATTGTTGCGGACTAGTGAATAGGTAATGACTTCCCTCAACCAATGTTACTTTTCGTGTCCTACCTGACAAAGGAATTGCTGTAGGCTGGCCGCGATCGAACTGTGGTGTACCATGCTGTGGACGGAATCCGTCATCGCCAGGGCAAACACGCGATCTTGAAACTTATCCTCGACCTGACTTGCCTACGATTTTTAGATTTGAAATCAACATGGACTTTTTATAAACGACGACATCTAGCGGAGTAGTACGATTAGCTTACCAGTTCCAAAATACAGACACCGCCGTAGCTGTGCGCCACAAAGGCGATATGTTTAGCCGGACTCTTGTCAATAACCTGATTCCAGACTAACGGTCCATAAAAGGAAAACAAATAAACAAATCATGAGAAAAACAGTGAACAGACTGCACTGTCATGGTTTATGTTTATACCTGATAGCAAATGATTCACAGGATTCTCACTGCCCTGTAAAAGTAGAATGACAAATTTCATTAACAATCTGTTAAAATGTAGTCCCCATTTTAACTTACCTGTATCAGCTTCTTTTTTTTGTCAATTACTCTATAATTATCATTTGTATTTGTAACTATGACTGCATAACCTTTCTTCTTGGCCAGCTCAATGAAAGGTAACTGTGTTCCAGTATCCAGATTGTCATTGATGATTAATCTATTGTAAGAAAAACAATATGATTATTCAATATTAGTCAACGATTCTAAAAGACTGACGAACTGACCTACGAGCCCACTGTCCAGCCTTAACTACACCGCTTCCATGGACTAACACAAGCAATTTATCACTATTGGTGAAAATATCATCACTGACAAAGATGAAGGATTCTATTTTGTTGGAACTCACGCTGCAGTCTCCTCTCGTTAAAACTAATTTCTCTAGTTTCCCTCTAGTCTCAAGCAGTTCATAGACATGCTGGTCAATTATCTGGGAACATATTATGTCCAACAGTTAATTAGGGATGTATTACAAAACTGTATGTTGCCTTACTTCTCCTAGGGCTTCATAGCGCCTTTGGTTGTAATCATGGTTGTGTTTATCCACTTCGAATTCAAAGGGAAGCTCTCCTGCAACACCACTGTTTGAGTCAATGATTCGCAACTGACCCTCTGATCACGATGAAGATAGAAAAATTATTGTCTTGTTGAAACTAAAATCCATTTCATAACAAACATATACATACGGTCATTGAATGCATAACCGAATTCTTTTAGCGTTTTTGGAAACGAATCATCCATCGCTTGTGAAAATCTGGCTAAACGAGAAGAAAGGAATACTGGTAAGAACCTGCATAATTAATAGAAGCATTCATTCCAAGGTATCTCGCATTACATAAAGCAAAAAACTACGATAGAATCAGTTTGCACATCTTGCCCGCGGGACCTACAGTTGAATAAATAGGTTGAAAGATTGGACGATTGCGTAATTTTCTCACTTGATTTTGTGCGGGAAACGTTTCTCTGATTCTGTCAAACCATCAAATCGGTGTCAGGTGCGGGGCTGCGACATTGCGTTATTTTTTCTTAAAATTTACAAACCAGTCGCTAGTTATTCAGTTATTATCAGCTGATTTCACAAAGTATTCATTTTCCAGTTATTTCTCGATGTGACTAGTTTCAAAAGTTCAAGGAGAATACGGTTTATTTTACACCCTCTGCTCATTTACAGTCGAGAAGCGCGTGATAAATACTAACAAAACAAAAACCTTACTCTGAAAAAGAGTTACGATTCTGTCATTTGAATTCTTCACGTATCGAGTACTTATCTTCTGTAATAACAAAAGGTTATATTAACTTGACGTCAATGTAATAAGATAAAAACATTTAACATTTAGTTGCATGGTTTCCGTCAGCTCTCAGCTGGCAAATCGTACTCTCATATCGGGTTCGGCAACAGACGACCGCCATAAGTTGTTGCACGTCACTCTCGTCGTTTCATGTTCTTTCTGTCTCCACGAAAAACCTATTATTGAAGTTATTTTCCATCAGTTAACAGGTTAGCAAATAAGAAATATTTCCTTTTAATATATTATTTTAAAGACTTGATTTCTGAATTGCCGTTGATTCGAATGGCGGTTTTGTATGATTGTTTGTTTTCTTTTATTGTGTGCAGTACAGTTTTCAAGAATGGATCGCAGTAAAGTTGGCGAGCTCATGGTCATAACTGGAAATTCCCATCCTGAGCTGGCTGATCTTATCGCCAAGTAAAGAAGGAAATGTTTTTCATTCTCATTTCAATGTTGGCTTCATGCATTCCTCTTAATCAGGCGGTTAGGCATCAAGGTTGGTGCTGCTTCGATTTATCACAAGACTAACCGTGAGACTATGGTTGATATTGCTGATTCCGTTAGAGGGAAAGATGTGTACATCATTCAAACAGGAACCAAGTAAATGCTGTGGTTTTCTTTATTTTAAGACACAAATTGTATTATCTTTTAAAAACTTGAGAATGATGTATCTTTTTAGAAATTATGTCTCCAAACATCAACGTAACAGCCAATCAAAAATTTTCTGTTCTATATATTCATTTAGAAGCACCTAATACTTCATAAATTTTAACATTTTAGAGATGTCAACAACAACATTATGGAGCTATTGATTATGGCTTACGCCTGCAAAACGTCCTCGGCACGAAGCATCGTGGGTGTCATCCCCTATCTACCCTACAGTAAACAGTGTAATCTTTTTATTTATCCGTTTTAGTTTTCCCCTCGTTATGTCTAAAGGACCTGCAACGTTCAACCGAGTTCAATACCTCAGAAGTTCACGTAGAGTTGCATGCCTAACCAAAATTCGTTTAGTCATTTCCTTGCACGTAGAACCTGCAGTAGTTCACATACTAGCACTAGTATTTCCGTCTTTTTAGTTTGTTTCATTCAATTAACTCGTGTTGTACGTGTCCGATTTCATGCAGAGTTCAATTTCACATAAAATATTTCTCTTTTAAATTCCTTCCCTCCCAACTCGCAATCCTCGGATGCAGGTAAGATGCGCAAGCGAGGGTGCATCGTATCCAAACTAGTGGCAAAAATGATGTGCCGCTCCGGATTAAATCATCTTATCACCATGGATCTGCATCAAAAAGAAATTCAAGGTTTCTTCGATTGTCCAGTCGACAACCTTCGTGCTTCACCCTTCCTTCTTCAATACATTCAAGAATCCGTAAGTTGTTGTACTACTTTTCCAAGTATAACTTTCTGAAAAATTTAAATTTTTTATTTATTACTATTTTACTGTATTACTCTATAACTTTTATTTTTCCTATATGCATTTTTGTTTTGGTTAGATCCCAGATTTTAGGAACGCTGTAATTGTAGCCCGTGATCCTGGATCAGCCAAGAAAGCCACTTCTTACGCTGAGCGCCTTCGTCTAGGAATCGCCGTCATTCACGGCGAACAGAAAGAAGTAAGGCATTCTTAATATAAAGTCAGCCGCTAACCAGTGAACAAATTCCATTCATGCGTCAAGGCTGAATCAGACATGGTGGACGGAAGGCACTCTCCACCATCAGTACGCAGTCGCACTATGGACGCAGCCGGAGGAATGCCGGTTATGACTGCTAAAGAAAAGCCACCGATTAATGTTGTTGGAGATGTCGGCGGCAGGATCGCTATCATGGTGGTACGTTCCAATTAAATTAATTAGCGGATTATTATGAGACACATAATTTCTACCTCGCCTTTTAAAAAAAGGATGACATGATCGACGACGTGAGGTCGTTCGTGGCAGCTGCCGAAGTCTTGAAGGACCGAGGTGCTTACAAAATCTACGTAATGGCCACACACGGCTTACTTTCATCTGATGCCCCTAGGCTTATCGAAGATTCACCGATCGACGAAGTCGTAGTTACCAATACGATTCCACATGAAATTCAAAAGATGCAGTGCCATAAGATCAAAACAGTAGATATCAGTGTTCTCCTTGCAGAAGCCATTCGTCGTATCCACAACAAAGAGTCCATGTCCTACCTGTTTCGCAACGTCACACTCGAGGACTAAGAAGAAGAAAATTACGATTGCTGGGCCTTAAAATTAACTTGGTATGAACACATTCTATAGTTTCCGTTGAAGTAATCATTCCTTAGCTTACTTCATCATAGCAAAAAGAAAGAAGAAACTCATTCTCAAAGAAAGTAAGCTTATGGAAAAAAAAAGTATGGAGATTTTTGTGAAACCTTTGTTTTAGTCTCGGTTCCATAGGCGAATATTGTTCGAAAAGTACCTTCATTTTTTCGAATGTTAGTGATTATATGCACACCCTGCACTCCATCCAAGTTAAATTACAAATGTTGCAGCAAAAGTTGAAGATTATTGCAATTTTTTGTGTAATCAATGTATTGCTAACTTTGCGGGAAGCAATTCATTGGCAACATACTGATAAGCACGCCTCCTCATGAATCAGTTGAAATCATTTGAAAAATGGGGTTTTCTGGCTACAGAAAATAAAAAAAAGGCACGACAAACAGAACGAACAGAAAAATCATTCCAATGCACTCATCACTTCACTGCGTTTAATATTTGAATGCTGCGCCGATTAATGGATGTATTGTTAACCTAACTATAGATGTTTGAACAACAGTGGCTAAATATTAACATCAACCAGAGACAGTGGAGCACTAACTTAATCTTCTGAAAAGCAAAGGGAATCTTCCTACACTGAAGACCACAGTGAGTTATTAATAACTCTGCAGAAATCGGAATGCTCGATAGTACGTCAACCCTAATCGGCCTCAATCGAATGAAATCAGTTCAGCGACAGCAGGTTGTGGTGCACTAGATTGCTGCTGTTGTAACTGAGGTTGTGGCTGTTGTTGATGATGGTGTTGTTGCATCTGCTGTTGAGGTGGAGCCATCATCATCATTTGAGGTTGAGGGGCATAGTGACCAGGTCCAGCTGCAGGTGCAGAAGCCGGTTGCTAAATAAAGTATAAAATATAAATTCACGTCACGATTTCAGAATGAAGGTGTTCAAGTACCTGCTGCTGCTGGTGGTGGGGCGCGTATTGATGCATACCGGGATGTGGTTGCTGTTGTTGCATCTGTTGAGGAGGATAGGGCTGATAGCCTGGATGAGGACCATAATTGGGTCCGGGCATTTGAGGAAGCCCCCCAGGCATTGGAGCAGCCGGATGGGCACCGGGCGCTGGTCCAGCAGGATGAACCCCAGGAACAGGATACTGTCCTGGCATTGGGTGATACATATCAGTTTGGTAGCCGGAGTGTTGAGGAGGGCCCATGTATGGACCATGCTGATGGGCTTGCTGAGGTGGATAGCCGGACATACCGGGCAGCATTTGTCCAGGTGGCATTGCTGTCATTCCTGGCATAGGCATCTGGCCGCGTAATTGGTACATTTGTTTTTGCTGTTCCATACGCATCTGCATCTCTCTTTCCTCGTCTTGCATCCTCTGCATGGCCAGCTGACGTTGGTACTGCAAGTATTCTTGTTTCTTTTTACGCATAATTTCGAGCTTCTGAGCCATTTGGATTTGACGTTGACGTTCAGCTTCCTCAGCCTCACGACGAATTCTTTCACTATGTTCCTCACGCAATGCATCCAGTGCTGCACGAGCATCCCTCGCTTGTGTTAGCTTATCTTGTAATCCTTCGTAATATACTAAAAGGGGAAGCAATAACAATTAATCACACTCGTGCAGTCTTTAAACTAATAACCTACCCCGGGCGCTTTCTTGCTGCTGAATATACTGCATGAGCCGAGTATGCATTGTTGTAATGTTGAGAAAAAGTGTTTGGACCGAAGAATCGTTGGCAATACTTCTTCCACGGCTAGAATTTGATTTCATTCTGTTAACGAAGATATCCAATTGGCTGCTCAGGGTCGAACAAAATTCATCAACTTCATCCGTTTCTCCATTTTGATATCTCTGTTGCAACAGTATGAATTAGTACATAATGGCATAGCATTATTTGGCGTAGAACTTGCATACTTCTAAGGTTTTCATGCCGTTGTTAGTCGGCGATAAGGGCCCTGCGGCAGTAACCGGAGCGCTGGGATAAATTGGAACTTCTACGTCTTTCTCTCGGCTATCCTTTTCTTGCTGTTTTTGTTCCCAGTAGGAGCGGTTAAGATAGCGGGCTAACTCTGGATCTTCAATCTCTGCAGCGGTCACTTTAGACGACTGGCTTTCCTAGAAAAACGTTAAGAGTTGTTAGTTTGGCAATCCAAAGATTGACTGACACTGATTCGACTTACTTTCACTGGAGATGAATAAGTACGCTGTGTATGCGTCTTTCCAGTTTGTTTCTTATGCTCGATTTCGGATTGAGACAAAGCTAGAGCGAGTTGTAGCTCCTCTTCTTCTTGTAATTTTAGCTCCTCTTCTTTGCGACTCTTCTCAGCTTTCATCTCCGTTGGCTTGCTTGATGAATCCGACTCATCTCTTCCCGGCCTGCCATCACTAGGAGAATGCCAACAATATTAGAGAAGAATTCAGTACAGAGTATACGGATTGAAGCATTACGAATTATGTTTGTCGAAGCAATCCTCACAAACACGCACTTCCTTCTCAATGCCGAATTTTGGCAATGTGCAGCTACGGGGCGTGCATTTACCACAGAACACTTGTCCACATGCCCGGCAATGGTGCTAGCGAAAAAGCAACGTTGGTGGAAATACGATAGAGAAAAAGCGTTGAATATTTGACTACCTTACGAACAATTACAGAAAACTGAACTCTGCAACGATGACAATTGTCTCCGTCACTCCAGTTTGGTGCACGATCTGCTGCAAACATGGCGTCACTTTCTCGCAGCGTAGGGAAGGTATACCCTTCTGCTTTCAGAATATTAAGCGTATCCTGATGGAAATAATTACATAAATTAAACCATTTCAGTATTCGGTACAGGTTGAAGTTTACCGGTATTATGCTGTATTTTGGAGCATTTCGAAAAGCAAAAGCCCAAGTTTGGGTGAGCTCCAAGATTTTTGCTCTCACTTTATCATTGGTAGTCTTGTGTACCATTTCTCTAAGCTCATCCATGAAAGCTTTAGATGCCACTTCTTCATGGATAGGAGAACCACAGTTCTTTACCACAGACTCTAGCACCTAATGAGATAACATGGTTATTTTAGGTTTTGAATCATCATGTTGTTAACATTGGTACCTGAAGTGCATATAGTGCCACATATGGATTTTGATTGTAGAAACGCTTTTTGATGGCAGTAATGGCATATTTTGGTCTGCAAAAGATAGAAAATGCTTAGCCACCATTTCAATCTGTTAACTTTTGATAACAATACTGGCAATCTCCTTGGCAAATGATGTCACATATTTGTATGATTGATTGCCAATCTGGTTCGAGCAGCAAATGACTAGTAGCCTTCTCTGTAACAGAAACATAACGTAAATACTTCAATATTTTCTTTCCATTAAACACATCTTGCCTAGCACTACTTCTAGTTCAGACATTTTTTGTTGAATACACAATAGGAAATGAGGAATGACGAAACCGTATATGTACGAACAGTGCGGAACCTTACAAGTTCACTTTAATCTCATTTGAAGAAAACAAAAATAAATGTAAAAATTACATACCCAGCTGCTTGTCAAACTCTGAAGTTGATCGGAACATCCTTGAGAAATATTTGCTACTCGTGTGTTGCTAAAAAAAGAAAAAAAAACGCCTCTTAAACAATTTCCTCGATGACACACAAGGGTAGCCAGCTGATCACTGATTACTGTTGTTAGAAGGTACGGCCTAAACAGCAACTAGATATCACTTTGGAATTGTGACACGCGGTATTCGGACAGGAAGGAACATCATATCTGTTCTGTTCGAACACTATGACTCTGCTGAAAGCGAGGTTCGTAAATTGTGTGTATTTTTTCTAGACGCACACGTGCGTAATTTGCGATCTAACAGTTTGAATGTTTTACTCATTACAAGAACTTCAGAATGTAGACAATACTTAGTACAGTTCCACTCTTGTTTATTTCAATTTTCTAGATGGAAACCGATAAAGTGCTAAAAATTAAAAAGTGCTTATGTCATGGCAAAAAACACAGAAGTAAACTAAATTACACAAGACGAAAAAGGAGCCACCATCTTTAAGGCTTAAACAGTAACATCGGCACTGAACCAAATCTGCCAACATTGGGTCAAACAAGAAGATGAGGACTCAAAGTAGCTGAAAGAGCAAAACAATGTTTCAGGACTTCTTGAACTTTTATATACTCCTGGACAGGGAGGCTGATTGATCGATCTGATTCTATGGTATCTAAGTAACCAGTGAACAATTGTACTGATTCTTCCAACTTGTCTGGACCATCCGGATAGTAACATACAAGTCTCTTAAAGTCATTAATGTCCTTGGTGAGTGCATCTGAAATGTACAACCTATTGTCCAGTTTCAGAGCATCTCCATATAGAGGCCAGTCTTTTACACATGGCTGACAATAGCAACGGAAGAAGTATTGCTGGCCAAGCTTCAACTGACGCTCTTTCTTATCATGGGTTGCATAATGGTAGCCATAGTTATCGAAGATTTCCTCTCCTTTGAGAATCCGGCGAATAACTCTGACGACCATCACATCACCGTAGGAAACATGAACAACATTAGGATTGCACGAGTGATTCATGAGACTCACAACAGGCATGATTGCGGCACCAACTTCACAAGGTCGAACCTGTTGCAACTGCAATAACTGCCGCTGCGAGCATGGTTCAAAAGGAAGGGGAACAGCCAGATGAGAGATTTCATGGGCGTTGCAAGGATAACTTTGAAGAAGATGAAGTAGAGCGGCGGCCATCTCGACATCAGGCTCTTTTTCTTCACTTTGCTGAATGAAGCTCGTCAAATAGACAGCCATAATGGTCCTCCGGAAAAGATCTGCCTCGGAACGCTGAGCCGTGTTACCGACGAGACTATAAACAGCTCCATAGTCAGCCGAGTCGAACAACGTTCCAGCAGAGCTTCTAGATGCACGGGATTTCGCCTGTTCAACGGACACTTTCTGCCTTCCCGCCTTAAGAATAGTGCGCAGAGCCAATAGTCCGTGTTGACCTGTGTTGACATCACGCGTGCAGCAATACAGCAAGTCCAACAACCCGCACTCGTACTGATGATAGCTTGCCCAAGATTCGTCACGGCACAACGTTGTACAGAATCCCACCTAACAACAGGTAAAAAAATACTACAGATAAAAAGTGTCCTTTTAGTTTCAAGTACGAACGTCTATTATACAGCAATCAATCTCAAAAGCTGTTTCGCAACACATTTAGGTGACGTACACGGTCGACTTTTTCGATTAATGGATACCAGAATATTGTGAATAGATCCTTGAAAACGTCCAAAAGTTACCTGAGAACACTTGTGACAAGGGACGGGCCCCGGGGTCCAGTGGAGGCAATGATGGCAGTGGGATTCCTTGAACTCCTCCAGTAGTATAGAAGCGTGCGCCTTCTCCGCGATGATAGTATCACCTGGACACATTTACATTTTGCTCATTACAACTAAATGATAAAAGCTGTGTGGAAACCGATATTTACAGAAACCTACGTACCAGCACACATCATTATAACTTCATCTTTTTGGCTCTCCACATGCAGATGACACTTGTTTTGTTAGTGTCAATGAAACTTCACGAACATCGGAAACACGCGATTAGTGTGGCGGTTAGGAGCCGGGGACATGCGAACGATGGGGCGTTACCTATTTGGAGGTCTTCAGTAGCAACGAGGCAACGACCTCGATCTGCAGTGTCCATTAGTTCAACTGACACTGATGCGCTGGGTAAGAGAGGGTTCTTAGCATGATGCAAATCAGGCGCCGATCTCCTCTTTTTAATGATTTCTTTTCGATTGACTTGACAGTTGACATTGATGCATTTTCCTCTACTCCCAATTTTTTTGATTTCTTTTGTTTGTTTTTTATTTGTTTTAGTTTCAAGGCGATGTCAACGACTTTTTGCTGAGCGTTCGGAGCCAAGGTAAGCAAATCCTTGGCAATGCTGAAGCTAGTGAATGATTGACCAATGTATCCCAATTCTAGCAGGCAGTTGCCTTGTCGTTCACGTAGCTTATGCTCCAAGTGCCTTGGATAGCCATGGTCAAATGCAAGTTGGATATCTCTTAGTGATTGGAGCCAATCCGCCATGTCATAAAATACGGCCGATCGATTGGCGTAGGCCAGGGCTAATGCTTCACCCTCTCCAACAAGAATGCTGTGATTATAAGAGGAGATTGATTTCCTAATGAGCTTCTTCTTATGGTAATTATCTCCTTCAATACAATGGGTTGTAGATAAATTTTCAGATTTGCAAGGTGAAGAGATCTCTTTTTTGACAAGATATAGGTGTTCTTGAAAACAAGCTTTTACTGCTTCCAGTCCCATGACAAAGGAGATACGTTGGGTATCAGTTGAACAAACAGAAAACCAGTTTGATATTTCTCTGCCATCTCCCATTTTTTTGAGATCATGGGAGATCTTAAGGAACATGGAATCGAAGTTCATGTCCGGGTAAACTTCCTGTATAAAAAAATGTTAAAAGGTAGAATTATGAGAAAGTGTTGGCTGAAACTAAACACCAGCCTCGCGGAGAAAGATCTGGTGCCAAGCTAGATGGAAAAATACCTTATTCAGCCTCCCAAAAAAAAGTCATAAATAAGACGCTTACGACGTGAAATGAAAATTCGTACAGCTCTTTTTATCACATACCTTATATCTTAAAGAGGAGGAATGAAAGATTATTTTTCGTACTGTTTTATAGTATTAAAATAACACTCCACACAAGATAAACAAATCTCTATAGTTTCGTCTGCAGGAAGTGATGTGGTTCATCTAACGGTGGCATGAGGAGGCTTGCATTGGTGACAACATGTTCGTTCGAAATATTCTTTCCCTCCAAAAGTTGCTCTCAGCTCATTACCATATAATGACTAGTAAAACGAATTGTATTAAGGGAGAGCCTATCCCAAGAGTTACGAGAAGTGCCATCAAAAGAAAATTAAGTTCATCTGTCGAGCAAAACGCTGCCTTATTGAAAGATAATGGCTCCAAAGAATCTGAAAAACAGAAAACTCTACATACACCTAAAAAGAATGCTGTAGTCAAAGCAGAATCGAAAGGTAATGAGAATTCATTATCGTAATGCTACCGATGAAGATGGTACACGATTAGTTAAACGTGTGTATTTCTGCATTTTTACACTGTTAGTGAGGCACTAGGTATAAATGTTTGGTTTTGCATTTTCTATAGGTAACGTGACTAAGAAAGAAAAAACTACAGAAGAAGAAACATGTAAACCCGATGCTGGTGGGATAAGATCAAAATCAAGAGGTAAAAAGGCCAAGAATGAAGAATCAGCCTCTGAAAATTTTAAGGAAACTGAAAAGCCTCTCAAAGTTATCAAGGAAAAAGTAAAAAAATCTGCAAAGGCAGCTTCAGAAACAAGCGTGACAAAATGTGCTGTTCCTAAACCAGAGATGATAATTCCTGAAATTGTGATCCCGATTAACAAGCCATCCATCAAGCGGGAAGATGGTCCAAGTCCCTGGAATGGAACAATGAAATTTGATAACAAAATATTTTTGGGTGCCCACATCTCAGCAGCAGGTTTTTTTTTTCTCGGTGTATAAAGATCTATAAAAAAAAACTTGCACATGTACGTTTAGGTGGATTGGAAAATGCCATAAAGAATGCAATGAATATAGGTGCTTCAAGCTTTGCCCTGTTTGTGAAAAATCAGCGGCAGTGGGTTTCAAAACCAATGGAAGATGGTACCGTCGAACGTTTCAAAGGTGGCTACCTTAATAAATACTGCAAGCTTGCATTTGTTACTAAATTTTTGCTTTATTATATAAGCTGCCTGTGCTAAAAACAATTTTTCTCCTCATCTCATACTACCACACGGGTCCTATTTGATGAACTGTGGCAGCAATGATCCAACTGTTTTAGCTAAAAGCAGGGCAAACCTTCTTGATGAGGTTCAGCGATGTGACAGACTCGGTATATTGTATTACAACATCCATCCAGGTGAGACCCTTGCATAATTCACTGACACCAGTAATTAAATGCCAATAATAACTATTTTCAGGATCGACTTGTGGAAAGGGCACACGTGATGAAGCAATTAAATCGATTAGTGACAGCATCAATTGGGTGCATGATCAAACGCCAGGTTCAAAAGTCAGTATTGTCCTGGAGAACATGTGCCGTCAGGGTTTCACAATCGGTGGCGATTTTTCTGATTTGGCTGAAATTATTCAGCAAATCTTTGACCACTCAAGAATCGGAGTTTGTCTCGACACCTGTCACGCTTTCGCTGCGGGATATGATCTGGCCACGTCCCAAGGATTCAAGGCATTCCAGGAAGAGTTTGAGCGTGTTATCGGATTTCGTTATCTCGTTGCTGTTCACCTCAACGACTCTGAAGGTATTAAATTGCATATTTTATGCCAGCCATTGGGATAACTATTGATACTCTACAGGTGAGGTGGGATGTCATCGCGATCGCCACGCATCTATTGGCAAAGGAAAAATTGGCATTGAAGGCTTCAGAAGAATTATCAATTGCCCGCGATTTCGTGATATTCCTGTGGTACT
This sequence comes from Daphnia carinata, assembly GCF_022539665.2. Lineage (NCBI taxonomy): Eukaryota > Metazoa > Arthropoda > Branchiopoda > Diplostraca > Daphniidae > Daphnia > Daphnia carinata. The sequence goes on along the minus strand of NC_081339.1, from coordinate 4,616,018 downwards.
GGAAACCCCCTTCATCAGCGACGATCACTACAAGCAAGAAATCTTACTATTGAAATCTCTTGCGGAAGCTGGTACGATTTGCGCCTGAATACCAAATCGCACCTGTTTATCTCGGATTTCCATCACCTAGAAAAGGTACGTGTTAATAAAGTAATCTCGTTATAAAAAAAAAAAAAAGGAAAATCATTGTTGACAGGAAGCTAGGCAACGTTGCATTTCAACTTTCTAGATTTCGGGATAAATTTGAGAATAAGAGGCTAAATACGCAAATTATTTCAGTGGGATTTTCAATAACAACATTCTAAAGGGATAAACTGCTCGATGTCAAAGGTTCTTGACTTACGACGTAAATTTTAAACTAGCGGTTCGTCCTTGTCTAATTGGGCTGTCCCCTACGGCATCGGGCAGTGCGATTGCACTGGAATTCTCTAAAAAACAATTGAAATTTTGTATTTATTAAGTAGATCGACGCTGTATAATCTTTACGCTCATCAGAGTCAGGCTTTTAAGGTTACGAGATTTCTTCTTTCCGTTTTGGGGAGGTCTGGAGATCAAATGGATCCAAGAGGTTTAAACTAAAGCCCTTGTCGACGGTAGAGCGTTTTTCTGTGTTTTCACATTATGTAGATGTACGGAGTACTCGAGTTGTTACGTAAACATGGTCAAGCAACCTTGAAATATTGCTCAAGAACCTAAAAAGACGAACAGTAAAATTTCGGGTTGCTTAACCAACTTAGCGTAGTTGCGTAAAGATACAGTGTACGACGCAAAACAAAAAGACATGCACCTGCGAAGGAACTTTTGAGACACTTAATCAAAGTTCTGGTCACAAATAATGGACGTATTGTAATATTCTTCTGTGACGTCCTTTTTTGGATTCGTTGGGCGTTGTAGATGGTTTCGATCAGTCCAATGCCCGCACCCCTATCCATAAATCTTTAATTGGGGAAAGTCTGGCCAATCTGCCTAAAGCTTTTTCTAAGCTGCTATTTTAAAAAAAAGAAAGAAAAACAACAGAAAAGAAAACCTGTTCCATGGCTTCTGTGCTGACCCGGTTTAAGTATTTTGCATAAACGTTTTGATTTTTGTTATAACGTCCATAACAAAGTTCGCAGCCGGGGAATTCCAAGTTGTGTGATAGTTGTCATCCGACGAATGTCATCTTAATTTTTCAACATGATTACCAGCGTAATTTCTTTTTATAAATTAAAAGGAAAAAGGGAACGGCTTATCTTCACCTTCATCACTCTGTGAAGGAAACGTGTTATCTTGTTTATGCGTGGCATTATAAAAACAAAAACAAAAACAAAAAAAAACAACTTGTGAGATATTTCCGAGATCAAATGGTTCGTTAGTGATATTTTTGCTCCAGCACATACAAATAGAAGCCTCATTTACCAATTAATTAGATGATAATTGGGGGTATGCAATTATATGCAAAAATGCAGAGAAAAAAAGGAAATCGTTAGCCACGTTCTGCGTGACAAACCTAAACACATGTATGAAATCAATGTATTGGCATGGGTTTTATTCCAACATCAAAATTTCTCCCTGAATGATGTCATTTATGTCCTGTTGCTGGACGGTAGATGCGACTAAGGTACCTTGCTCATCTTGTTCAATAGTTACGACGACTGATTCGCCGTCTTCTGTGGTCCATATGTGAGGTCCGCCAGTGCCATCATCGACGATTGTGTAGGTCTCGGTGATTTCTCCATCTGCATTAATTTCTTCGGAGGATTCAACGGTGAGAATTTCTTGTGCTTCATGTTCGTTCGCTAAATCTACACAATCCACTGTGTTATTGGCGCTGATGTGCTCTTCCATCAATGAATGTTCAGACATATCAGTTTGGTCTATGTCACGGGATGTGGAAGGCTGAGGTTCTTCTTCATTATCAGACTCTTCGCCTTGTTGCCCCAACAGAGCCAGTACTTCTTTCTCAATTTCTTCTCTGCTTCTCCCAGTGTTGGGCATAGCTCCTTTCTTACTTTTCTTGTTATTTGGTGCAGCTTCAGCAATAAGTTCATCGAGATCCACTTCTGTCAGCCTTTTCATGCTCTTGGTACCTGATTGTCAGGGCTGGTATGAAACAGATTTGACACTACAAATTAGCACATGCTTAATACCTGTGTGGCTGACAAAAAGTTCCTTGAGCAGCTCCAACTCTTTCTTGAGACCTTCAATCCGATCTTCCAGTTTGGTGTTTTCACCCCTTAATTTTTCCACTTTGTCTAATGTGTTCTGTGTTCTCAATTTGGTTCTTGTGCGGCTCTTCTTAACAGCTTCATTATTTCTATCTCTCAGTTTGCGGTATTCTTCAGTATCTTTTTCAACATTAAGTGAACTTTTAGCAGGGGTAATTTTCCCTTTGCTCGTTTTAGATGATTTCAAAGAGGTTTGCTCTGTGCTGCTCATAGCTCCATTACTCTCTTCACTATTTGGCACCATTTTCAATGATGGTAAAATTTGCCAACTCAATTCACTTTTATGCCTATTTAAAGGAATGTTGAGTTGTTGAATTATAACTTTAGCATGAAGATGCCCACTTCAACACAAAAGTTTGTTAATTTTTGTTCTTTGAGGAATTTTCTTTTGTAATATCTTTGGTGCAATATGAAATATGCAGGAATCAGGGTTTAAATAGTTCCTAGAAATGACAAAAAAGTTTTATCTCGTCAAATTGTCTTAGAAACGAACGACTTCCGACTTAATGTTGACAATGCCAAGAGCGCGACGCCATGTTTTATGTTCTGCTGATGCAATAACAAATTTCTAATGCAGCGTTGCAGCTCAAAGTCGAAAATCCGTACCAACCAAATGTCTTTCAGCTCACGTTTCTTTTCATATCTTTTCGGGTTTCTCTCATCATCAGTAGCCCTTGCATTCTTTTCGATACTGATAACCAATGGACAACGAGACGCACATACAAACATAAACCTTATCTAACCGGGAATTCATGACATGATTTCATAGCTTGATCGCATATGGCATTTTCTATTCAGTCATTCTTCGAGAATCTTTAATTAAAATGAATTTCATTCAAAAAAAAAATTAACAATTTGACGAGATGTTGTCGCCCTACGCCTTCAGATTGTTAACGAAAAGATAATTGCCCTGCCGTGTGTGAATGAGTCATGCTATATAGCCTGACCACCGGAACTGATGCGTGAGTTGGAAGTCTCGGAACTGGCTGGCTACTGGTAGTGCTGGCCTTCCGGTGTGCACGTGTATGCTCGAGTTCTTGGAAGTAGAAAGGAAAAAAAAGTATATCTCTTTCCATATGCCCTTTTTCTGGTTTGCCTTCTTTTCCCGCGAAAAACTGCCCGAACGCAAAAAAACCGTAAAAACAGAAAAATAAATTGGAAGTTATTATTTATTATTATTTACAACGAGCGGTGTCGCTAGTGACGTCACTCGCGACGATTTTCGACGAAAAACGAATGCGTCACTACATGTTCCGGTGCGGCCAATAGAAACGGGTTTTGTTAGGCCTGCTGTAGTTTTCCACACATTTCAAACCTATATTTTTTTCTCAAACGAAATTTAGAAAAAAAAAAAACGAGGACTTTGAAATTCATATTACTATTTTATCAAGCACTAGCGCCACTAATTATTTGTTTTTTAGAAGAAAACAACAGTTGACGATGATTCATCTTAATTTTCATTGGGTTGTATTCGTTGTGTATCATGTGCGCGTATCAAAGCCAATCAGATGAAGGCGAATGACGCCAAGTTGGGCGGAGCTAAGACGATCACTGCGCCACCGCTTTCAGTCTATAAAAAGACGTCGGCCAACTAGGCGACTAAGCCAGTGTGCTAGAAGCTCTTTTCTTTGTTGGACCCTTTCCCTGCTCTCCCGTCTTGGTCACTTGAACTTTCTCCAACTGATTAGTTGATGTTTTCCAGACAACACGAGAGGGAAAGGAAAAAGTGCAGAGTCATAGTGCCGCGCCACCTAATTAGTGTTTGTGTGTGATCCGAGAATTAAAAGATATATAATTTTTGACAAACAAGAGTAGTTCGATATCTTTCCCGTGTTGTGGGGGGTAAACAATTCGAAGACTTTTGGATGATTACTAGTGGCAGTTCACCGCCATGTTCTTTGGTGGCCATGGATTCGCCGCTATTCTATGAGCTTCAGGACCATTGTCACGACGTGAACTCAGTGACGAAAAACCAAAACCAACAGCAGCGTCGTAGTGTGCCGAACGGGCTTCACTTAAATTTGAACACGTCGAGTAATTCCATCGCCGATTTGACATCGGCGCGAGGACTGGCTCCCATCCGCGTGCCCCCATCCGGCGCCGTTTTCGGAAACGCGCCCGGCTCTCTTCCACAGCAGCAGCAACAACTTGCCGAGGCCTCCTATCCGGAACTGGCCGATATCAACACTCCCGAAATCTCGCTGGATCTCCAGGTAATAACCAAAATGCTTCAATCCATTTCTTTAAAACGTCTATTTCTTTCTTCAAAAAAAGAACATTTAGGACAATGAATTTATTTTTGAAACATTTGTTGTGTTTAATTTGAATAGGGTCTGATTGACTGCGAAGGATTGCTGTCGGACTTGTCCCGTCAGTCAGGTTCTTCCGGCAACCCTTACTTGGCCAACTACATGCGCCAGACTCAACAACAACAGCAACAACAACAGTACATGCCCCACCAGCAGCAGCAGCAACAACAACAACATCAACAGCAGCAGCAGCAACATCAGCAACAACACCAAACTCATCCAGCCAGCCATCACCATCCGTACGGCGGTTTGGTGAAAGAAGAGCCGCTGGATTCGGGCACGTACAGTCCTCCACCGCAGCAGCACTACTCCGGCGGAGGCTACACGGCGTACGACAGTTCTTACGGCGGCCAATATCCGTCGACTAGCGCCGGTGGCGGACACAACAATAACAAACTGTTGGGTTCCAGTAACATCAACAGCCCTGGATCTGTCAAAAGTGTCTCGTCGTCGGTGAGCGAGTCGTCTTCTTCGAAGCGTAGCGGTGGTGGCGGTGGAGCTAGCGGATCGGGCGGAAGTAAACGAGCTGATAAGGGGACGGACGAGTACCGCCGCCGTCGGGAGCGCAACAACATCGCCGTACGCAAATCACGTGAAAAGGCGAAACTTCGATCCAGAGAAACGGAAGAAAAAGTCAAACTCTTGGTGCGAGATAACGAACGTCTCCAGAAACGCGTCGAGCAATTGACGGAAGAGCTCAATATCCTCCACACTCTGTTCACCAATGTGGGTGGAGTGCCCGAAAGCGTCCAGCGTGAAGTGGCTAAACACCTGGAGAACATTCAGCACCAACAACGCTATCAATAATTCAAACAACGATGATTGTAAGAAGGAAAAAAGTCTTGCCACGACCACCATTACCAGTGATGTGATGCGGATCAGCGATGACGTCTTATTCCACCAGTGTTGTCGTTGTGGATGTGGCCCGTTGTCGTCCGCCATACAAATTCGAAATGATTTCACCTATCCCTTTCATGATGAACCGGTACAGCTTCAAACGCAGCCCATTTGCTCCCAATTGCTGCCCCTAGTCGAGTGCTGGCAAAAAAAGACTTGATCGATGGTCCGGTACTCGATTTAAAGAAAACGACATCAATCGAATTTTTTAAGAAAAAAAAAAAGAAATTGATTTGTCTGTCGAAAATATATTTTTGTTTGTTTTTTTTGTACGTGTGAAAAGAGTAATATTTGAGGGAAAACAAAACAAATTTGTTATCTCTGTCCTTTGAATTTGAGGGAAAAAAATGAAAATGTTTGTCTCTTGAGCTCCACCCTTTTTGTACGCTGCGAAGTGTACGTATCCAGAATTTTCGTCCCAATGTTATCGTTCTTCATCACCCAGATTACAAACACACATCTAGCGAGTGACCCTGCTATCTTCACCTTAAACCAATACCTTTTGTCGGAAGCAAACCGTGTCTGTTTTTGGAATTATTTATTTGCAATTTGATGATGACTTGCCTAGTTATCGAATATTCGCGCCTTTTTACAATTCCGTCAAAAACAGAAAATTTGTCAGCCCTTCTTTTTCTTGTCTCGAAATTTGTGAGAAACACTTGGATTTTTATGCGTGTGTTACCTGGTTTGAAAGAGAAGATTTAAAAAAATTGTCAACGCACAAAAACGAAAAAAAAAAGTTTATCGAATACAGTCAAAATTGTGAAAAACAAATAAAACAAAAAAAAATTTTTGTTTTAGAAACGAATTTTCAATGAGCGCTATGCAACAAGTGTGTTTTGTGTCGATATGTCTTTTCCCCTCACCCTCCATATATTTGATAATGAAAAAATAATAATAATTAATACAAATATTTTTTCGTACGGAAACACAAGCAACAAAATTCGAAAAAAAAAACAATTTCTATTTTTCATGTTGACGGTAGAAACTTGGGACAAAAGAAAAAGTGTATCTGTATAGAAAAACAAAAGACGGCGACAGTACGGTGTGGGGGAGGGGGGAACATTATATAGTGGTAGCTCACACGCGGGAGTGTCCGGGTGAAAGTCGAAACCGGTTGGAACGAGATGTACATATGCCCTTGCATTTACATGCAGCATTGGCCGTCCAAAAGTGACGTCGATCCACACACACACACACGAGCTTTGCCGTGTAGTTTTCGGGTATACGTGACGTAGAACGCGTGTGGTTGCACGGTCGTCCGGGTTTTCCCGTCGTTGCCCATGGCAACCCAGCACCAACCCACAAGGTTTTCTTTTTCTTTCTTTCTTTTCTAGATAACAACCATAATGTTTTCGTGGGTTCTTTCTTACTAGCCGAAAAAAAAACAATATTCTTTTTTTGTTTTGTTTTTTAACTCTGTCGTCTGCTTAACCAGCCAATTTAAATGTTAAAATTAAGGGACATTTAACTAATGACCCGTTGAGGATATTAGAGTGCACAATCGACCCAGTTCTTTTTTTTTTTGCTCGAAAACATTTGCGAAAATGAAATTTTTTATTGCTTTGTTGGGTATTACTGGATTTTTTATGTGACCTCCGCATCCTACCAAGGTCCCAACCAGTTCGAACTTGTTTTCCTTTCACCCCTCTTCTTTTACTTCCCTTTTCAAGTTAAAACCCGCTATTTGATTAACAATTAACATTTTCTCTCTCTTCTACACATGTTGATTTAAGCAGTAAAAAAAAATCAACATGTGTACACCTACGCCACCTTAATTTCACGCCCACCCGATTTAATGGCATTCAAAGTTATAGTTTTGCGGTTTTTCCTATTAGACCTATGCGTATATACGTGTCATTAGGCGATGTTGCAATCTTTTCAATAATCATATTCGTGGAAAAACCGCCGATGCAAACTTCCAAGGAAATATGGCGGCAGCCGGCTGGATTTGTATTAAGAGTTCCGGAGAACATGGATATTCCGTGATGTGTTTGCTTTTGTTCCCGGAAAACTCGTTCGATCCCGCCGTTTGCCGATCCTAACCACTTTTGTGAAATCACGCGTGTTACGCAATAGTAACAACAATTTGATTATTATCGTATTTTTTTTATGTTAAGTTCCATTTGCTTTCGAGGAATTTTTATCGTTTTGAAAAAGTTTAAGTTCGGGAACACACATGAACGATCTTCCCGAACAACTCACGCAATTTTCCATAGTGTCGTCATGGCTTTACTCTTATCACATCCTATCGATGTTGTTTTTTTTGTTTTTTTCCGAAATTTTGATTACAGAAATGCGACGCACGCAACGTTCATTCATACAAAATATTTTTGCTTTCCCTCCCGAACGGAAAGTGGAGAAAGAAAGAATAAAAAACAAAAACAAAACAACATTACTCGTCATGTGATGGACGATGATTTTTTTTTTCGGGATAGTGCGAACATATGCCTCCCATCCCCCTTTTCTCCCGCCGGGGACACTCAGCGTTCGGGACCAAGGTTAAAAAAAGCAGCACATAAAATAGAAAAATTCTTCGTGAAAATCATAAAAAGGAGAAATTCCATCAATTGAAATGTTGGAAAAACTTAGAATTTCTGGTTTCCAATTTGTACCGTTTAAGGATCGACATTGTTTGAAAATGGTCACGTGATGATCCGAGACATCGGGAATGACGTCACCGGATGTATGCTCCTCCCACTCCTTACCATTGTTTTTTTTTTCCGTTCGACGAAGACAGACGCTGAGAGAACCTGTTGTTTGACATTCCGGGCATACCAAAGCTTCCTCTTTTTTTTTTGTTTTTGGCCATTAAAACAAAAAACCGAAAATGGTATAACAAACTCAATGATGGAATAATAAGTCATACTTTTTATCTTTAACAATATATTCCTGTTTTTTTTTTTTTTAATGGTTGAACTCTCCCGTCACAGCTGGGACAGATGTCGGCAAAATCCCAATCAATTTCCCAAATCGATATTTTCTTTTTCTTTTTTTTTGTTTAAATTGTTTATTGTAAACTTGAATTTCTAACTTAAAAAAAAAGGAGAATTCACGTATGATGACGTAATACTGTACTTATTATATTTAATTTTAAAAAGATTTGATTTGTCAAATATTTAGAAAAACAAATAAAAGGAATTATTGCGACTTGGCATCGAGCAGCAATAGTAGTAGTATCATGGTGTCACGCACCCGATGACCTTCTTTTTATTTCTCTCTTTCTCTCAATGCTATGGCCGACCAAACCGCTTTGGGCCACGCGTAAACAACAGCAGCCCCGCACACACACACACACAGCCCAGCGAGAAAAGTAAGCTTGATTTATATCTATTTTATTTTTATGCTTTTAAAAAACGAAACCCTGGTGGTGGTGGTACGACGGTTCGTCCGATGAACTTGTTGACGCAGTGAATTTTATTTTATTTTTTTTTCATCTTCGTTTTACTGTAACTGGTCGTATCTCTTGCCAAGGCGACGGCCGCTAGGTGGCTGCAAAAGGGGGTCCCACATTTTAGTATTCCGTCATGGTGACTGGGCTGCGTGTTGTTGGGTGCTTTTAACCGAGTCAAGGTCGTTCACGAGACTCTTTCTTTATTTCTGTATTTATCAAAGACGAACACAGTGAAAATGGGGGGGGGAATTATTTTTAATCATTAAGACTTTGATTTGTCACGAACGTTGCCAAGAGTTAAAAATAATGGGCAAGTTTTTGTTGTTTGGATTTTGTGTGAAACCAAGACAAAAAAGAATGCCCAAGTTTTTCCACCCTAGTGGATTGGAACGTAATGGAAATATGCGATTCCTACAAGGCAACACACACAAAAAAAAAGAGAAAGACAAATAGTTTTCGGGCATAAATCAAACAACAAAAAAAAAAGAGAGAGAAAAAGATACGTTAGAAAAATGGCTTCCAGTAATTTATCAGGGTCGACTTAAAAATAAACTCGTGGAAGACGAAAAACCTGTTTCCTCGTTTTCCCTATTCCAGTTTGGAATTTGCAAACGTTGGCGAACGAAACAGACGAAGGGTGAAACGTGATTTGACGATACATGTAAAAATATCCAATCACAAGTTTTGTTTTGTTTTCTCGTTTGCATACACAAAAAAAAAAACTATTAGAATAAAATCCGATAAAACATTACAACCAAACTGGAATTTTCACATAGATGTAGATCACACACTCAGCCCATAATATGCTGGAAATTCTAGTTTTTTTTTCTTTCTGGTTGTCATAGTGAGCAGAATGGACTCGATGAACTCAACGTGCCCATGATCACGTGGGCAGCGTTTGCTATAGCGTGAATAACAAAAGAAAAAAAGAAAAAAAAAAGATCCAAACTCTATCCCGGAGGGCGATTGTTCAAACTTCGCTAACGGCGATTTGATAATTTTTTTTTTTTATCCGCATTTTCTTGTTTAAATTTTTTTTAGCCTTGGAATACGTTAACTTTAAAAACTAGTTTTTTTGTTTTTTTGTTCTTGATTGGGCTGTTTTAAAGAAATCAGGTAGAAAATTTTATGCTGAGTCATTGTGTTTGAGATGAATACGTCGGGAAATTGTCCCAGATTATTTTTTGACGAGTTACCCTCCCATAAAATCATTTTTTGCCCTTAATTTTTCCCACGTGCAAGTTTTGAACATTTGCCAAAAAACAAAAAAAAATCTCGGGATTATTAGTCAACGCGGGAAAACCGCGCCTCTTGTTTGCGAAACCTATAGGTATTGACCGTATTGTTTGTATATATAGTCACGCCATCTCACTTGTTTTCCTGGAAAGGTCCCCCCTTTTTTTTTCTTATTCTTAGCCGGTTGACGTCTGTTCTCTATTTATTTCAGCTGAACTGAAGTTTTTTCTAAAAAGACGGATCGTGCCATTTTTTCCCGGAACTCCCGTGCAGGTCCCCGCCTCCCGTAGCAACTTATTCAACTCCCGAATTAAGAGATAGCCGCTCTTTTGTAATTATCAACGGAAGACTAGTAAATCGACTTGTTTTTATTTGAATTCAATGCCCTGTTTTAGGGACCGCTGATTTCTACGAACTAAAGGATTTCTCTCACGAAAAAGCTTTTAATTTTTTTTTTAATGACCAATAAGAAGCCAAAAAAAAAAAAATAAATAAAAAGGTTTTGGGCACATCTATTTGAATGCTCATTCGTCTTGTGCGTGTGTCGACCCCGAAAAAGTCAATATTGTCAAACTGTCCGTTAATAGCTATTCGATGTTTTTTCCCACCTTGCGTGACTCGAGATGAACAGTTTGGAATATTCCCCCCCTCTATTTTTTCTCCGTTTCAACGTCCTTGCCTAGTCATTGGTTATTGCGAAATTCTTCTTCCCAAAGGTCGTTTATTCCTTTTTTTTTTCTTGCACGTCTACAGCCATAAATGGGCAAATGATGTCGGCCGTGACTTCCCGCGTTCAAATTGCGTCAGATTACAGAGAAAATTCTAATTTTTTTTTTGTTCTTCTTTTGTCTGACCTCTATAACTTCTCTCTACATCTCCCACACAGAAGAAGAAAAAAGTTGGAATTTAAACATCCCACGACTTCCGGACGACTCTCACTGCCGGTGCATTCCTTGCTATCCGGTAGATTTTTCGATAGAAATTCATAACAAGCGCCAAAAGGGCCCCCTTTTTTTTTTGCATAATTAATAATAATGGGGTGGTGGAGGTCTAACCTCATTATATAAACACAAGGCTAAAGAGACTATATAAGGTTGTTAAAAAAAAAAAAAAAAGAACTTTGGATGGAACTGGAGATTGAACAGAAAGGATATCCGACTCCGCCCTGAATCGTCGTCGCCGCCGCCGTCGTCGCCGCTCTGGTTTCAGATTATCCCCTACCCACACATTGAATAGTTAACAAAAAAGAGAGAGAGAGCCCCCCAAAAGCACAATTGCTTCAACAACAAACCGCAAAAAGATTAGAGACATTTCCGCTACTCTCGCCTTCATATTCATCCCGTTTTGTTCAATGATTAGCGTTTTTTCTTTATTGTTCAAACAACCCCACAAAAAAAAAAAAATGTAACGATCGTAGACATGAATTGCCGAGTTTTCTATCTGCCGGATAAGGCTGGAATGTCCGTGACGTCATTATCTGATGACCTTTACCGAGCCTATTTGACTACGTTAGGTGTTTATTAGGGTTTTGCATCTCTCTGTGTTTTGTCCTCCATTTGATACACTCGAGAAGGATAGAAAGAGAAATAGAGGAACGTGTGGCCTACTTTTGGCCACAAATCTTGCGGCTGGAACCCAGGTGGCGTTTTTTTTTTCTTTCCAGGACACACGCGCACTTTCACTATACACAATCGCGGAAGTCCGCGTGAAAGTCTCGTTGTCCCTTTTTTTTTTCCTTCTTTAAATAACTCTTTTTTTTTTTTTCAAAGCAAAAAGCAATTCAACATTATCGTCCTCCCTCTTCGAAATTGCGCGTTATATAAATAGCGTATGTAAAATAATATCGACAGCTATACAAATTCGAGTGCTGAATTTCCATATTGATTTGTTTTTGCAGTTCAAAAAGACTTTTCTTGGTGTGCGCATCGACAACGCACGTAACGGGATCGCTACATTGTCCAGTCATACATAGTTCCATTTACAAGATGCAAAACGAGACGTGTGCCTTTTTTTGCTGTTCTATATTTGAGGAGTTTTAAGTTTGTACGGCACTAACTTGATCATCATTTTTCAAAGAAACAAGAACAAAAAAAAAAAGCGAAAGTTAACGGTGCCTTCTGCTGTAGATCTCTCTCTCTCTCTTGGTTTTCACGTGAGCTCGGTTGGCCGCGTGTGTTTTATTCGCTGGAGCATTTCCTCGTGAAAGTCCGTTCCGTTCGCCGCGATGAGATAAGAGAGCTGCTCACAAAAGCGCCCAGGGAGAAAGAGAGGGGCGGGAGAGAGTTTTTTTAGTTGTGTGTGTGTGTGTCGTTCGTTTTCGGGGTTTTAGGTTAGGTGGGTTTTGATGGGGATGTGAAAGCGAAAGTTTTTTTTTTTTTTTTTTTTTTCCTGAGCTGTTTGCTTGATAAGAGAAACCATATGGTCCTTTTTTTTTTTTGCTTCTTTCCGCTAGTTTAAGTTAATTTAGGGGATTTTCGTTTTTAAGTTTCCCGACAGTGTCTGCGAAAATGTTTTAATTTTTTAGTTCTTTTTCGATTTGGTTTTCGAAAATTTTGTCTAGACATTGAAACGGATTCTTTTTTTTTTTGTTCATTTATGGATATTCAATCCATCTTCATTATGTATAGCGACTATACAGCGAGAACGAACGAAAATGTATGTTTTGCCTTTGATCAAAACAAACCAATTGAATTTGATCTGTCGGCAGTCCGGGGTGAACGAGTACGTTATTCAAAACGAGCGAAATATTTTGTTTGTTATTTTTAAAAACCTATTTCTCCAGCAGTCGATGTAATCATCGAACATTTCTCCAACAATAGAAGTATAACGGTTCACCTGTTTATCTGATCACCTGGTTCCAAGAGTGAAAACGCGCGGGCTAGGCGGCACCAGGAAACGGGAAAACAACAAGGACGACAGAAAGTAAAGGCGAAAAACAAAAAAATATAGTCCGTACAGGAACACAGGTTGAACCAGAGAAACGATAAGGCACTAACCGCCTGTCACCCACTTTCCCAAATGTGGGTTGGTTGCGTGTGCGGTGCGCTATCGATAGAATAAAATAATTCCCTAGTTTTTTTTTTTTTTTATTTAAAAAAAAAAAAAACCGCACGGGTGGTGGAAATGGAAAGTTTTTTTTTTCATCTAAAAATGGGGGAAAAGACGAGAGAGTTTTCATGAAAAAACTATCAGCTGAAAGTCAATGTTTCCGCGTGCGTTCGGTTGGCGGTCGTTCATTTTCACTCTTAATTTCTCACCGCAAAAATGTTATTATTGTTAACAAGAAGTACGCGCACAGACTCTCACTTTTTATATTTTTTCCCCCCTACGTTTCGTCCATTTTTTTGTCTTTGTAGTTGAAGATGTAATTATCAAAATTCATTGTTAGATTGCGATACAATGATGCGCACCCGGGTGAGAAACAAAAGTAGGTCATCATTTTTTTATCAGCTTCCGTACCGATAGCGTCATACCCCCACCAAATGTATTTTACTCATGTAATTATGCGTAAATACTCTTGTTTTAATACCATACGGGTGTGTATACGCGTCCATTATTCCGTTAAATAATTTATTCGCCATGACGACGTCAATTTTTTTTACGACTCCCGAAATAGCGTCGTAGGTATCAACGAAATTCCAAATTGAACAAGTGTTGATTTGGGGCCAACGAGGGAGACCTCGTTTGATAAGGAGCGTTTGTATACAAAACTCCTTGACGAAAATGTGTGATAACTATTTAATTTAGCCCAAATAGACTTTAAAGATGTGTGTCAGTTGACAGGACGAAAATTGAACTCAAGGCTGTTTTGATGAGTTGATAACTAAGCCTACGCAGGCCTATTTTATTCAAATGACCCCAACATTTTTTTCTCTATCATTCACGTACCATAAAATTTGAAAACTGTACTTTTTTCCTTATACGTTAAATGATAAAAAAAAATGATAAAATGGGAGCGCGCGATAGGAAAAGTTATCAACTGAAATAACACTCATTGAAAAAAAAATTGAACTTTTGTGAGTCTAGAAAAAAAAATGTATTATTAGAAAATGGCCCTCGCTAGACAAACGACAAAGTCCAAACAATTGAAAAACGCGGTGAAAGCCACGGCAATTGTTGCGCCTACGTGATCGTTTACACGCGCGTGTAATGGACATTCATTTTAATAAAGACTCCCTTTGTGTGTGTGTTGAAAAAAACCCATATTTCTTGTTTTTTTTTTCCTCCAATCTTCACATTTTTTCCCTTCTCTCGTAGTCGTGTTTTTTCAAAAACATATTAGCCAACAATATGCGCGTGTATCCAATCGTGCGTGTTGCTTTTTATCTGACTGCCGTCCCTTATATTCGCCTTCAAGAAAAAGATTCCCAATTAAAGGGGCAAAAATTAATGGTGTCTTGTATACAGAAGAGAAAGAAAACTGCGTCATTGTTGACAGCAGACACACACAACGACGACATTTCCCTTATCTGACCTTTTCCATCAAAGAGAGAAAGAGACTGCGCCGCGCTTTTATAGAAAAACTAACGGGAGTTTAGGCTCAATGACGTCGTCTAATTCGTTATGCGTCCAATTTCAACTGGAACACCAACAACGCGAACCGCTAGGGAAATCTGTTGATCTTGCAGAGTTGAAGTATCTAGAAAATCTATAAATAATTTCGTTTCAAATTCAAATGGAACTTGTTTGCATGTGTCTTTTTTTTTTTTTTCAGGGCTCAAATAAGATTAAAGTGTTGTCGGTAACGCCACCTGTTGGATTCTAATTCCAGGAGAGAGAGAGAGCGCAACGGGGGTAAAGAATGTTTGTGAGTAAAATAGGAAATAAAAGAAAAAAGAAAAGGAAGGAGTAGTTTTTTGCCTAGTTTCAATTTTATCTGAACGACGGCAAATGGAGCCACGTGCGCTTTCCAGTTCCTCACGGCCGCACCATAGTTGACAACAAAAAACCAAAAGGTGGGAGGAGACAAGTAGCCAAACGAAACGTTAGAGTATTACAAAGTCGGGAGGTAATAAAGTACTGCCAACAAAAACAAAAACAAACAAGAAAAACAAAAAAACAAAAAAGAAAAGAAAGAGAGAGATAGAACACATGGCCTAGGGGTGCGAACCACGTACCAAGGTGTACCCCTCACCTGGTAACAAGGCCGGCCGACCAGTTATCCCTGTTTGGTGGTCCGATCGGAGGGATACGTTTCTTTCATTACGGTGTATAAATAAATATAGCCTCAAACTGCCATGAACTCTTCGGCAAACGACTCGATGCTGGACAATTGATTGATAATCGTGTCCTTAAAAATACAATAAACACAAGTCGACGACTTTTTTCCATCTGCTTGTCTCGACCCCCTTTGATACACTCTTTTTCTTTTTTGTTTTATCGGAATCTGCACTGCGAAAAAATTCTCGGCGTTCAACTATTTTTAGCAGCGAAACGAGAAAGGTAAGTATAAGTACCTGTGTGTGTGCTGCATTATTATTCCAGAAACGCCATCGTCACAACCGTCACTTGTATGTGGGAACGGAAACCGGTCCCGAAAGTTTTTGCTCGCCTGTCCTCTTGGTGTCCATCTTTCTCTTTTTTTTTTCTTTCCTTTTATCCCGATTCACGCCAATCTCTTTGTCGAGTTCATCCACCTGCGTGCGTGTGTATATAAAAGCTATATGAACACACCACTTGTATATATTTACTGTGCATGTACCACAGATTGTTTTAATTGGGACAAAGCTATATGCATACATACATTTATTAGAGAAGGAAAACACGACTGGTCACAGCAACTAAAAAAAGGGGAATTTTTCTTCGATGCTGGGGATTTTTCTTTTCCAGTTTTTTCGTTTTTCTTTATCAAGATAAGAGCTTTGACAGTCTTGAACTAAGCAAATAGTAATTTAAAAAAAAAAAAGGGAATTTATAAAAGGGATATTTACAAATTGATGTGTACACAATCTTGAAAATTTCCCCACGCAGTAGGAAATTTTCTTCCTTTTATTTGACTTGAGCAAATATAATATTTCCGTTTGAAATTAAATCGTAGTACGGCATAAAGTGCAACCTGTAAAAAGAAATAAAAGGACCCATCACTGATATGCGAAAATACAAAAGGGCACGTTGATTAATAGCTTCTAAAAAAGAGAAATACGAATTCTCTGTTTTTGCCTTGGCATGGACAGCTCCATGTTTGCAGAACGGTCACAGTCGAAGGGCGTCTATTTTCAGCAACGTCGACGATACTATCAGCACTTGCAGAAGAACAAGCACCTCCATCAGCAGCGTCCGTGAAGTCGTGTACGCTTGTACTGCTGCTGCCGAGGAGACCATCACCAACAACAATGTTGCTTAATTTGGATACCTCCTCCTCTTTGGTGACCTTTTTGCACAGCAGTAGCAGGTTGAAATCCAAAAGGAGGGTCACTCCTCCCATCAGCTCCACGCTCTGCCTGATTTTGTGTTTGGAATTCACGCACCATCACAGTAAGAACAGGGGGGAAAGGGAGGGAGACAAATGTGCATAATTGAATCGACTACCAAGGATACCAGAAATGCCAATCGGTCAACGAATGTTGGAGAATGGCTATTTCTGTTTGATTATTTTTGTGTGTGTGTGTGTTTGTTTTTTTTCTCCCTTCATACGACAGTAATGTATGGACGCTGCGCTTACCAAGGTTCGTAGATGGACACAATGTCACCAGCTTGGACGCTGCTGAATCTCTCCCAACGCTCCGGGGTGAACAACAGGCTGACCCTGTTGTAAGATAAACTTCCTTCAACTTTGGATTGTTCTTGAAGAAGGTTGCTGCAATGAGCGAAACGGTGGATTTTTCCAACCCAAAGGCTTTCGATCCTTAATTTTAGCCTTGCGCTAACAGAATCACCTAGTAACGTCGTCTCAATTGTTGAAGATGAGCTTAACTTTTGCTGAAATTTCCATAAACGATAGTCTGATTCTTGACGAACTAGTAACTTAGTCAGCTGCTTAGCTAGTCCACTTCTGTTAAAAACATATAAAATCACAAATCATACTGATATCTCTTACATAATAGGCTGATGTGTGGCATCTCTTACGACTTATACTGCCTCTTCTTTCTGGCTGATCCTGTTGGGATTGGCTTAGCCCTGACTGTTTTCTTCTCTGGTGTTGATATTCCTGAGTAGTATGAGGATGTTTGGCTGATTGCAGTAGAATTCTGTGACCTAATACTGGCATTGGTGACCTGGGATTATGAATGAATGAAAAAAACTATGTACCGAGTCAGCTATTAGCACACGGACAAGGCAAACAGGTAACTTACAGTTGTATCAAGTTTATCTTCACTGTCAGACATAGTTCTCTCATGCACAATGATGTCATCTTCAGTTCCAGAGCTTTCCGAATGGCTCTCTTCTTCAATAATGTGATGGTTGCTCTCTCGATTGTGTTCGGCTGAAGTATGAGAGAGCTGAAAATTCATCGAAGGGGGTGTTTCATCAATATCAATGAATAATGACTTGGGCTTTAATTTATGAAGACGTATTGGACTGCCTTCGCTAGTCGTTGGGCTGCAAAAACTGTCAATAACAGGAGATTCCCTTCCTTTAGTGCTTCGAGTCCTTCGTATAGACCGCAAAAATACTGGACTATCATCAGGCAATGGTTTTTTTCTCTTTCTTCCACAAGAGAGTATCGGTGACGCCAATAAAAGCTTTGTACTTTTGCCTTTCTTTTTACAGGATAATACTGGAGATTTTGATTCTTCCATGTCTTTACGATTCAAAGCTGGGGAAGGTGAAATTTTTACAGGTAAAAAAAAACGTGGGAATCCCGCCAAAATATTATTATTTACTTTGGTTCTTTAGCGCCATCTAACGCTGATTAAAAGTCCTATCCAATGTTAGCAAAAAAATATAGCTCAATTTCGAATACCAGTAAAAAATCACAAAAACCTTTTGCTTCCATTTTCCAACAGTGACGTAATAATTGCATTCACTGACATGTAGATTTTCATTTTCTAAAAAAAAGTAACATTATTCAAATCGAGTTCGTGTTGGTATACGTTCAGAATGCCCCCGGAAGAGACGGCACCAATTTGAAACGACCTCGAAGGTGTGGTAATAGTTCCCGGAAGCTGAAATTTGCATTATCTTACAATACAGACGAATACAAGTGTTCTACTATTAAGACGGGCAACAGTAAATCAGGCTGTGCGTGCAAATTTAAGTTGCTTTTCTTGTTAATGGAAGCGGATGTATGTATACAGACCGAACAGAAAACGCAATGGGCTCCATCCCAGTATCGAAGTTGGCTACAGGATAATAGGTGCAATTGCATATTCATCGTGGGTTAATGGAGGAAAAGAAAATATATGTTTCACGCCATTTTGCACCGGTAAAGGCCAAAGGAGTGGAGCTGGGCGAAAAGAAGGTTACGAATGGAATTTGCCATTTTCGAGGCCACTTTCACCCATAAGCCATAAGCAGACGTTTTCTTCTTCGTGCGTGTTTGGGGTGCAGTGTGGCACCGCCGCCAAAATCTTTCGATTCTTTTGGGAGGAGAAATGAAATGACCGGAGAGGAATTGGATTCTTCTATCTCTCTCCCGCTAAGCGAATGGCCGTCAAAGGTCCAACGTTTGCTTACATGCATCGTCTGCCTATCTTTCACATTTTGAAGAGCACCTGTTTTGGTTTCATTCACCATCAGTAGATGGGCAAGATGCACATGTCAGCCTTAAGATGGCATTCGTGTAGAAACCATTCTGTCTACTGCAAGAAAAATAAATTTACCCAAAAAAACTCCCGTTGAGGATTATATTTCAAAAGAAAAACAAAACTAATAAAATTGTTCAATAACTAAACCGCGTCGTTAAGTAAGGTATTTTCTATTGGAACAAAGAGGTTGGCAAAAGGCACAAGATGGAGGTAAAAGCCAAGTGAAAGAGTAGGCCGCCGCTAGAGAGAGCTACTGAACATTCGTATATTATCAAAGACAGTGGGGTGGATGGGATATAACACACAGTGGTGTTTTGAGCAAGTATGGCGGCTCTCAGAAGCAGCAGAAGAGACGACGGCTGGCCGCTCCGTTTGACAGTGAGCTAAAGCTGTTTGTGTGTGTGTGTGTGTGTGGAAGAGAGCAGAGAAAACGATTTTTAAGTCCTCACACCGACTGATTCTCTCGTTCGACGGATACATAAGGAATCGTCAAGTTATCTACGTGTGTGTGTGTGTGTGTGTGTGTGTGTGAGTGAGTGAGTGAGAGTGAGTGATGGCTGCATCACTGTAGTGGGTCGGGCCGAACCCCCGTATCTTCTTCTTCTTGTTTTTCTTCCTCACCACTCTCCTTCTCCCTCGATTCGGTGCTCTGATGAACACACGCACACGGATTATTGTTGATACGTATTCTGTCTGGAATCTCAACTTGTTTAGTGGACTTGCTCAGCACCTCCACCAGAATCGTGTGTTGCCACCCAAGGCACTCCCAACCAAAACGGATAACAGGAGCCAAACAGATCCATCCAGCTAAAACTCAGCCACAATAGGGAACAAGGCGCCGAACGGGCGGTCCACCGGATCGCCGAACGAGTCCGGCACCGCCGTCGACAGTGTCAAACCATTGGCAGGGCCCTGCCCCAACGACCTCACCAACTCTCACCCCTTGGTATGACTTAATCGTAGACTTGCTTCAGTTCAAGCGATCTGCAGCTCACCTTCACCAATGTGGCAGGTGTATTCTCACCCACCAGGCTTCACAGACCGATGAACTTGTGATTGGTGTTGGATGACCTCGCAGTCACCTTTGAGCTGGCCACGCTGACCCTGTCTGGTCTGGCCTGACTGCTAAGACCATTTATTAATACTTGATGCATCTAATGCCTATGTTTTGATCTCTTTTAGAAACAGGTTCAGTCAAAGAGTGGAGGCGGCCGGCCGAAACCTCAGTCGGTCGAAAAGAAGAGCTACGTCGCCTATGCGGCGGGAGGAACGACGGATCGCCAGCAGCCGCAGCATCCGCCGAGCCGCCGCAGCTGGTCGACGGCCATCGTCATGGGCTGCTTCGGCCGCAGTTCCTCCAAGTCGGATGCGGAGGAAAGCAAGCGGCGCAAGGAGGCCAACAAGAAGATCAACCAGCAAATACAAAAGGATAAACAAGTCTACAGGGCCACGCACAGGCTCCTGCTGCTCGGTACTTTTCCTGATTAAACTACAACATATTATCATGTTTTAAAGTTTTGCCTTTTATTCCATATCCCCCGCGTCTTAGTGTTCGTGGCTTATTATTAGCTGTTTGTCAATTCGCTAATCTTCCTTACGATGATATCCACAACCTCTACCAATAATTTGATCATGATTGTATTATTCAGGAGCCGGTGAGTCGGGCAAGAGCACCATAGTCAAACAGATGAGAATTCTCCACGTTGACGGATTCAGCGAAGAGTGAGTTTCCTTTATCCTCAGTCCTTGTCTCTTTCTTTTTTCACCCTCCCACTAGTTGTGCCTTACTCTTCCCCTCCTCCCTGATCATCTTAAGCGTGAATCTTGAGGAAAGGTATTCAGAATTTGACGATGGGACTGAACCTTCTTCTATTTTTTATTTTTGCTTCTGTTTGAGCAAAACGGCGAGATGAATGGTAGAGTGGCGCGGGCACAAGTGGGTGCGAAAAATCGACACACACACACACGACCCAGCAATAGTTTTTGAGAAAAGAGAGGTGGATGGGAGGAGCCACCGATTCCTCGTAGAGAAAGCCCCGAGAGAAAAGAGGAAAAAGAGTTTTTTTTCCCTTCTTCGTCTTCTTCCCCCCTGTGTGTGTCTGCGTGCGTGCGTGTGTCGCGCATCGATCGGTAGCTGATATCTCCTCCCCCACCCTTTTCATCCCCTATTCCTCCTCCCTTTCTCTCTCCCGTTTTCGTTCGTTCCGTCTCTCGCTATATATCGTGTGTATATGTGTGTGTGTGTACTGTACACACACACACATACAGCAGCGTTTTGTACCTTATAGGAGAGAGAGAGAGAGAGAGAGAGAGAGTCTGGAAGCGGTTCTTTTTATAGTTCCTATGGCCACTCCTCTCTCTCCCCTCTGTTCATAACGTGAACTCGTTGGCTGATCACGTGACCGCATCGATCCTTTCTCCCTCCCCGCGTTTGCCTTCTCTCTCACTCTTCCTCCCTCCATCTATTCATCTCTCTTTTCCTTTTACACACTCTTTTCGGGTGTGTGTATGTGTGCGTGTCTCTCTCAATCATTGCATTAATGAGCAGATCTTTTGTCACCCACCGCCACTACAGCCCATCTAACAAACGGACCCATCATCACCAAACAAACAGACACGTACACACAGCAAGAAAAAAAAAAAGGAAGTTTTTTTTTCTTCTTTTCGCAAGGGTAGTGGTAGGGCGAAAAGAGAAAGAGAATACTCGTCTTTGTGTGTAGGTAGTAGATGGTTGTTGTTGCTGCTTCTGCAGCATTGGCCATCTGGACGCAGCAGACATCGTCATATGGGCTTGGTGTTTGATAGTTTTCACCTTTACCTCTCATAGTCGTTCTCTCTCGCCCTACTCCTTACTTTAACCGATAGATAGAGCGGCCAGTAGTAGCCGCTTTGCCCACATTCTCCGCGATGACATTCATTTGAAAATGGGGAAAAAAGGAGAGACCAATGGCTATGAAAGAGAGAGAGGCAACAATACATACACACACCTTGACGAAATTATTATGATTATTATGCATATATATACCGCAGAGGGCAACCTCTGTGTGACGTCTATTGTCGTTCTTTTTTTCTTTAACGGGGTGGGAGGTATTTAACAAAGCGTAAAGAAATCACAAGCCAAACATTTTTCCAGGTTTCCAATCATTCAATGTTTTTTATGGTTTTTTTTCCCTTCCTTGTAACGATTTCTTCCTCTCTCTTTTTGCGAGCTGCTGAAAGCAGTCGAAGAATGGAAGGAGGGACCGGAAGAAGAAGAAGAAAAGGAGGAGGCAAAGGGAATATATCAATAAGACGGTCGGGTTGGGGTGGGTGAGTGGGAGTTTTCGGCAAGGAAGGTGGGGTTATAGTGTGTATCTGTGTGTGTATGTGTGCGTGTGTATAGTATAGTGACGGTTGCCATGGAAACGCATGATTCTATTTCTGGCCTTTCGTCGTCATCGTATCAAATCTCCCAAGACAACAACCCCATGTTGTCTGCGTGCGTTTAAACATGGTGTGTGTGTGTGTGTGTGTGTGTGTGTGTGGTGTTTTTAGGGTGAGAAAAAGACAAAAAAGGACTAAGAGTATGAAGACGTTGTTATGTCTGTTGCGACAGGGAATCACTCACGTGGGGACCGTGACAGAAATATCATTCAAAAATGACTGCCAGTCTATTTTTTGACTGAAACACTTGTCTTATCTATTTTTCCCGATTTTTCCCGTGTTACTTTGCTAATAGTAATGTATTTTTTTTTTTCAGGGAGAAGATCCAAAAGATTGAAGACATCAAAAAGAATATTCGTGATGCCATCCTGGTAAATATTATTCTTCACGTAACAAAATCAGTCTAATGTGGAAATCTGTTGAATTCAATTGTTCATTGTTGTTTTGTATTGCTGTTTTTTTTTTTCGTTTCAACGTTTCGCCTCGCAGACAATAACGGGAGCCATGAGCACGCTGACGCCACCCGTCTCGTTGGAGAATCCTGCCAATCAGTTTAGAGTCGATTACATTCAAGACGTTGCCTCGCAGCCGGATTTTGATTATCCACCTGTAAGAGTTTTAACCTATAACCGGCGTCTGTAACGTTTTTCTCAACCCTCACTCCTGTCCTATTTTGACTGGCCTTTGCTCAGCTAACAGAGATCAATAGTCCCCCTATACTCTCACATCCACTGATGTCATGGCCAACATTTTGTTTCTCATTGTTTCAATTATTTTATTTTGTTTTTGTTTTATCCCGTCTCTCTAGGAATTTTATGATTATACGGAGGTCCTATGGCAAGACAGGGGCGTCCAAGCATGCTACGAGCGCTCTAACGAGTACCAGCTTATCGATTGTGCCAAATAGTAAGTATTCGATTTTTATTGAATTCATTTTTCCTTTTGATAAACCCGTAATTTTGTTTCTTTAATTACTATATAAAAATGCAGTTTTCTGGATCGAGTGCACATCGTCAAGCGGTCCGATTATACGCCTACCGAACAGGACATTCTACGTTGTCGTGTCCTGACTTCCGGTATTTTCGAGACTAGGTTCCAAGTCGACAAAGTCAACTTTCAGTAATATGATCAAATTTGTTTTTCCTTTCTATTTATATGTTGTTTGTCTAATTTGGGCTTGAGGGTGTCCGTGCGGTAGGCCATGCACTAAATTGACGTATTTGTTTTGCGTGTGTTCCACCAATTCCACTTCTGACCCTGCACAGTATGTTTGACGTGGGAGGTCAGAGAGACGAACGACGCAAATGGATCCAGTGCTTCAATGACGTCACGGCCATCATCTTCGTAACGGCGTGCTCGTCGTATAACATGGTCCTGCGCGAAGATCCCAGTCAGAACCGACTGCGCGAATCCCTTGACCTCTTCAAATCCATTTGGAATAACCGGTGGCTCAGAACGATATCGGTTATTCTCTTTCTCAACAAACAGGCACGAAAAAACTTTTCTATATCAGCAGTTCATTCATGGCCAATAATGATCTTTTAATTTATGCAGGATTTACTGGCGGAGAAAGTACGAGCCGGCAAGTCTCGCCTGGACGAATATTTTCCCGATTTTTCACGTTACGTCACCCCGCCAGATGCCGCTACCGAACCCGGAGAAGATGCAGAGGTCACTTGTTGTTAACCCCCCATTTCCCATCATTTGATTAATTCTATTATTGATTTTTGGGTATTTAAAAAAAGAAAGTTTTACATTTTCTTAAACCCTCTTTTTTTTTCAGGTGGTAAGGGCCAAGTATTTCATTCGGGACGAGTTCCTCCGCATCTCTACGGCATCTGGTGACGGGAAGCACTATTGCTATCCCCATTTCACCTGCGCCGTGGACACGGAGAACATTCGGCGTGTCTTTAACGACTGCCGTGACATCATCCAACGGATGCACCTTCGCCAGTATGAGCTCCTCTGAAAAATGAAGGCGGTAAAAACTAAAGAAAAATTGCCACTCGCGCACATTTAAGGAACGAAAAGGAGGAAAAAAGAAAACCTGTCCCGCCATCCTCCCTCCTCTTGTCGCAGGACACACACCTTACACACGTTATCTACCGCTTCGGTGTGATTCATTTCCTCTTCGTCAACCAATCCTCCTCGTTCTTACCTTTTCCCTATCGCCTGTCCTCTTTTTACCTTCCCATCGAGGCATTGGCGTTTCATATAGTACTACATTATAATCCTTCCCCTCAACTCCATCCACTCGATCCGCCAAGAAAGAAAAAAGAAAAGCGGATGAGGAGATCAAAGTTCTTCTTCTGTCACACACACACTGACTCTTTCTGTCTGTCGTTCTTTCTCCACGTCCATAATTTGAATATGATCGTGACGCACAAACATACCCAAAACAGCAGCAGCAGCTACCGAGGGAGAGAGCAAATGTGAAACACAAAACACACAAATTCACGGAAGAAGATGTGTGAAAGAAGGAAAAGAAACCATTTCGTGTGTATGTGTGTGTGTGCGTGCGCGTGTGTGTGTCAGAGTGAGTGTGAGTGGAATGCCACGGTGTCTGTGTGCGCGCAGTGCGTTTTGTTCTCGCTCTTTTTCTTCACGTCGAAGAAAAAAGACAAATTCCGGATTGGATTTCATTGTTTTCTTTGGAAGGAGGAAAGGAGTCGGAAGAAAAAGAAAAGGAAAGAAGAAAAAAATGTAAATCCCGCGGTGTCATTTTTTATTATTATTTGAAATTGGGCTCCGTGTGATTATGTGCAAAAAGATGAACAAAATGGAATCTTCGTCGTCTTTTCCTACCCATTGCAAAAGAAGAAAAAAAAGAAGGCGATTAGTTTTTAAAGATAACACAAATTTCGTACATGTATTTTTTAGGTTGAATATGTGTTCAGCAACCACAACAAAATGAAGAAAGAAAATACCCTCAACAACAAAAACAAACAAAAAAAATTGTCACCTTTCATTTTCCATCCTCCATTTTTGCGACTCCCACCAGATGCGCGCGGGGGGCGATCGGGTTCGATTTGAAAAAAAAAAAAAAGAAGGTAATTTTTACTTGAAAAACTCAGAATGAGTTTTACCTGAAGAGGAAAAAAGCTTTCAAAAATCATTGAAAAAGAAACGTATCGTGTGTCAAACGAGGCCAGTGTTTGTTCGTACACCCTACCGCCCCCTTCTCTCATCCGTGTGCTCCATTTAAAAAAGAAAAAAAAAGAAAGAAAGAAAAAAAAAAAAAAAAAAAAAAGGAAAAATCAAATTTTGGTTCTTAATTATTATTATTATTTGTCTGTGTGTGGGCGTGCGTGTGTGCGTGTCACGACGGGACTGTGCGACGACAAAGTCATCTCCTCACGATCCAAAAAAAAGCAAAAGTGAGGCGATTGTAATTTTTTCGTTTGTTTGTGTTCGCCTCATTTGCCATTCACCTGCCAAAATTTTTTTTTATATTTTTTTTCCTTCTTCTATTTCTTCTTTTCTTTAAAAACAAAGAAAAAAAAAGAATGGAGACATTTGACCTTTCCCTCCCCCTCGTCACTTATATATGTATATACTATACATGTATATGTCTTTAAAAAAAAATCTTTTTATTATTCGAGGACACCAAACTTATTTTGAAAATTATTGTTTTAGCAATGACTTACGTTGCCAAGAAAAGGAATGAAATGTTTTTTCTTCTGTTGGTTATACTTTTATGTTATTCTTAAAAGTCGTATTGATGATCCCCTTCCCACCATGAAAGTTGAAATTGGGCGATGGATCGTGTCAAATTTCTCTCTCTCTTTCGCAATCCCAAACGGTTGTCGTCATCCGCTTGCACAAGAATTTTTAGAAGCTAAAACATTAAAAACCTCGGACTAAATTCTTTGTTAGATTTAAAAGAAAAAATCGCAGCTAAACTAATTTGATATTAATTTTTATTTTTCGAACTAAATCTGGCCATTGTTTTTTTTTTTTTTTCCCAATTTTGAAGTTTGAGTTGAATCTCCGTTTTTTTTTTGTTTTTGGCCGCTAACTTGAAAAGCTAACATGTTAAAATTTTGTACTTGATGTACATTCTACTTTTTCCAGGCATGCGATCAATTGAATCTGTTTATCCACCAGAATCTTCAGTAGACAGAAAGAGAGAGAGAGTTAAGAGATACGTGACGCCCTGCGATGTCAAAAAAAAGAAAAAAAAGATAAAATGAAAACAAGTATTTTTACGTCCATTTCGATTGTGTAATCCCCCATCCAATGCTCCTTTTTTTTCGTGAGAAAAGAAAGGAATATCGGCAATTGTTTGTTTTTTTTCACGATCCCAGTGTCACCTTCTCGCTCCCCTCATCCCATGTCCCCGCCACACAACAGACATGAAAACACCAAGCATCTTTACCGTCGATTTTTTTTTCAAAAAACCCGTGACGTTATTGTATATTGTGTACTTGTGAATAAAATTTATGACGTCATCTTTAACTAAAAACTACCCTAGAAATATTTTCTAGTCTTCCTTACTCTGTACAGATGGCGTTGGTTTGGGTACTTGAGCCGTCTGCTTGGAAGGGAAAACACGAATTCGTGATGGTGTATGATACTAAAGGTAGTGTTCTGTTCAATTCCGAGCAAGATGAACCGGCGATCCGTTCGCATTCTGGGCTTGCTTGTACTATTGACACAGAATCTCAATATTATTGAGACTGCGGATATCAACGGTGAAGGCCGTCAAAAAGATGTGAACGTGACATATTTAAAGACGGTGAAAGATGAGAAACAAAATTCATCCAACGCGTCAGCATTCCCCGTAGCTAATAATGACACGTTAGTTTCTGTTTTTTTTACATGTTGTACTATAACTTAAACTGTAAAGCTTTCTTTTTTCAACTGTAATTTTGCAGTTTCTTCAGTCGTCACCCATCTCGGAATGAGCTTGATCCTGCCCTACCAGGCAAAGGATCAGCTGAAGAAGAGCACCATAACTCGCTTTCCATCTTTTTAGTTTTAGTCCTTCTAGGAATATGCATTCTCTTGGTCCATGTCATGCTCAAATTTCACTTTCACTATGTGCCTGAAAGTGTAGCATTCATTTTTATTGGTAAAATACTTCACATCATTTTTTTCCAGTAAAATCCACGTAATCATATTGACTATTATTTATCAGGTGCCTTGGTTGGGCTATTCTTAAAGCTTATGTCTTATCAGCATGTTGCTGATTGGGCTAAAGAAGCAGCTTTTTCACCTACCATTTTTTTTCTTGTTCTTTTGCCACCCATCATCTTTGAATCAGGCTACAACTTGCACAAGGTATAACATCAGTTTTTATTAATATTGTGACTGGATTGATTTTTTAAATACAATTACAGGGCAATTTTTTCCAAAATATTGGGTCCATTACAGTTTTTGCCGTATTCGGGACTCTGATCTCAGCCGTGGTTGTCGGAAGTGGAGTCTATGTTTTAGGACTGGTAATAGGGAAGAAAAATATTAACATTATTGATAAATTTTATAGTTAATATATTAATTTTAGGCAGACATTGCTTACAAACTGAGTTTTATCGAGAGCTTCGCATTTGGATCGTTGATAAGTGCAGTTGATCCTGTTGCTACTTTAGCTATATTTCAAGCGCTGGATGTTGATCCGGTGTTGAATATGCTCGTATTTGGAGAGAGCATTCTTAATGATGCTGTTGCCATCGTGTTGACAACAACTATCCTCGAAATTGATTCACCTGAAATGAATGACATGTCCGGTGGTCAGCTAGTATTGCACGGTGTTGGCCGATTCTGCCTTATGTTCTTCGCCTCGGCCGCCATCGGAGTGGTCTTCGCACTAACCAGCGCTTTGATATCCTTTTCAGCAATTAGTTTAGAATATTTTCTTAATTTTTGTCGCATCTTTCTTTAACCACAATGAACTTGTTGAAGTATGTCGAATTGCGACGTAATCCTTCCCTAGAATTCAGCATGATGATGGTGTTCACCTACCTACCGTATGCGCTGGCTGAAGGTATCCATTTGTCGGGCATCATGGCCATCCTCTTTTGCGGAATTGTCATGTCGCACTACACACACTATAATCTGTCACCGATAACCCAAATTACAATGAAGCAGACCATGCGGACGATCGCATTCATTGCAGGTTAGTTAATCTGTTTCGTCTTTTGATTTCCTAATGAAAACTAATTCTTTTGTTTTCAATAGAAACGTCAGTATTCGCCTACTTAGGACTTGGTATTTTTAGCTTTCCTCATCGGTTTGAACCCGCACTTGTCATATGGAGCATTGTTCTATGTTTATTAGGTAAGTAATCAATCTAGATCCTTGATTGTATATTGAATTAAAGCAAGCACGTGGATTACTAATATGATTCCTTGATATAAACAGGACGCTTGGTGAATATATTTCCACTCTCCGCTCTGGTCAACCGCTTCCGCCAACATAAAATAACTAAAAAGATGGTGCGTACTCGTTCTCGATCTTGGTTGCTGTTGCTAACTATTTTTCATGATCCTTGGGCATTGCCTTTGGTCGGCGGACCAGTTAGATGTTCATCATGTGGTTCAGTGGCCTGCGAGGTGCCATCGCCTACGCGCTGTCGCTTCATCTTGAATTCGAAATGGAGACAAGACGTGTTATAGTCACTACCACACTCGTGATTGTTCTCTTTACGATTTTGGTGCTCGGAGGATCTACGATGCCGCTACTGAAATGCCTTAAAAGTAATTCATCTGTGTATTAGTTTTTTTTTCTTCTTTTTCATTGATAAAACTACTTGTGTTTGAATAGGTAAAAGTCCAACACGTAACAGACTTAGAAAAAGTGGTGCTCCAGTAAACGCAACGTTAAGCAAGACACTGAAGCTGGATCAGCCTCTGGAGTCGGATGTACTTTCTGAGATGACAGAAGAAGAAATGGATGTCACGTTGATCCAGCAGCAGCAAGCGCTCAGTGGTTTCATTCGTTTCGATTTACAGTATCTGTTCCCGATTTTTACACACCGTTTTTCACGGAGTGAGGTGCGTGAGTGTCGCCAACAAATGTCGAATTTAGCTAGTCAGTGGCAACAGGCCGTTCGCTCGTCGCCAGCAGCTATATCTTCTTCCACACAACCAGTTGCTACGTCTCAGCTGAACAATAGTGAAGCCAACAATAGTTCTGAATGAAAGGTAAAGACTGCCAAAAAGGAAAGAATCTTTCAATACTTCCTTGCCCTTTGTACCTCTATATATTTATTTGAGAAAATGGTAATGAAAAAGCTGTTATTTCTGAACTGTTTCATTGCCGCCTTTGTTGATTAAAAAGAGAAAAAAAAACTTGAATCAAATATCAATGCAAATTTATCCTCAAAAAGCTCTAAGAACTTCCCGACAGTTCATCGGTTTGGCGTGTCAAATGTAGGGAAAGAAACGGATTCAAGGAAACGGAATATTCTTTTCAAACTATACAAAAATGGAAGCATCCAGGCGTTAGACTGGACATTTAACTATTTGCAACTGTTCTCAAAAGATTTGTTTCCTACCATATACTTACTTTGTTTGGATACTTGGAAGCCCGGATATCCACGACAGCTCAGATGATGTCGACTCACGCAGTTTGGGAAACTTGTCTGGAAATGATCCATGAACCATCGAGTTGTGACGCATAATATTTACAGATTTACGGGTTTCTCACACAATTTGGAGTAGATTCATTTGCTAGGAGAAACTACCAAAAACTTTGCATATTTGGCCAAAGTCCAATTTCTTTTTTCTTTTTATTTTCCTAATTAGAATAATTCTTTGTCACAAGTTTATGGTTGTTATAAATCTCTGATTCGTTTCGTTGTGTGCTTCGTAGTTCAGTAGTTCTTCGTTACTGCCGACACACTTCCGGAAAATTTGCATATAAACACTAGGGAACCCTAAATTAAAAATCAAATCAAATACTACAAGTGTATATAAAATTCGAGAATGCTTACCTTATGAAAATTAGGTTGGTTGCTTCGCATCAGAACCCCAAAGCTTGAACACTACCGTCGTCTGTCATGTCCGCCATTAGCCATGTAAACATGCGTTCATTTTTGCTCTGTCGTTTTTCTGAGTTTTTTCCCTGTTTTGTGCATTTACATCAACGAGTAAGTAACTTATGATCATTATTTTTATCCAGGCGTTAATATTTTGCTTTTTGTTAGAATTAGGAATATGAAAGCCTCTTATTTAAACTTGCAATGATAAGTTGAAAGTAGATAGCAAGCAAGTCAATGCTCAGCTAGTGCTTTGGAAAATGCAATCTTCTACTTTTTCTAGGTAAAATGTCTCTAAGTTCTTTTTCAAAGCATAGCGAGAATATTATTGGCAAATTTATGCTTGAGTATTTTTTGGCAGTGAATCCTTAGATAGAATTGTGAGTAGAATTAAAAGGATTGGCTGAACTGTTTCAAGTTCAAGCACACTAACTGAGCTATCAATACTTAACACATCTGCTTTTTTTTTATTAACCTTTTTCAAGTTTGGATTCAATATCGTGACTTCTGTTGTACTAAATATCTGTTTGTTGGAACTTCTTGAATCTACGTTCAACTAACAAAGCTTTATGACAACTGTTTGTGACAAGCTCATGTTGAAGGAAGACTAAAGTATGGAATGTTTGATAACCATTTAGCGAAAGCTTTCTTTTGAATGAAAGACTACGCTACAGAAGTAATGTTCGCTGCCTCCAGCAGTTTCATATTATAGTCCCAGGAATCCTGGCAACTCAAGCTAGTTTTTGGTTTTCAACTTCTAATATTTTTTTAAATCCCGGCGAACGAACTATAATCATACTTTGATCTCTTTTATTAAATTCTCATGTTGTTCTGCTATCTTATTTCTTTACATCTGTTACATTCACGTAGGGTTAATAAAAAGAAAGTCCTGATAGACGTCTCATCGCCGTATTCGCCATCGCCTCTTCGCCTTTTTGGTCGTCTTTAGCTCCATCATCGGCTTGTCACCTTCTTAACGCCGTCTTTGCCTTTGCCTGCGCCATCGCCGTCTTCGCCATCGCCATTGCCATCGCCGTCTTCGCCATCGCCATCGCCGTCTTCGCCATCGCCATCGCCGTCTTCGCCATCGCCATCGCCGTCTTCGCCATCGCCATCGCCGTCTTCGCCATCGCCATCGCCGTCTTCGCCATCGCCATCGCCGTCTTCGCCATCGCCGTCTTCGCCATCGCCGTCTTCGCCATCGCCGTCTTCGCCATCGCCGTCTTCGCCATCGCCGTCTTCGCCATCGCCGTCTTCGCCATCGCCGTCTTCGCCATCGCCGTCTTCGCCATCGCCGTCTTCGCCATCGCCATCTTCGCTATCGCCATCTTCGCTATCGCCATCTTCGCTATCGCCATCTTCGTCTTTGCCTTCGCCATCCCCTTCACCATTCACGAGAAGTCGGCTACAAAAGGGCGCGGCTCAGCAAACATCCCACGTCGAAGGAGGGAGTTCATCGTGTATCGATCTCCGTGGTATTATTTTATTTTGTAGTGTATAATGTGTCTAGTATATAAGTTAACCCGTTGGCTGCCACGCCGTTTGGTCCCATTTTTTTTTGTAGATGTAGGGACTTGGGCGCTGTTCTCCTCATGGCCATGGGGGGAACAGTCGCCATTACGCCTAATGGCTTTATGCCATTAGGCGCTAGGCAATGCACCATTAGGGACTTCTCTTTGTCGGCACGGTGAGAGATATCCTGGGGTGTGCATTCCCAGAATGGACTCTTTCACCGTGCCAGCCCGGGCTTGTCTTCGGACAAGCCCCACCTTGGTCGGGGATCCTTCCGACTCGACTTGTAGCGAATGTAGTTAAAGCAACCTACGGGTTGCATGGCGTGGCAGCCAACCGGTTAATTTAGTTAAGTGTATGTGTTTGTATTTATGTGTGTATTTTTATTCATGTATGTATTTGTATTTATATATGTAAGTAAAATAGTGGTGGAATTGAAGGGTGGAGGTGGGACAATAAAAATCATTTCAAATTTATGTATTTTTCTCGTGTATTTCATTTTACTTTATAAAGTTAGTTTTAATAGTTAACACTTACCACGTACCAGTATAACTGAATCTCAAGATGTTGACAATGTTTAGTGAACATCCCTTTTCACAGTCAAACAAAGACATTTCCTTTATCTCTTAAAGAGAACCCCAAAAAGATCATCACAATGTGACAGACTCGAAACAGCAGGGAACATGTACAAGGTTCTTCTGGAACTTTTTTTTGTTTCTTGCGTGTGGGAGAAGGATTCAACAACACAACAATGGTACTGGATGTCTTTTATTTCAGTAACACCGAATAATAATGATATTTCTTTCTTTCCCAAAGTGATTCTGCGACCACTACAGCATCCTGGTAAATCCCTAGGACCTAAAAGAACAGTAACAAAGCTAAAACGATTAAAATAAATAGTACCATCAATTAACACTACCTGATATACTCTTGATTTAAGACATCCAGGCTGTGACATCGATTGCAAAGGACTGTCTTCTTCGTGTAGCACCCTTGGTCCCAAATGGGTGTATTCGACTAGCCGAGATCAAAAACGTGGTGGCTAAGCCAATCAATGCTGCTCCTTTGAATAATTTGAAATGTTTTACACAATGCTTTTTGATACCAATTATTGCCATAATACCATTATGAACTTACTTTACCTTTAAGCATAGATTCAATTCACGAAATCCAGGTCTAAGCACGATGAAATCAACAGTGAAATTTCAAGGAGGCATTCATTTCAGCTTCCATCCTCAGCCCCATGCCACGCGAAGTAGAACAGCTGATAGAATAGCGTGAAAGAACAGCTGACGTGGTGGCAATGACAATGGATCGGAATCAGTCATTTCTCCACTAGATGTCTTGAAAATATGCAACATAATTTCCAGCGGACGGTGCTGCAAGTTCACCAGCCTCTAGCGGCTGAAATCAAAACTATTTTTTGACATTTGATTCTCATTGTTTACTTTGTTGTTACGTTGAAAGCGTGTATTTGAGTTTACTTCGTCGGAATAGCTTGTTGTTTTTACCTCCACCCCTATTATTGATGTGCAAATTTTACGCTGCTTCGTTACCAACACAAAATGTAAGCTGGTGGGCATAGAACAAGGTAATATTAACGTACTTTTGGAAAACCAGGTCTCATGTTGTATCATTCTGGATAAAGCCATTGTTACAAGCGTGGTAGCATTCATTTCTCAATGCAACAAAATATTCACAGTCTGTAACAGAAGATTTTTTCATTGGAATAAACCTTCAAGAAATTCTAACAAGATGTGCTATTTGCCATCAATATTCCACAAGAATTGGATCTCCTGTTTACTTTTTTCTGGTAAGAACCGTATCTGTTCCACTATGGCCTTAATTCTGATGGCTATCAAATTAAGGGGATGGTTTTAAAACATTTGCTTCGATTATTATGTGTGTAGTAGTGCTTTGAAGTGGTACACAGGTCGTACCTGAAAACTGAACTTTACGAACTTTGAAAGGCCATGTTATGTTAATTTACTATAGTTTACGACTGAAACCATGCAGATCTTGTGTACCTTGTAAAGGAAAACATAGTTCATTTTTTTAATTTTAAAAATTTTAATTTTCGGTATAACTTCCGGTTTGAAATTGCTTAATAACTCACTATCTGTTGGTCTAAATGAAAAAAAACCACATTTTCGTAATCCTCGTGAAATTTGGGGTCGAATCCATGTGTCAGTAAAAAATACCCGAAAATCGTCAAAAATCGCAAATTTCCCTGAACTATAGTTCAGGAAAAATCGCGATTTTGGCGAAATTGGACTTTTCGCCAAAAACAGGTCAAAATAGGTCAGACACACCTTAAATTTCACGAGGATCACGAAAATCAAATTCGTTTTGTTGTGGGCCCAGTATTTCTGGAGATATAGTCTACTTCTGGTCACTTCCTGTATTTTTTTTTTCAATTTCGCAAAAACTAAAAAATGAACATTAATATGCCAAACATTTTAAGCATTATGATCATATACGAAATGGTGTAGTGGCTTCTTTCATGCTTGTTTTTTTATTTTATTGTTGTTTGATTGATTACTAATGACACTACTTCGTTAACAGAGACTACTAGCATTATGTATCACGCTAATGGGAAGGTATACCTGGTAAGTATAGATCATAGCATGAAGATATACCCCATACTATTATTATAACCTTATCATGCACGGCCATGTGATGTACAGTAAGGTTTAAAAATAAGACCGATTTTTTCTTATTTTACGTTACGCTGTAGCTTACTAGCACGCTACGAGAAATTAAGTAATACTAATTACTAATAGCTCTGAGGTAGAGCGTCTGACTACGGTAATCGAAAGTCAAGAGTTCGAGTCACGTTTGGATCCTCTGTGCCAGAAGATTGAGTTATGGTTCCCACTGTAGACAATATTTCTTTATCCAAAAAATGAATTACTCTATTATATTTATAGGTGACATTCCGAGACGGAAATATTAAATTGAGTTGGGACGCACAACAATATTATTACAAGTGCAAATAGGTTTCCTTTAAAAGACATGGAAAAATAGTTACCTATTTGACGAGACTCATGGCTCTATGGTTGAGCATTGGCGTTGCACGCCAGAAATCAAGGGTTCAATTCCCTAAACAGTCAAAATGAAATTAAATAAATATATATAACTCCAAATGTCAAATTAGATATACAATGCATGTATACAATTCAATGTCATTAATGCACTAAAAGGTGTAGAATCTCCATGAAGTGAGATTAAAGTGCATCGTTCCATAAACAATGAAGTCGTCTAACAACATATCCTCCCATAAATGGGAACAGCAAAAATATAACGTATATGTCCATAAAATGACATTGCGACATAAAAAAGGAAATGTTCACATTAGTAAACAGAGCAACAGCACGAAAATAAAGAAGACAAAATTTGTAATTTTTTTTTTTTTAAGAAATTATATTGACAAAATTCGGCAGAATTTAAAGACTTGCAACTTTGAAAGGGCAAAATAGCCGATTTCAAAGTTGCTGTCAACCAAGGTAGGGGGAGACACTACCTCAGTTGACTCACCGGGGAGATTACCCGGTGCGTGGCTAAGAGAAGCCGGAAGAAGAGCGAAGGTCGCGGACAAGCTTTTACGTGAGCGATTAACCGTTAATTCGGATTTTTGGGTAGCCCCACAGCCCTCCAATGATATCATCGAACCATGGGGACCCCCACGTCCCCTTTCCGGACAGCGCACTCACAACCGTTTACTGCTGATCACAGTAGGGGCATGACCCCCTACGGGCTTATTAAAAATTTAAGGGAAACGGGGCCACAGAAAAGAAGGGAGCCCAGATATGCACTTCAATTTATATAAATTTTAATACTTTGTTTTCAGGCAGCAGCAACGACTGAAGGTAATGGGCAGGAGGCATTTTTCAAAAATTCCTTCGGGCTTCCAACCGTTATCATTATGAAATTTGGTTCGACTAGATACCTCTTTGATTCAGTATGATTCTTAACCTATTTAAAGAAAACGAAACATGAATCAATTTTTAAATGTTTGCCTATCAATATTTATTCAATAAGGATCGGTGCAATCCATCTTTACCTCTTGTTTTGGTGAACTACTGGTATTAATTGTATTCGGCTAATGGTTTGACAAACAGTGCTTGCTTGGATGGTAAGTTGACGGGCAGC
Organism: Daphnia carinata; assembly: GCF_022539665.2. Lineage (NCBI taxonomy): Eukaryota > Metazoa > Arthropoda > Branchiopoda > Diplostraca > Daphniidae > Daphnia > Daphnia carinata. Next base: position 4,580,220 of record NC_081339.1, on the reverse strand, counting down.
CAAGAAACTAATCATTAAGCGACTACCATTTTCTAATACCTATGCAAATAACACAATAAATGGCATTTGAATTAGTTGTAATCATGGGTTTCCAGGCACAAAAAAAAAGACAGACTTATTGGCTGAGACGGGTCAAAACGTTCCAACTTCTTTCAGGACCCCCTGCATCAGAATGACAGACTGAGGATGAGTTCGGAAGTTGCGAATTGAGATAGCCAATTTTGGTAACATACTTGATCTCTTTCATACTAGGCATGTAATCTAAATTTTCTGTATATTCAATAAGGATCGGTGCAATCGTCTGTCGATTACAACAGGTTTAATTCTTACTTGTAAGTTGGTATTGAAGAAAAATGCAGCGACGAAATCCGCCGTCTTTTTGCTGCCGACACAAACGATAGTCTTGGCATCACCGAGATCTTGTAAAACTTCGATCAGCTTAGCTCTCTTATCTCTTTCCGAGCACTGAAAAAAAAACAGCTGTTCAACATCCGGATGGGTGCCACCGACAATGCCTGTTGTGACGAATATGTAGTCTTCCATGTACGTCGCAGCCAGCGCTTCTATTTCATCTGGGAATGTAGTCGAACACATACAAACACGACGGATTCCCTACAGAGAAACAAATAGAATTACATTAGTCAAATCTCATACTCAAAAGCCATCGAGAACATACTTTCGGGTGCATCCTTGGATGGTTGACAATTTTTTCAACATTGGGGCCGAAATCCATATCAAGCATTCGATCAGCTTCGTCCAAAATTTAAAACCTGACCCCCGAGAAGACAAATACTCCACGGTCGAGAAAATCCTTGAGTCGCTCCGCGGTCGTGACAAGAACACTGAACCTAGTTGAAGATTTGACCGCTGATGGCTCGTGACAGTTCCTCCATATATAATCACAGACTTTAAAACCGAATTGTAGGAGAATTTACACGCCTCGCGGTGAATTTGAATGGCCAATTCACGAGTGGGTGCGACAGTTACAAGTTCTGGCATTTGCCCCATGGCATGAGACTCACCAGCAACACCTTGTTCTAACAATATGTTCATAACCGGTACCAAGTACCCCGCCTACATGAAAAAATTTAATATTTTAGATGACTTAATCAACGAATACCACGAAGGGTTTGTTGAGTATCTTAGATGCAATTAGAGCTTTTAGTAGTCGCAATCACCGGCGTGCAAACTCAAAATTACTTTTACTTCAACTTACCCAGTTCATACCGACCCATTCGAATCAAGTCGGTACAAGGGCACCAAGGTTTCAAAATTACACAGCGTTAATTAATTGGATTACCGTTTTGCCGGAGCCCATGACAGCACAAGCAATTAAATCTCTTTTGGCAAGAACAACTGCAACTGAAACTTTCTGAACAGGTGTTGGTTTTATGTAGCCAGAATCCTTCATATTTTGAAGTAGTAGTTGTCGCAGGCCGGCTTCTTCGAATGATGTTATGTATTGAGGTACATCTTTTCCTGTAACCTAAAGCAAACCCAATAGATATTTTTAAATCATAAAATTCGGGAAATGGCTTACCTGGAGGACGACTTTATCAAAATTTTTAAAACATTCCCCACAGACGATGCCCTTAAACAGTTCCTTTTCATCGCATGTCACAGCTTGCGGAACAGATTTCTCACACAGCTTTCCATCTTTCGTCAATCCACTAAATAGATTTGGGGCAGCCTTTTGAGGTATGGCCAGCTTCACGACACTAGGGGTAAAACAATGAAGACTGGAACATAAAATATTTTTGGGAAGACAATTGATATTTACATTGTAACACCTGCTGCCACCAATGCATCCTCCTTAAGGCATTGCCCTCTTCTTCGTTAAAAATGAGCACAAAAAATGTTGTTGTAATGTTTTTTGTTTACCTCATTGCAGGTACCACTTCCCCCGCCGCTGCAGCCTCCTGTGGACAACATTTTTCGATATTTTCATCTTACTTTGTGACGTCAACGGACCACTGCCACCGCCCCCACCAGCTTGAAGACACTCTGGCAAAGTGTCCTTCTCCACACTGTTAAACAAAACCATATTAAAGTAATCACACTAGGAATACAAAAATACACTTACCTTGTGACTCTGGACAGAAAAAATGTAGATCAGAATGAATGGAAAACGAGTAAATTAAATACCAAAAATCGAAAAAGCCGCGAGGTCAAGAAGTAAAATCTACCGAGGAAGGTAGACAGCAAACTGCACGCGTTAAGCCAATCTAGAAATATGCCTAAAAAAAAAAACTGCCCGATGAGCCACGGTTTAAGGCGCCTCTTGTGGACGCATAGGTCATTACGAGAAAATTAAAAAAAAATATTCGGTGTATTTCAAAAACGATTAACATAATTAAAAAAAACAGCAGTTTTCCCGGAATCAGTATTCAATTTTGAGTATACTAAGTGACATTCAACCAATTCTGATGAGTGTCAGTTTTTTCAAAAAAAAAATTTTAAGCCCGACTAAAGAAAGTTGGGCTTTTCCTAAAGTGTAAAGCCACCTGAAACAGTCGACACCAGGTGGCCTTTAGTTTACTATGTGTCTGTCAAAAAGCAGCCGACCCTTGAAAGCCATCTCTAGCTACACATCGGAGCTTGAAAGTTATATCAATACTGCAATTCTATTTTAATATTCTTCAAACAATAAGAGAATGGCGTCAAATCTTGTTGCATACGATGAAAGTGACAGTGAATCTGATGATGGAATGAACCAATCAACTGCAATTACCAAACAGAACCTTTTAACTGAGAGCCTCCGCGAAGACAACGAATTACCTAAACCTTCAGAAAAGGAACTTAAATTGGCAGAGCTTGCAAACAGAGAAAAGACGAATTTAACAAAGTTTGATCTATTGACAAGCATAAGCCATAGGATAAATGGAAAAATTATGATTGGTATTCCCTCATTAGTTGATGTAACATTTGATTTCTACAAGAACTTCAATCTTTAATGAAATATTAACATTCCTTTTTCATTTCTAGCTGGACGACAACACAGATAAGAAGAAAGCACGAGCAGTTGACAATATATCTGTTGCAGGACAGTCAAAGCTATTTTCAAAATTGCCTCCTCCAAAAAATTCACCCCATGAGCCTGCCTTTACTGTTAGTAAACCAGTTAGCAAAGATCCCATAAAGAAAAGTCTACCTTTAATTCCCCAATCTGTGGCAAGGCAACAGACATTGAAGAAAGATTCTGATGATGAAGATATATCTGATAGCTTTTTCACAATGGATGAGCCAACACTAAAAGTGCAAGTTGAACCCATGGATGTTGGGGCAGCCTTCCAAACGATCACTACTACAACTCAACAGGATGAAATAGTATATCCCATCATGCCCACTAACCAGCAGTATAATATGGCAGCAATGCTAGATTCAGCCTCCCTGTACCAACAAAGAGAAGAGCCTGGACTGGAACTGGATAATGTTGCAGTAAGTACTTATCCAATTAAATTACGATGCACAATCTACATTGGTCTGTTTGTTTAGTTACAAGCACTTCAGGGCTCCTCTGGTGTTAAACGTAAGCTACCCGATGACGCACAGATCATTGAAATTAAAGGCGAGCGTTTGACGTACGACCCTAACATGTCTTACCTGAAAGCAATCTCCGAAGAAAAGTCGAACACTAGAGGACCAGATATTGCATACAACAAGTTACAGAAGAAGAAACATCAAATCACTTACTTAGCTGCTCAAGCCAAAGCCCGTGAGGTGGACCTCAAGAACCAATGGGCGCAAAACAAATCCACCAAACGACAGACACAGGCAAAATATGGATTTTAAAGTACGTTTTTTGAGCTCGGTTGGGATCGTGAATACATGACGGCGTATAATTAACATGAGATGTAAAATCTGTTTCGTTAAATTGTGCATAGCCAGATATCTTTGTTTAATTCAGAGAAACCTCACTGGTTAATTTCTTCCAGTGATCGAAAGCCCTCATCGTCACATTCAATGCCGGATGGATCATTTCCACTAAATCTGTTTCTTCACAAACGCTTAGCCCGGCAAGACCTTTAAGGATAAACGTTATCGTTCGTAATTTGAACGATAGTAAGTAGTAGTAGTAAGTACCCAGATATGAGTGAAGAGGATCGCTCGAGTGATCAATCCATTTTGATAGTCCTCCTACGATGTTGCACTGTGTATCCAACACAAATTGGCGATTCTTTCTGCGATCGATAAATTGATGGGCTCCAAGAATCTGAACAATGACGAGTGCTCAGGTACGAGAAAAATTGCAATAAACGAGTTCTATTTACTTTCAGAGTCGCCGGTATCCAGAATGAATAACAGGTATCAACTGGAAGCTTATTCGGTCGGCCTTGAAATCCACTTTGTTGACGGGAAACTAGCCAGCGAACTAGTTTTGCTTTCTGAATTTGTAATTGCAATTTGGACTATTAGAATATACCATTACCAAAATCATTTATACAAGGATTCAACCTGCTTTAAACTTAAGGCGGAATCCAAAGTTCCCATTAAACTGAGGGCAGCAATTCCACAGAATGTAAGGCCAGCATGTCCTTCTTGATTTTTGTCTTGCCCGATTGCTCCGTCATAGCTCTGAAAGAAACATAATATATCAAAGACAAATTAATTTAACTGAACCTAAACACCATTTACTATTGAATTGACGATATAATTGGTGGTTGTTTCAATGTTAATAGCTGTCCAGTCCTGCAATATGTAGCAAATGGAACAAGCACAGTAGACGAAACGAACGTCACTTTCACTGCCTTCAAGTGTGGCTGCAAAACTAGGAAAGTAAAACAACGTTATTTTCCAGGTAAAAATAGCCGACGCTGTCCCTTACCTCCCATTTTCTAGCTGAAGCGCTTTAACACCAGCCAAAATTCCTTTTCTTTGTAACCGTCCCAAATCATCACCAAGAATAAGAAGGGTATTGATTGCTGCGTATGTCATTGTTATATGTGAAGTATCTAGGGGATGCGAGGAAATTGTTCCTATGTTTCCACTTCTGCCAACATGACTAGAGCTTTGACTTTCAAGGGCTAATGTGGCAGCCAGTGATCCACGAAAGCCACAGCGTTCCAGGCTTTCATCTTCATGATTTGGTAATATTTGGAAAAGGTATATCCAGTTGATGTATTCCTCTCTGTGCTTATCTAGCAAATCTAGTCGTCCCAACACATCAAGACCAGATATGGCAAAGAATGATATTGACAGCCTAAAGAAAAACATTTGGCAGTGAGGTGGGAGAGGAAAGGTTTAAGATTACTGTTGTTGAAGTTAGTTCTGAAACAATTTGGTATACCTTATGGAATCCAAAGATACAAGTGAAGAAGGCAATGCATTCAGACATCTTAAAAAGTATTTCGCATGCTTTTCTTTTGTGAATTCTTTACAATCATCCATGGTTACCTTAGTACCAAGTAACCTTGTAAATTTTCAAAATGTAGTCCAGACGACGAAGTTCCTTCCTATTTAAAACAAAAAACCCAAATGTTGATGAATTAACTTTTAAAAATTGTCATAAAAACGCTCACTTTTGATTTTAACAGCTTAGAACATTGTTAAAATTGTGTTCAATATATGATGATCTGATGGCCAAATGCTGGATTAAAAGATAGTCATTTCGTGGAAACAGAGTTAATGAGAAATGTATTGTTAAGCGTTTTGCTAATTTATATTTTTACTTATGTACAGTACGAGATAACTGACAGCAAGGGCTTCTACATCTGACAGACGATTTTACCGGTTAATCTAAGCTGCAAACCCTGGTATTAGTAAACAGCATTCATTCCGCATTCTTCAACCGAACTAGGAGAGTAATTCTTTCGGTATGAAAGCTGGACACCTTTTTAAGCCTTTCAATTCCCAATTATTTTCTTCTGATTTTCCGTAATTTTTCTTTATATAGTGTCCCTAATTTGAATAGCTGCTCTCACGACAGCTCCTAGGGAAATTGAAAAAGATTTAGAAAAAAATGGAAGCAACTTTTAAATTAAAAGCGGAATAACGACAAGTTTAGCATCAAACATCTGCTTTTCAGCATTTAGTTTTTGAGAATTCCTGGCACAAACTAAAAATGCAAGAAATAACTTTAAAACTACCGCTATACAATCTATTTCTTTCGTCCAAAAAATATATGTGAATCACGTTCAAATGAAGTTTGTTCCATTCTGTCAATCCCCATTGATCGTTTGTCATTCTTTCTACAGCCGGAAATCCCATTCCCACTGTTCATAACCTGAGAGGATGAGAACATATGTATTCCAACGGTAAATACCACGACATTAGAAAGAACGCCTGGGAACTCTTCAATGGCTGTCACGAAAAAGGACACAACAGCTAACATGAGAATTTTATCTATTTAAGTAATGCCGACGTTCTGATCGCGCCATAGTTGTGATCCACAAGTCAATGAGGTATAGTTAGGAATCTCCAAAAACCTTTCGCGATGAAATTACATCCATTTTTTACGATGTCACTATTTGTGGCTGTCCTTACGATTCGGGTAGATTCCGCAAAAATACGTAGCAAAGTTCGCCGTTCGGCCCTATCTCTGCCCACCGGTAGTTCTCTCACGGTCACGATGGATTTGATTATTCCAGTCGTTCCGTTAATCAACACAACCCTGACTTACCTATGGTTCGACCTGCCACTTACGTTCGATCTACCGACCGCCAGCACGTTGAATGAGCTTTACGTTAGTTTGGGCTTTTTACCCGAAGCACCAAAGGACGACAACGATACCGACACTTCGAACGAGCTGAGCCACGAATTCGTGGACGATCAGAGAGCTAACCACGATCGAAGACAGATTTATCAATATGCAGAAAGTTTCTTTCAAAAGTGATTCGTTTTTGTTACGTCTGACGTTTTATAAATTATTGGTTAAATCAATTCTAAAATCGTTTGATATCTCGAAATAGCTTTGGACTCAACGGCCAAGTCTGCGTGAAGCGAGCCATTTGCGAGCTGGCTGAAGCGCCATTAGGCAGCCACGGCCTGTTTGGCAAAATTTTTGAGCTTTTGTTTCTGTAAGTAAGAATTGAATTCTCAATTTCTCTTTACTAAAATATAAATACTTACTTTTGATTCTCCATCACCAGGCCGTCGACTACGAGGGAAGTCCAGCCGCAATTCAATATAAGTCCAATCAACGTCACCTCACTGCCAGTTGAATTTCATTATTTGGGGCAATCGATTGAAGACGACTACACCGACGCCTACCTGAAAGGAAGAAAAACAAGTGGATGTTCAATTCATTTCTCTGCTTGTCCCATATCCATTTTTAAACTACTAGACTACTGATAACTCCTGTCTATAGTTTGAATCCTTACCTAAAGTTCCTATTTCGATGCCTCTATATTTGTTGGTTATTATTTGAGTTGAAGATGAATCGATTAATAAACATCCCGTTTTTAAAGCCGATACATACAGTATATGTATTTTTAATTATTTATATTCATAGCCAAATGTAATAGTCAAGGTACTAGAGGTAACAGACCAAGGCTTCTGATTATTCACATATTCGATCACATAAAGCCACAATCCCATCGCCATTAATCGTTCCCAACATTCTCCGGGCTTTGACTGTAACTACGTTTTTCTTCACTGTTGTTAAAATTTCTACTATGACAGCGTCTCGTATTTCACGACCTATGTACCCAGTTGGGTTACAGCTGAGCGTTCGCTTCTTGGAAATGGGCAGACCAGTATATACAGGTTTGGTGCGGCTGAGTTTACGGTTACGCACATCTATGCATTCACTTGATTTATTTGGATTCTGCACAAGTTTGCTTGCGTTTCAGTTTTCTGAACTTTCTGGTGCTAGTAAGCAGTATATGATCTCGATATAGGATAATATCACGTTTCTACGTCAAAACGCTGGCTCCCACTTTATTCCCTTGGCTACAGTTATCTGGTTTCCGGTACAACAACTTAGCTCGTCGCACGTTCCCATGCCAAACAGTTATGTTATTGCAACCTACGTAGATAATGTTGCATCCTTTTTTTTTTCTTTTAAAGAGCGCGAGTGTTCTCAGGCCGTATGAAAAGCAAGATCAGTTTGAAAAGACATATTATTCTGTACAGTAAAGGATAAACAGGAAATGCTTTGATTGTTAAATTCAGAAAAAAAGTCATGGGAAGACGCATCAACAAATCCACCTTTAGCTGAAACCTGCACGCAACTTATGCTTCATCAAAAATAAACAAGCCAATCCAATAATAAATATAAGAAAACAGGTAAGCAGAGAAAATGAAGCCAGTTGATTAAGCACTGCCATCACAGCAATAAGTCTCTCCAATAATTCTTAAAAATTGAAAATGATCCGCATCTGGCTATTGCTAGTGACAGGAAGCCTCATCTTCGTCTTTAACAACGTCGAAACGACTGCCAACGAAGAGCCAGTGACCCTCAATACAGGAGAGCCTGAAGAGGAGTCTCCAGTTGGAAGACGTAGTTCCAGACGGACCGCTCTGTCGTTGCCGGCCAACACGAGCTGCAAAATATCTTTCGATATGTCAGTGGGCATAAACCCACTTAACAATACGTTCACGTCGTTCACCATGAGTCTACCCTTCCGCTTCGTTTTGCCAACACACGCGCAGCTCAATAATCTCTATGGTAATTTGGAGCGGCTCGAAAGTGATCTGAGCGATGGGGAAACAACTACTAAGGTCATCGATTACGAATTTCTTGAAGAGCAAAGGGCAAACGAACAAAGGAGAACAATCTACCAGCACATCGAAACTCTGTTCAAAAAGTAGGCCAATTTTAAATCTTTGCTAATCGATTGTTCTTTCATTTTTCAGTATGTAACGATCGCGCTTACTATTTCAATTAAGGTTTGGATTCGACGGAGAACTTTGTTTGCAACGAGCCATTTGCGAGTTGGCCGAAGCCCCATTAGGGCACTACGGAATGCTGGGCAAATTAATTCATCTCGTTTTCTCGTACGATTTCAATCAATTGTTTAGTTTCGTTTACGACGTGAATAGTAAAAATATTTCGCAATTACACTAGGCCACGTCTGCTGCGATTTCCCGAGATGATGAGGCGATTTCTAGCGGGCCATGGCAACGCCAATCGTTTTAGACGCGATGCTTCGTTGCTGTCCGAACTGGAACTGATAGAGAAGCCGGTCGAAGACCAATACACTCGTGCGTATCTCGCTGGAACGGAACGCAAGTGCTGGGCGCGTTACTCCTCCTGCCCCATTTCGTTGTTTACGCTTTTGAATATTTAACTGGTTGGACGCGCTCTCGTTGTCTCACAGACTTTAATTTGAAGCTCGTGATTGTTTTAGCTGCTCAGCAGTTCACTTTTTTTTTCATGCGAAGCCTAAAGCCGAGCTCAGAAAACTAACTTAAAAAGTTCCTATTGGCTTGACGAAATGCCACTGTAATAAAATATAGCTGACTATGATACGATTCGCAGAAAGACATAATAAACGTTATTATCAAATCACCAAGTTTGAGCTTTACCGAAAAAAAAAAAATTATGATAATTTGGTTGTCAAAAGGGAACGACAATGTGACATTGGAACCTATCTTATTACGCGTATGATAATAAATGAAAAGCAAAAAGCAAATCGACTTCCGTCACGGTTTTCTCACAAATCGGGTAGTGAAGTCTGTAACTGCACTAGCCGCATTTCTACACGGCACGATAAGAATAAACAAACACGGTAGGCATGTGAAGCATGTTTGGGTTCCAAAATGAAATTGTTTCCCCCCCCCCTAAATTGTGAATTCTAGAGGAACGTGGCAACCAGCAAAGGGACCAGCTCATTCTGATTGGTGTAATGCTGTCAGTTGTGGGGGATCGGGATAAGGGGGAGGAGGAGGAGTAAATCGTTAAGGAAAAGCATCACCGTCTACAGAGCAATTGCACAACAAGGAAGCATGAGCTTGCAACGATGGTATCTGCGTTCGATAAGACCTGATCAGCTTTCCGCTGGGTAGATGGGTACACGAGCAAAGAACGCACGTGGCAAGGAGTATATTTTGATATTTAGAATAGATAATAGAAAAAATTTTTTTTTGCAAGTTATCGAGTTCGTAACTTGAATAGGACACTGTAGTAGCTCGAGGAGCAAAACATTTAGCAGTCTGACGCAAAACACTCCTTCCCCGCATACCACATGGTATTGAAATTGGGAGGGGGGCGAACAGGGGAATAAGTATAAAAAGGCAATGTGAATTATTGTAAAAGCATCAGTTTAAGATCTGATATTGTCAGAGAAAAACTAGCAGCATGCAGTTGTTCAATATTGCCTTGGTCTTCGGCGTCGTGGCTTTCGCCAGCGCTTGTTCTCAAACTGTAAGTATATGTTCCAAACCTTCATTTATGCCTGACATGAATTATACTAGTTGTAAACGCTTGGAAAACAAAATGTCAAATGTTGTACATAATATTTACAGCCCGGAACAACCACCACCACTGTGACCACCACCGTCACTACCGTCACCGCCGATGATGATGGTGAAGTCGGCCTGTTGACCGCCAACGAGCGTGGCATCATCCGCAAGACCTGGGACCAGGCCAAGAAGGACGGTGATGTTGCCCCCAGGATTCTCTTTAGGTAATGTCAACAAACATTTCCTTTTTTCCAAATGTCCTTTGCTCATTTTGCGCACATCCTTCCCCAGTTTCATCAAGGCCCACCCCGAATACCAACAGAAGTTCACGTCCTTCGCTGATGTTCCCCAAGCTGAACTGATGGGCAACGGCAACTTTTTGGCTCAGGCCTACACCATCTTGGCCGGTTTGAACGTCGTCATCCAGTCCCTGTCCAGCCAGGAACTCATTGCCAACCAAATCAACGCTCTCGGAGGTGCCCATCAACCCCGTGGAGCTACCCCCATTATGTTCGAGGTATGTTTCCTACAGCTATTGCTCATTGGCTTCGATTTCTGCATCATTTAACAACTATTCCGCACAAAAGCAATTCGGTGCCGTCGCTGAGGAAGTCCTTGCTGAAGAGCTCGGCAGCGCCTTCAATGCTGAGGCCAGACAAGCCTGGAAGAACGGTATGCGCGCTTTGGTTACTGGCATCACCAAGAACCTCAAGTAAGGCATTGCCCTCTCTTAATTTTAATTACAATTACACTACCCGAAAAAAAAAAAAAAAATTAATTTGTTTAAATTGCCCAACCCCCCCAAAAAAGGAAAGCCGAAGATTTGGCTGATCCCCAGACCAAATTGACTCCCCACCAGATTCGCGATGTTCAAACCAGCTGGGAGAACATCAGGGGCGACCGCAACGCCATGGTTTCCGCCATCTTCATCAAGTATAAATATGCGCCTCGTTTAAATATTCAAATTAGGCCTTAAACTAACGATGACATTTTATTTCCTATTCAGGCTCTTCAAGGAGACTCCCCGTGCCCAGAAGCACTTCCCCAAGTTCGCTAGCGTTGCCATCGACGCCTTGCCCGAGAACGGTGAATACAACAAACAAGTTGCTTTGGTCGCTGACCGTCTCGACACTATCATTTCCGCCATGAACGATAAACTGCAGCTGTTGGGTAACATTAACTACATGCGTTACACTCATCAACCTCCTCGTGCCATCCCCCGTGAACGTTTCGAGGTAAGAAAAGAAGACAATTTACTGCGCCATTGTGGTTTAATTTGCTAATGTTAAGAAAAAAGAATAGGGGAACGATGATTAATTGTTTCAATGTTTTACAGGACTTCGCCCGTCTCCTTCTTGACGTCCTGAGCTCCAAGGGAGTCACCGCTGACGATATGGACTCGTGGAAAGGCGTCCTCAACATTTTCGTTGATGGGGTTTCACCTAGGCAGTAAGCCACCGGTGATGTAATCGCAATTTCGTGATTTTCCTATGATGACTATTTGGCTCATTTTTGGTTAAAGTTGAAATAAAACCGTAACCAATTGAACATCATTTCGACTTGTTTCGTTGCAATTCAAACGAATGAAATCAAATGAAAAATCAGATTGAAACCAGCATCATTTCAATCGATTTTGATAGGCTATGTTGACACTAAATATAGGCCCTTCTAAAAAAAAAAAAAAAAAAAAAAAAAAATTCGGAACCAGTTCGAAAAAGAATACTGTCTCTATTTGATAACCGCAAAACGTCTTTTGCAGAGAGAGATGCTAAAATGGCAAGCCAAACATTTCTAATACTATGACAAATTTTTTGTTAATTGGAACAAGCCAAAATTTCCTAGAATATAAGAAAGCTTTTTTTCGTTCTTCGATAACTAAACATCAAAATGCCGATTCATCCTCAAATTTAACATAAACTGAAAAAGAAAAACGTGAGGGAACGTTTTCGTTTAAGCTGTTTCATTAGGCAATATACAAGAAAAAGTTGCTCCATTTGAATTTATGGTCGTTTACTGACCTCTAACATCGCGATAGGAAGACTCAAAAGAATGGCCCATGATCCATAACCCATGACAACAGGTCCGAACCTCGTTTACATATTTTTTTTTGGGGGGGGCCATTTCCAGCCAAAAAGTCATGTAACAACACAAATGTTGCCTACGTGCACGGCGTTTCAAACAATTCCTATAAATAGGAGGCGAATCCTTGCAGTGACTATCTGGTTTGGTTTCAGAAAGCAATCCGACAATGCGAACGCACGTTAATCGATCAATTTTTCTACTGAATTTTTTTTCTTAGTGTAACGCGTGTGATTCATAGTCAGTGGCGAAAGTGAAAATGTTTCGTTAAATGCGACCAAATTCGTGTAAAAATGCCTGGCAAAATCAATTTCGTTCGTTACGCACAAAAATCGCACTAAACTATCGGAAAACGTTTAGTTGCATCAATAATTGGCGGATTGCTAGAATATTGGGAATCACAACGAAAGTCGACTATTCGGAGATCTGCTGGACTAGCCAAATGAGTTTGTTAATGGTGGCTAACGCAATCGCTAAACCCAATTGGGCAAGCCATTTTCAACAAGTGGTAGGAACGCGTCAAAAATATCACGAATTCGTTTTGAACACGCAAAACGACATGTTTTCAAACAAAGTATCAAATCAAAATGATTTCTGAATAATTGACTGCATTAAATTTGCTAATGCCAGAACGATATTCATAATTCATTTTAAAGTGGGAATTGCACATCAAATGAATTTCAAATTCAATCCGTTTTAGCCGATGCTAAAACTCAACGCGGACAAGGTCGTAAGTGCCACCACGTAACTTAAAAAACGTAACGGTAACGCTTAAGAAAAAACGTAAACCTTAGGCAGTGACCAGCGTGTCAAAAGAGCTACGTGACAGATGGCACGTATACCAAAAGGGCAGCACGGTCACAGATTGATATAAAGAGTAAATGCCGCATTACGTCCCCAATGATCAACAGTTCAAAAGGTTATATCCTACAGTCAATTTAGACATCCTTTTACTTAACGGCAAATAAAGCGATGGCGTGAATCACTTGACCGACCCAACGACTGCTACGGTCACCCAAGATAAGGCCCCGATCAACTTTCCGTATGGGTTGATCAAAAATCAAATAAAAAAAAAAAAAAGAAAACCAACTAGAGTGAATATAGTTGGCATGCAAAGAAAAAGAAATGAAGATTTCGGGAAATGAAAATATCAAATCATCCCAGTGCAAATCACAAGTCACGTACACCAGAAAAATGGGCAACGTGTACGAGGAAATGCAATAGGAACTTGATGGACCTCGATCCGTATAAAAGGATCGCCGTGTGAATCGGAAAGCATCAGTAACCGTCTGATATTTTCAGAAGAAAATTAGCAGCATGCAGTCTCTCAAGATCGCTCTTCTTTTCGCCTTCGTGGCCATGGCCAGCACTTGCTCGCAAACTGTAAGTCAATCAATTTATCCTTAACGAGAAAAAATAAGTTGAAAACAAATAAAAATCATCCCCATTGAAATTGAAAAATAGCCTGGAACCACCACCACCACTGTCACCACCTCCGTTACTACTGTTTCGGCTGATGATGAGAGCGACTCTGGCATGCTGAATGCTCACGAACGCGGCATCATCCGCAAGACCTGGGAACAGGCCAAGAAGGACGGCGATGTTGCTCCCCAAGTTCTCTTCCGGTAATATCAACAAAGACTTTTTTATTCAAATTTTCTTTGCTCATTTTGTGTAAATCCTTCCCCAGTTTCATCAAGGCCCACCCCGAATACCAGAAGATGTTCAAATCGTTCGCCAACGTTCCCCAAGCTGAGCTTATGACCAACGGAAACTTCTTGGCTCAGGCCTACACCATCTTGGCCGGTTTGAACGTCGTCATCCAGTCCCTCAACAGCCAGGAACTTTTGGCCGCCCAGTTGAACGCTCTCGGTGGTGCTCACCAGCCCCGTGGAACTACTCCCATCATGTTCGAGGTATGTTTTCTACAACTATTGCTCATTGGCTTCGATTTCTGCATCATTTAAAAACTATTCCGCACAAAGCAATTCGGTGCTGTCGCAGAGGAAGTCCTTGCTGAAGAGCTCGGCAGCGCCTTCAACGCTGAGGCCAGACAAGCCTGGAAGAACGGTATGCGCGCTTTGGTGGCTGGCATCGCCAAGAACCTCAAGTGAGTAGATCTCTCCTCGTGTTACACACGTGTCGTAAGATTATCAGTAGCTAAACTAACACCTTCTCAAAAAATTCAGGAAACCCGAAGATTTGGCTGATCCTCAGACCAAGTTGACCCCCCACCAGGTTCGCGATGTCCAGAGGACTTGGGAGAACTTGAGGGCCAACCGCAACGCCATGGTCTCAGCCATCTTCATCAAGTAATCCCCTCGCAATCCCAATAGGTTGTGCCCATTCAATCATCAATCCTAACTCTTCGTTTTTGCTTTTCTAGGCTGTTCAAGGAGACCCCCCGCGTCCAGAAGCACTTCGCCAAATTCGCTAGCGTCGCCGTCGATGCTTTGCCCGAAAACGGTGAATTCAACAAGCAGGTTGCTTTGGTCGCCGATCGTCTGGACACCATCATCGCCGCCATGGACGACAAGCTCCAGCTTTTGGGCAACATCAACTACATGCGTTACACTCACCAGCCTCCCCGTGCCATTCCTCGTCAGACTTTCGAGGTAACTCTCATTCTATTACGATTTGAGATATGCAAATCCAAACAAGATCCAATGCGACAATTGTGCTGATTTTCTTTTCTTTACAGGACTTTGCCCGTCTCCTCATCGACAGCCTCGAGGCTAGCGGTGTTTCTGGTGACGATTTGGACTCCTGGAAGGGTGTTTTGACCGTCTTTGTTAACGGTGTTTCTCCCAAGTAAATCGATCACTCTCCTTCCCATTCGGAGACAGAAAACAAACTCGCTGTTTCCAATGTTTTGTTTTTTTTTAAACCAAAGACCACTTTTTTTGCTATCAATGAATAAATGAAGCATTTATGACATTGAATACTTCACCGATTTTTGTAGCGTTAACATTGATTTTGGGAAGCATTGGATGTTTCATGCCAACCTCGACTGGTAGTTTGCGCTGATATTTCAATGTGTTCATACTCAATCAACGGCAGTAAAAAAAAAAAATCAAGTGTGCTGGTTGCATTTGAATTATATGCGCCAAAAGAGCAGCAACAGATATCAACAGAGAAATATGACACTGTTTGCAAGAGGCGGAATTCAATTAGACAAGGCTTTTCCTCAATTTTTGGAAAATGAAATATCGGATTTGTTCAAAACAAGGTTGGCAACAGAAAGAACAACATCGAGTGTATAGTAGAGCGTTGCAATGAGCAAGGCTGTAAATCATAAGTAATCGAAGATCCAATCGCTGGTTGAATCATAATCAAACAGACGCCTATAGAAAAAAAAAAGTGTCAAAATCAAGCCGATTCAGTCGCACACTGAAAAGGCAGAATAAGAAGAAAAACGCGAAAACGTGTAACCAAATAGACGTTGTCTTGTTTCCCAGGAATAAACACAGAGCAACACGGTATATTCAGAAGAAAAATTTAAACGCCATATCGCAATCCTGATCTACAAAACAGACGAGTAGTTTGATCCCATGCCTAAAATGTGAATAAAATCGAGTAAAATGAGTGATCGGTAAAATCGAGCGAGGGTTGACAATAAAAAAGATAGCGCTATTCGGTAATGGAAAATAAGATGTCAATAGCAACCGTATTCCTGCCAGCTCTCAATTTTGAAAAAAAAAAAAAAAAAAATAATAAATAAATAAAATAAAATAAAATAAAATAAAATAAAATAAAATAAAATAAAATAAAATAAAATAAAATAAAATAAAATAAAATAAAATAAACCGGAAAATAAAAATATTAGCAAAGGAATACGTGCTCGGCGGCACGTACAAATAGAAATCAAACCGCAAAGTCAATTTCGGAGCGTCCAGCACGACAACTCGCATTGGTTCAAAGGTTACGGGTCGCACGACGCATCGTGAGCGTGACAGAAGAAACTATCACGTAGGCCAGCTTTCTGGAATGGGACGATAGTTATGTCAACACAAAATATTTGTCAAGACTAGTTGACTATAAAAGAGAGGGTGAAATCTATGAAAGAGTATCAGTTAGCTGTCTGCTACTTCCAGAGCTAAAAACAAACTCGCAATAATGGCTTCTTTCAAGATTGCCCTTCTCCTCGGCGTTATCGCCTTCGCCAACGCTTGCTCCCAAGCGGTAAGTTCAAAACATTCGATCATTTCCAAAAGTACAATAGAATTTACGAAATACGATTACAGCCCGGAACCACCACCACTACTGTGACTACCACCGTCACCACCGTTTCAGCTGATGACGGTGAAACTGGCATTCTCTCCGCTCACGAGCGTAGTCTCATCCGCAAGACTTGGGAACAGGCCAGGAAGGACGGAGATGTCCCCCCACAGATTCTCTTCCGGTAAGAATACCAATTTTTAATCAAAACAATTCCAGAATTTAATTTTTGAAAATTCTTTATCCAGCTTCATCAAGGCCCACCCCGAATACCAGAAGAAATTCAGCAAGTTCCCCAACGTTCCTCAAGCTGAGCTTATGACCAACGGAAACTTTTTGGCTCAGGCCTACACCATCTTGGCCGGTTTGAACGTCGTCATCCAGTCCCTGTCCAGCCAGGAGCTCTTGGCCAGCCAGTTGAACGCCCTTGGTGGTGCCCATAAAGCCCGCGGAGCTACTCCCATCATGTTCGAGGTTGGTTTTTGCCGAATTTTGTCACTAAAAATTGAATTTAAATTCAACGCCCTACTAAAATGGATTCTTACAATCTAAAGCAATTCGGTGGCATCCTCGAGGAAGTGCTCGCTGAAGAGCTCGGAAGCGGATTCACCGCTGAGGCCAGACAAGCCTGGAAGAACGGACTTGCCGCTTTGGTTGCTGGCATCGCCAAGAACCTCAAGTGAGTTGAAAGCCGATCATAGTTTGCCGAAAAGTGAACAAATCGAAATCTCGAACAATTTTCAAATAGCGTTAATGCGTTTAATTTTAGGAAACCCGAGGATTTGGTTGATCCCCAGACTAAATTGTCCTCCCACCAGATTCGCGATGTCCAAAGGAGCTGGGAAAACATTCGTAACGGCCGTAACGCTATTGTCTCCTCCATCTTCGTCAAGTAACTGAATTCGAATATTAAGCACAAAGCGACAAGAGAATGCTAAACGCTATTGTTTTGGAACAAAAAAGGCTCTTCAAGGAAACCCCCCGCATCCAGAAATTCTTTGCCAAGTTCGGCACCGTCCCCGTTGATTCTTTGCCCGGCAATGCCGAATACGAGAAACAAGTCGCCCTCGTTGCCGACCGTCTGGACACCATGATCTCGGCTATGGATGACAAACTGCAGCTTTTGGGTAACGTGAACTACATGAGATACACCCACACCGCCCGTTCTATTCCCCGTGGACCTTGGGAGGTACATAAACTATGCTTGAATACTTTTGAACGCGAAATTAAGCTCACGCGAAATATTCAATTCTCATTATAGGACTTCTCTCGCCTTCTTCTTGATGTTCTCAGCGCTAAGGGAGTGTCATCTGATGATTTGGACTCCTGGAGGGGTGTTTTGACCGTCTTCGTCAACGGAGTTTCTCCCAGGAGTTAATTCGTTCATGCCTTAATAATTCCGCTCGATCGAAATTAAGCAATAATGTACCAACTTCTTGAAAAATAAACCTTAAATCCTTACCACAGGAACAAAAACAATTGTAGCTCTTTCGTTTTTCAAAATTGTCGAAAATAACGTGACGGCAGTGAGCAATGACGGAGGGAACTTCCAAACATATACAACATTAAAAAGCAGAAAAATGATCTGAAATTTCAAAAGAGAAACAAAACAGGCTTGAAGCTGTCAAGGCAAAATTCCCTAACGAAGACTCGTTCATTCAATTGTTTTCCCGCTTCGCAATTGAACTACCCCATTATAAAATTCACTCGTTAAAGTCATTGAAGTAGCAAAAAAGGGTGCGATTCAAATGAAGAGGCCATTGTAAATTCAATTCAAATATTGAAAAATTCAATTTAAAATCTTTGCTGTTTAATGTGTAGTTCACAACAGCCATACGATGCGCATCTCCCTATTTTTAAAAATGATCCCGTCTGCTTCCCATCTCATCCTAACACGGGACCAATGGTCGCCCTGAAGAGGTTTTCAGGGAGTGTTGACTCGCGTCTCCGCTCGATTTTTTCTCGTTTAACCAGCTTTTATTTCGTGTTTAAAAAATCAGCCTTATCCGAGTTCGCTGTCCATGGGAGTCAAAGTCTATCGACTGTGTGTAACGTGCACGTGATGCTTTCTATCAACAACCCCTCCTCCCCCACCAAGATTCGCTTATTTATTTTTTTTTTAAAGAAGGTTACTCAAGTACTGATAAGAGAATTGAATGGATATTTTTCCCCAATCATCAAATACGGTAGATTGATTCTAACTCATTTGGCGGTCTGCTGTTTTGTCTAGAAAAACCATCTCGCAGCCAATCTCCGTCGTACACGAGTTTGAACTCACGTGATTGGTCGTTCGTGTCACGTTATCGTTCAAGGACCTTCCGCGAAACGAATCTATTTCGAACGATATGTTTTTCCTTGCAATGAAATGCAGATGTTATCACGTGAAACGGCTCGCGCTATTCAGAAGGTTTAGACATTGTTTTCGAAAGAAATCATGCTAAATAACATGATGAGATCAATGACGGCGATAACGGGCGGCCAGGAAAAAAAAAAGCAAGAAACAATTTCTTTTGTTGAAATTGGCAACGTATTGTGCCTACACAAAATATTTTCTACAAAGAAGACATTTGAAAAAAAAATTAATTCACGAGTGAGATTGTCCTGGAGTCATAGACAACAAGCCAACCGCCTCTTGATGAAACTGGTAGCATACTGATGGTAAGCAAGCAGTCTATCAACTAACGGCAATGAAATTGTCGTCAAGAAGATAAAAATATGGAGAAAAACAAGCAAATTCCTCCCAAAATATTATCGTTTTGCAGCAAGCGAAAAACTCTTCCAATAGTTCCACCAAGCATAGCAATACCATTTGGCTCCATTTCTGCATAGTTGCAACAGATGCACCCATGTGTCGAAACGATGTAAGAGATATTTCAAAAGACCTATCACAAATATTTGTAGAATAATTATGGCTGTCAAAACCGAGGAGAATGGAACAAAAACATATCATTCAAATGACGCTAACGGGACAAGTAGAAACACAACAAAAACAAACAGCATGTCTCGGTTATCTTGCTCTCGGCAATTTCGATCAGTAAAAGCCGTTAAGTCAACTTCGGGACCTTTCGATGAACCTACAGTTGCTGACTGTTGAACACCGAAATGAAGTAACTTGAGATCCCGACGAAATTTGAAAGCGTGGTTAACGTCACGTATGTCCTATTCCATGAGGTTGTTCTTCAAGAAGCTGGCCGAAAACCGACAGCAAGTCCGAAGTCCGAAAACGCGATATCGACCGTAGCTATAGAGAAAAACTTTTGGATGGTGACATGGAAATTCTCACGTAGGCCTTACGAGTTATCGGAGGAAACGGTTTCATCAACAGCTCAGGCAAGTTGACTATAAAACGCGAAAGAAATTGAACGATGAGCATCAGTTAGCTGTCTGCTACTTCCAGAGCTAAACCAAACTCGCAATAATGGCTTCTTTCAAGATTGCCCTTCTCCTCGGCGTCATCGCCTTCGCCAACGCTTGCTCCCAAGCGGTAAGTTCAAAACATTCGATCATTTCCAAAAGTACAATAGAATTTACGAAATACGATGATAGCCCGGAACCACCACCACCACTGTCACCACCACCGTGACCACCGTCTCCGCCGATGACGGTGAAACTGGCATTCTCTCCGCTCACGAACGCAGCCTCATCCGCAAGACTTGGGAACAGGCCAGGAAGGACGGAGATGTCCCTCCCCAAATTCTCTTCCGGTATGAATTACAAATTTAATCCAATCAGGGTCTGAATTAACTTTGAAAATCTCTCTTTACGAAGCTTCATCAAGGCCCACCCCGAATACCAACAGAAGTTCACCAAGTTCGCTAGCGTTCCCCAAGCCGAGCTTATGGGCAACGGAAACTTCTTGGCTCAGGCCTACACCATCTTGGCTGGTTTGAACGTCGTCGTCCAATCCTTGTCCAGCCAGGAACTTTTGGCCAACCAGTTGAACGCCCTTGGTGGTGCTCACAAAGCCCGCGGAGCTACTCCCATCATGTTCGAGGTTAGTTTTTATCGAGTTTTGTCAAGAAAAATTGAATTCAAATTTAACGCCCTACTAAAACCGATGGATCAAACCTACAGCAATTCGGTGGCATCCTCGAGGAAGTCCTCGCCGAAGAGCTCGGAAGCGGATTCACCGCTGAGGCCAGACAAGCCTGGAAGAACGGACTTGCAGCTTTGGTTGCTGGCATCGCCAAGAACCTCAAGTGAGTTGAAATCCCATCATAGTTTTCGCAAAAGTGAACAAATTGAAATCCCAAACAACTTTCAAATAACGCTGATGCATTTAACTTTAGGAAGCCCGAAGATTTGGCTGATCCCCAGACCAAATTGACCCCCCACCAGATCCGCGATGTCCAGAGGAGCTGGGAAAACATCCGTGGTGACCGCAACGCCCTCGTTTCCTCCATCTTCATCAAGTAAGTGATTGAAATGTTCGCTAAAATGTGATACAAGAATGCTAAATGCTATTGTTCTGGAACAAAAAAGGCTCTTCAAGGAAACCCCCCGCATCCAGAAATTCTTCGCCAAGTTCGGCAGTGTCGCCGTTGACTCTTTGCCCGGCAACGCCGAATACGAGAAACAAGTCGCTCTCGTTGCCGATCGTCTGGACACTATCATCGCCGCCATGGACGACAAGCTCCAGCTTTTGGGCAACATCAACTACATGAAGTACAGCCATATCGAACGTGGAATTCCTCGTGGACCTTGGGAGGTAAGTTAATTTAATTTCATGTTTTGAAGTACCAATGTAATTCTAATCGTGCGAATTTCCGATCGAAATTTAGGACTTTGGCCGACTTCTTCTCGAATCTCTCTCCGCCAGCGGTGTCTCCTCCGATGATTTGGACTCATGGAAGGGCGTTTTGGGCGTTTTCGTCAACGGAATTTCTCCACGCAACTAAGACATCTTCTACCATTTTACTATATTCGCATTTAAGCAATAATAAGCGAAGGGAGATTATTCCCATCAATTATTATTTGCTGAAAATGTTTTGTTTTGTTTTCCAAATAACAATCACTGGAGAAAAAAAAAGAAAGAAATCAAAATAAATTTTTTAAAAATCTAAAATGTTTGATTGTAATTTGATTTTTGAACACCCATCAACGCTGTTTTTTTTTCTTTCATTTTTTAAAAGCAAAATTCGGCGTAGATGTTTCGTTTAAGATATCATTCTTCATCGTCCTTCATTTGCCTATAGTTTTCCCCTTGCTAATCTTTCAGATATTTTTCCAAGTGATGCCAACAACACGTAATTCGAAAACGCCTCCCACGGATTCTCAGTTATCTATATGACCCTTTCGTTTTTGTTATTAGACAAAATCAAGAAACGCTAGGATAAATTTGATTCGATTTGAAAATCACGAAAGGCGCCGTCAAAAGGCAAGTAATTTGAATTGCCAATGAAAAAAAAAACATTTGCCTGCAAATGGGACCGATCCCAAACGTTCTAGGAAAAAATCAAGATCCACCCATCAAAACGCGTTTGCAAAGCAATATTTTCTAATGGTCGTGCATGGCGCTTCAAATTTTTTAAAATTTTTTACAAATGGCAGAAGAAACGAACGCAAAATCCCTGCATCTGAACGAATGGGATGCTATCAAGTTTTGATGTTGCTTCAAACTAATGAAATGAACACTGAAAAAAAAAATCCAATATGAAAATCAATTCCTTGATACGGCGGCAAAAAAAAAAAACAACAAACATAAATACGAATCAAACCCATTTAAAAAGAGTGGGAAAAAAAGGAATGACCTAAATAGAGCTTTTTAATTGAATTTTCTTTAAGGTTACAATGTAAAAGAAAAATCCGTTTCCGAAGCGAAACCACACCCCTGCCAAGAGGTCGCTTCCTTCAGCCAATAAAGAACAATCCTGAAAGGAAAGCTGGCATCACGTGATCTTTACAATGTGCTACGCATCCAAGGCGAAGATATAAATTTAGAAGCTGAATCTCTACGGCTCGTCATTTCGTTCCGGCGAGCAACTCTTCCATCAACACATCCTTAGGCCGTTCCGCTTGGTCGTTGGCCACATTGGGTTTTTATTAATGTTACCCAACAGCTGCAGTTTTTCGTCCATGGCGGAAATGATGGTGTCCATTTTTAAAACTACATCTTTACTGAATACAAAAAAAACAAAAAAACAAACGAACTTCCAATACCGTAAGAAAGAAATCGAAAAATTCATCTCAACTCATTTTTATCACTAATTAAACTCCTTTCGGTTAATTATTATCTTTTTTCACGAAGGTTTTTTTAAAAAAAAAAAAAAAAAAAAAAAAGAACATCCCCTTGTCAGCAGTTCCCGTTTGATCATGCCAAATTCAATTAACGAGTTGCTCGCCAATGGAGACCATCATGTCCGCGATTGACGACAAACTGCAGCTGTTGGGTAACATTTGTTTCATAACGGCCAACAACCGAGCGGAATGGATCGTTTACATCATTCAGGTAATGACAGTTGACGAAAAGGGTAGTCATTCGTCGCATAAGCGCACGCATTGCCAACTGCGAATCATTGATCTTTGCTTTCATCTAACAGGAATTTGGACGTTTTCTGAACGGGACCGTTGTGTCTTAAGCTACGGCATCGACCACCTGAACTCATCGCAGCACATTCTAATCAAACCTCCCCTCTTCCACGCACATACGTACTCGTTTCAAAACACATATGGAATATTTTTGTTTGTTTCCAGTTTCTTTTTTTTTTCTGTTCAAGAAAATTTGAATAGAGAAAAATTCGTTTAGCAACAAAACATCAAATAACTTTTGAGATAAAAAACAAACGGAAAAATAAACATTTGCAAATGTATCGTTGCAAACGAAGTTAGAAAATGCTATATAGGACAGTATTTCTGGATGCTCTATAAAAAAAAAAAAATGAATCAATAAACTGAACTTGAGTTTGGCCAGCGCTTACTTTCCCCATAAAATTTGAAAGGCTAGTTCAGTTTAACAACCTTGAACAAGCCAAAAGAAATAAAATAAAATAAAAGGA
Organism: Daphnia carinata; assembly: GCF_022539665.2. Taxonomy (NCBI): domain Eukaryota; kingdom Metazoa; phylum Arthropoda; class Branchiopoda; order Diplostraca; family Daphniidae; genus Daphnia; species Daphnia carinata. Next base: position 4,556,584 of record NC_081339.1, on the reverse strand, counting down.
TTTCAAACGTATGTTGGTTGACACGTGCAGTGAATTTCGTCCGAAAACAATCATGCACGAGTAAAACGAATGTTTACAAAACTGACCTCAGGAAATCGAGACGGGGCAAAATATCTGATGATTTAACAAATGCCAAAAGTAAACACATTGACGTAGAGAGCGGCGGTGGTAAGCAATATGACATTTAATCTTGTAAACGAAACGTCTTATCGACAACACACATTCTTTCAAATTAAAAAGCCAAACAAAAACAAAAAAAAAAAAAAAAAAAAAAAAGCAAAAGCAAACCAGCAGCTAACGTTGCTCTGCTTTCCCATGGAATAAAATATGTAAAACGTGAGCCACATCACGTACGACGTTTAATTTTAAAGGAATAAAAAATACTTCAGCAGAATTGAACGTTTTCCCTTAGTAAATCAAAAACAATCTACTACAAATGAGATTAAACGCAGCGCTCTAATGAAATCAAAGGCCGATGGCTGACGTGAAAACTTACGAGTACGTTATTTTTGGAAGAAAGAAAACAGAAAAACCTCCTAAATTTGGCAGGGCTCGATGGGGGTAGGCGACGCGCAAATATTATTATTTCAAAGAAGATTAAGTATCGAACTTAACTTTTAGTTGGAACCCTAAATCGTGGAAAGCCAAGCCAGTTTTTGGGGACGGGGATGAGAAATCAAAGGTTACTCGCAATAAGGGGCAATCATGATGCGTCAAATGCAAAAGCGATTCAGGTAGAATTCAAATGTTACAGAGCGATAAAAAGCAATGTTACGTCATTGCATCGCCGCAAAATGAAAAATCGCTACGCCTTTCACACAGAAAAGGCATAGAGCTGCTGATTACTGAAGAACAATCTCGGGTTGAACTAAACCAATTAAAAACGATAAACAAGAGCAGTTTCCGAGAAGAAACAATGCGTGAAAGATGTCACGTACGGCCCTGACTCGGGTCGTTGCGGAGTAAAAAAATAAAAAAATAGATCTACATTTCGCCCGTAAACCAAGTAGCCAAACAGAATAAACGGAAATGTTTATGAATTCTGGTATCTGGAATGCAGGCTTGGCGTGACCTGAAGATTCTCGATCTCGTTGTCAACAACCATCACATCGGTCCAGTTGACTATAAAAGAGAAGGAAAATCTACGGAAGAGCATCAGTTAGCTGTCTGATATTCCCAGAGCTAAACCCAACTCGCAATAATGGCTTCTTTCAAGATCGCCCTTCTCCTCGGCGTCATCGCCTTTGCCAACGCTTGCTCCCAAGCGGTAAGCTCAAAACATTCCATTCTATCATTTCGAAAAGTATAATCCAATTTACAAAATACGATGATAGCCCGGAACCACCACCACCACTGTGACTACCACTGTCACTACCGTCTCCGCTGACGATGGTAGTGAAGCCGGCATTCTAAGCTCTCACGAACGCAGCCTCATCCGCAAGACATGGGATCAGGCCAAGAAGGACGGAGATGTTGCTCCCCAGGTCCTCTTCCGGCATGAATTACAAATTTAATCAAATTAGCGCCTGAATTAAATTTGAATGTTTCTTCACAGCTTCATCAAGGCCCATCCCGAATACCAGAAGAAATTCAGCAAGTTCGCCAACGTTCCCCAAGCTGAGCTTATGACCAACGGAAACTTTTTGGCTCAGGCCTACACCATCTTGGCCGGTTTGAACGTCGTCATCCAGTCCCTGTTCAGCCAAGAGCTGATGGCCAACCAATTGAACGCCCTTGGTGGTGCCCATAAAGCCCGCGGAGCTACTCCCATCATGTTCGAGGTTAGTTTTTATCGAGTTTTGTCAAGAAAAATTGAATTCAAATTCAACGCCCTACTAAAACCGATCGATTAAATCTACAGCAATTTGGTGGCATCCTCGAGGAAGTGCTCGCTGAAGAGCTCGGAAGCGGATTCACCGCTGAGGCCAGACAAGCCTGGAAGAACGGACTTGCCGCTTTGGTTGCTGGCATCGCCAAGAACCTCAAGTGAGTTGAAATCCCATCATAGTTTTCGCAAAAGTGAACAAATCGAAACCTCAAATAACTTTCAAATAACGCTAATGCATTTAACTTTAGGAATGCCGAAGATTTAGCTGATCCCCAGACTAAACTGACCCCCCACCAAATCCGCGATGTCCAGAGGAGCTGGGAAAACATCCGTAACGGCCGTAACGCCCTCGTCTCCTCCATCTTCGTCAAGTAAATGAATTAAAATATTTACCAAATTGCGAGAAAAGAATGCTAATCGCTATTGTTTTGGAACGAAAAAGGCTCTTCACGGAAACCCCCCGCATCCAGAAATACTTTGCTAAGTTCGGAACCGTTGCAGTTGGTTCTTTGCCCGGCAACGCCGAATACGAGAAACAAGTCGCTCTCGTTGCCGACCGTCTGGACACCATGGTCTCGGCTATGGATGACAAATTGCAACTTTTGGGCAACATCAACTACATGAGATACACCCACACCGAACGCGGAATTCCTCGTGGACCTTGGGAGGTAAATCAATGTGACGTTACATTTAAAGATATTCGTTAACTTTAATCGTGCAAATTTTCAATATAATTTAGGACTTTGGCCGCCTGCTTCTCGAAGCTCTGTCTTCCAAGGGTGTCTCTTCCGATGATTTGGACTCCTGGAGGGGTGTTTTGACCGTTTTCGTCAACGGCGTTTCCCCACGCAAGGACTAAGAAGGATTTGGCCAATTGACAACTTTAAAAAAAAAATTGATTTAAAATTGCGGGTTTCCTTTTACTTGACCCGATTCGTCTTCTTCCAATAAACAATAGATTTCACAATTTTGTTGGTTCAGTATTTCTCTTTAGCAGCACAGAAACGACACCTTAAAACATGATGGAATCGGATATTTTTGTACCAAGTTAGACATTTGAAGAACACGTAAACATGACCGTTGCCACCTCATAATCGTCTACTAGTTTCTACTACATTTTTTGAATTCTACACGCTTTACTTCAGATCACCATCATGTTTTAAAGTATTTTTACCGGCACGCATCACACGGTGACAGCCTTTCAACGCCTTAAGTGGAAGAAGCAAAGCAAGGAGAAAGTAAGAATTTCAAAATTCGGTCATTTTTAAACACCGTAACTTGTGCTCAATTTGTACAACTCGAACCAAAGGGTCTATCATCAAAAACCTGTCGACTGTTACCAATTGCTTTAAGCCAAAACAATTTCCTACTGATTTACATGTGGCAACGATGACAACCCTTATCTTTGCTACTGCAATACGAAAAGATTGTCCTGCCGAAATTCAGCCATCTTGAAAAAAAAATTAAAAATTCTAAAAGAAACCCGATTGATACTGAAAGCGCTCATTCAAAATGGGCAACGAGATGTACAGTACCAACAAATAGCTGATTGCTGCAACACAGATTCACGTGAAAAAGTCGGACACATGGCAAGCCCAAAAGAAAGTTCGACGAATGCGAAAACATCAAAACTATATCGCTCTTTAAGGTTTCCTCAAGGCTTTAACAGACGCAAATTCAACTGATACAATTATCCTGGCTTTGGGTGATGTACTGCAATTGTTGGGTGATATTCACCACATAAAAAAGCGGCCTCACATGACCCAGGATTATTTTCGAGGAAAAAGTTGCACAACCGCAAGGAAAGATTACGGAATTGTTAATGATGTATCGCGTATTCTAATAGAACTTTGGCCGTCCTGTTGCTGGACACGTTGATTGCTAAGGGAAGCTCTGCGGAAGAGCTGGAATCAAAAGTGGCCTGATCCTTCTGCTCAACGCTATTATCTCCGTGCGCGTAAAACATGTGAACACTTCAATAATCTGTTGAACGTTCTGGAAACTTCCTTAAACGCTTATTAGATTTCCTTACATTGACTGTATCAATATTTGATTTTGTTGTGTTCCTATTCGGTCAACGGGTACGTTTCGAAGACGGTTGATGTACGGGAGCTAGCTGATGTAGTGTGTGGGTTAATAGAAGCCAGGGAAGTAGGGGGGGAAAAAATAACACAGATTTTCCATCAGCCAATCCGATGCGCAGCAAAAATATGAGTCGACAAGTAGAACATCAGCTGGCGTTAAAAAAAAAAAGCAAAGACAAAATGCTGAATCACTGTTCCTAGTGAGCAGATGGCTTTCGTAAACAGAAATCGAGCGCTTCCAATAAAACGAAAACATCCGAGTTTTTCCAGAGAAAACATCAAAGCATGAAAGAAAAATACAATAAATTAAACGACGTATCCCAAAGGAAATTTAAAAGAAATTATAATAAAATTAATCAATCAAATGTTGTGCGAACTGAAGCCAATAACGTACGCGTCCAACATGGCCGAACCATGGAAATGTCCCAACAAAAGCAAGCGCCTTTAAGAGAGAGGAAGGCATATATGCAGTGGCCTCAACAAATAATAAAAACATAAAAAAAAATAATAATAATAATAAATAAAAATGGCGGAGTGTAAAAAGCGAAGAACCAATTTTTCTTAAAACCGAAGAAAAAGATAAATGAAAAAGTGAAAACAAATAATGAACTTCTGATGACTTATTCTGATTTCAAAATCGAATGGCTCGATCGAAACAGATGTCAAATAAGGAATAGTCGATAGATGAGAAAGAAAATCTCTATGTGCAAAAAGTCACGTAGAAAATGTATCCAAAAGTCGTTAGATCCTCATATGCACTAGACGGATAGTCAACCAAAGTTCAAAGAACAAGAAAAATAAGAATACGTGACCACCTAACATTTCGAAGTAATACGCTGATTGGTCGCACCACAATCTCCACGTCAGCATGTAAACATTGTACATTTTCGGTGAAATCTCATTGCACGCGGATCGGTATAAAAGACATTGCAAATCGACAGGATAGCATCAGTTAGCTGTCTGATATTCCCAGAGCTAAACCCAACTCGCAATAATGGCTTCTTTCAAGATCGCCCTTCTCCTCGGCGTCGTCGCCTTAGTCAACGCTTGCTCCCAAGCGGTAAGCTCAAAACATTCGATCATTTCAAAAAGTACAATAGAATTTACGAAATACGATGATAGCCCGGAACCACTACCACCACTGTGACTACCACCGTCACCACCGTTTCAGCCGATGACGGTGAAACTGGCATTCTCTCCGCTCACGAACGCAGCCTCATCCGCAAGACTTGGGAACAGGCCAGGAAGGACGGAGATGTCCCTCCCAAAATTCTCTTCCGGTATGAATTACAAATTAAATCAAATCAGGGTCTGAATTAACTTTGAAAATCTCTCTTTACGCAGCTTCGTCAAGGCCCACCCCGAGTACCAGCAGAAATTCACCAAGTTCGCTAATGTCCCCAAGGCCGAGCTTATGGGCAACGGAAACTTCTTGGCTCAAGCTTACACCATCTTGGCCGGTTTGAACGTCGTCATCCAGTCCCTGTCCAGCCAGGAGCTCTTGGCCAGCCAGTTGAACGCCCTTGGTGGTGCCCATCAAGCCCGCGGAGCTACTCCCATCATGTTCGAGGTTAGTTTTTATCGAGTTTTGTCAAGAAAAATTGAATTCAAATTTATCGCCCTACTAAAACCGATGGATCAAACCTACAGCAATTCGGTGGCATCCTCGAGGAAGTTCTCGCCGAAGAGCTCGGAAGCGGATTCACCGCTGAGGCCAGACAAGCCTGGAAGAACGGACTTGCAGCTTTGGTTGCTGGCATCGCCAAGAACCTCAAGTGAGTTGAGAGCCGATCATAGTTTGCCGAAAAGTGAACAAATCGAAATCTCGAGCAATTTTCAAATAGCGTTAATGCGTTTAACTTTAGGAAACCCGAAGACTTGGCTGATCCCCAGACCAAATTGACCCCCCATCAGATCCATGATGTCCAGAGAAGCTGGGAAAACATCAGGGCTGGCCGCAACGCCATTGTCTCATCTCTCTTCGTCAAGTAACTGAATTCGAATATTAAGCACAAAGCGACAAGAGAATGCTAAACGCTATTGTTTTGGAACAAAAAAGGCTCTTCAAGGAAACCCCCCGCATCCAGAAATTCTTCGCCAACTTCGGCACCGTCCCCGTTGACTCTCTGCCCGGCAATGCCGAATACGAGAAACAAGTCGCCCTCGTTGCCGACCGTCTGGACACCATGATCTCGGCTATGGATGACAAGCTGCAGCTTTTGGGTAACGTGAACTACATGAGATACACCCACACCGCCCGTGCTATTCCCCGTGGACCTTGGGAGGTACATCAACTACGCTCCAATAATACTTTTGAACGCGAAATTAAGCTCACGCGAAATATTCAATTCTCATTATAGGACTTCTCTCGCCTGCTTCTTGATGTTCTCAGCTCTAAGGGAGTGTCATCTGATGACTTGGACTCATGGAAGGGCGTTTTGACCGTCTTCGTCAACGGAATTTCACCCGCCAAGAATTAAACTGACGCATGTTACACAGAAACGTTTCTGTCCCTCCCAACAAGGACTTTTTTTTTAATCTACAAGTTGCAATTGCTCAAATTATGATTTGCTCAAATACAACCAGTAGATTGGAAGAAAGAAAAGAAGAACCTACTTTTTAACAACATCACATTAACGCTGCCTCGTACGATTGAAATCAATTTCATCTCAAACGCATAAATTCAATTGGGCCGACTCGGTGACGAAGGTGACTTTTAAAAAGACTAGAAAAAAAAACAACAAAATGAAATTCGGTTTGGTTTTCTTCCAGGCAAGTTGCTATCGAATATTTCATAACTCTCTTCCACGTATTTGTCTGATCTAGGAAACGGGACACCGTAACAGCTGGTAGTGTGATACGACATAGTCGTATTTCATTACCAACTCAGTTATCCAAGAAAAGAGACAAGCGGACTCGAAAAATTCTAGAAAATAAATGCAATGTAATTCGTCTTGTGTCGTCGCTTGTTGGATGTTAAAACATGAACACCTAACATAAAAATGGTCCCGCGATAAATTCATCCGCAAACTTTCACATAAATTCATTCAAACAGAAACAGTTTTGAAATTTTATTCAAGTGAAGTTATTTTGAAAAACAAAAAGACCATCCCTACACTGGCAAACTTATACCAAGAATTAGTAGAAGTATATGGCTTGTAGAAAAACTCAAACGACATATAAAACAAATAATAAAAAATTGAGATAAAAAATAGATATTTCTATCGAAATTCTCAGCTCAATTAGAAAACGATGATAACCAACAGTAATGTTGTCGGAAATCAAACGCCCATGAAAATTCAATTGAATCGGACAGAGCAAGACATACGAACACTGTTACCAAGTACAACATGCCTGCTACCCTACACCATAAAAAACAATACAACAGCAGCTAATTGACATAGTTGGCTGGCTGTAATCACGTACAAATATTTTTAACCACAAAAATAAAAAGAAGTTCTTCTCCACAGAAAGCAAACAACCAGCAGAGAATCGATAAAAGTTCAAAGGATAAAAGATTATCATCAAGAAGCATATACGTGCCCTGGACAGCGTGTCTGGCGCTATCATCACGTAGGCCGTGTTTGTGGCAAAGAAGCAGCTAGCAACTAAGAGGTCAAACGGTCCTCGTCGTTGGTATATAAAGAGCTGAGATTCAACTGGAAAAGCATCAGTTGGCTTTCTGAATACTTTCGAGCTAAACAATTGTCTCAAACATGCAGGTTCTCACCATTGCCCTTTTCCTCGGCATCGTCGCCACAGCTAGCGCATGCGCCTCGATGGCTGCGGTAAGTCTATCTTCCATGTTACAGTTCGTAAAACAAATAAGGCGTAAAGAAATTGTCGCATCAAATTGATTTTCGGAAAGCAAGAAAGAAACCATAAAAAATTAATAAGTGGAAGTGAGATTTTAATGTTGTGATACGACAATTTGTTCCAGCCTGGTACTACGGTTACCACTGTTACCACCAGTGTAACCACTGTGTCTGCTGATGAGGAAAGCACCGGCATCCTCACCGCTAACGAGCGCAGCCTCATCCGCAAGACCTGGGACCAGGCCAAAAAGGATGGTGATGTTGCTCCACAGGTTCTTTTCCGGTAACAAACGCCCAACTGACCTCCCATTAGAACCCAATTTAATTTTGAAAATTCCCTTTTCTTTACAGCTTCATCAAGGCCCACCCCGAATACCAGAAGAAGTTCAGCAAGTTCGCCAATGTTCCCCAAGCTGAGCTTATGACCAACGGAAACTTCTTGGCTCAGGCCTACACCATCTTGGCTGGTTTGAACGTCGTCATCCAGTCCCTGTCCAGCCAGGAACTTTTGGCCAACCAGTTGAACGCTCTTGGTGGTGCTCACCAGCCCCGCGGTATCACCCCCGCCATGTTCGAGGTTTGTTTTCCCAACTGAGCTCTTAAAGCCAATTCATTTCCCAACATAAATTTTTAAAACAACAATTTCTGTCTAACAAAAAAAAAAAAGGAATTCGGTGTTATTGTCGAACAAGTTCTCGAGGAAGAGCTTGGAAAGGGCTTTAGCGCTGAGGCCAGACAAGCCTGGAAACACGGAATTCACGCTTTGGTTGCTGGCGTATCAAAGACCTTGAAGTGAGAAAAATGCCTAACTTGAAAAGCGAGCCGCGAATTCGAATGTTAACGAAAACATTCATTTAGGAACCCCGAGGATTTGGCTGATCCTCAGACCAAGTTGACCCCCCACCAGATCCGCGATGTCCAGAGGAGCTGGGAAAACATCAGAAACAGCCGCAACGCCATGGTCTCATCCATCTTTACCAAGTACGCAAAACTAATTTTATTCTCTCGCAAATAAAGAATCCCTAATATTTAAATTCAATTGAAACAGGCTTTTCAAGGAGACTCCCCGCGTCTTGAAACACTTCGCCAAGTTCTCAAGCGTCGCAGTTGATTCTCTGGCCGGCCATGCTGAATACGAGAAACAGGTTGCTCTCGTCGCTGATCGCCTGGACACCATCATCTCGGCCATGGACGATAAATTGCAACTCTTGGGCAACATCTACTACATGAAATACACCCATCTCGAACGTGGAATTTCTCGCGAAACTTTTGAGGTAAGAAATGACAATAGAAACAAAATGATGACCTTTCTATCAAGTGAAATGGAACCCATTTTTGAAAAAAACACGCTCTTGAAATTTGATACAGGACTTTGGTCGTCTCTTGTTGGACGTTTTGGGTGCTAACGGTGTCTCCTCTGACGATTTGGACTCATGGAAGGGCGTCTTGGCCGTCTTCGTTAATGGAGTCTCCCCAAAGAAATAGGAAACAATTTAACGATTTCAACCTCAATCTCAGCTGATGGAATGTCGCTCAATTTTGCACGGATTTTGTTTCAATACACTTTTGCGATAAAACAAAAAGATCCTGGCTAATAAGTTACCTGACTTTAAGGTGTAACTCCTGATACTGATCACCGAAAAGAAAAAAAAAAGAAAAAGAGAAGAACTAAAAAGAGCAGAAGCCCTGACGGGATTATGCTGTTTAGTTTTTCTACTTTTTTTTGTTTGTTTCACTCAAACAAAAGGATGGGCAAGGCTTCTCATCAACTTAATTGTTAATGATCAGCTGACAGAATAGGAAATCAATTTTAATTCAAAAAGTATTTTTGAGCGCCAAAATTCAAAAAAAAAAATAGAGCGTCAAATAAAAAAAAAAAAAAGGTAGCTCAAAATAAAAGGACGACACAAAATGTCCCACAACGGCCGACAAAATTCAGTCGAAAAAATAATTCAAAGACGCTTTGTAATGAAAAGATTTTCAGCATAACTCTCTAATAAACCTGTGGGTCAATACATCACGATGCAAAATTCTATAAAAAGTAGAACCGATCGTGTGAATTTCAATACGAAAGCATCCGGGCGGAAAAAGGAAGTCTACGGAACACGGATGTTACACTGTGAAAATATCAAATGATCAACTCCTTCACGACATTCGTGACCAGTCACGCGAGACAACACACACTATCATCGGTGGGAAACTGATCCACATTTCTCTTTAAATGATAACGGATGCCAAACACGACAACGAGCAAAAAAGGAGTACGAGCTGAGCTCTATATAAGGGACTTACCGAAGTTGTCCGGCCATCAGTTCACCATTTGCAGCCTACAGAAAGAAGAAAAAAAAATGAGAAAATTATTTGTAATTCACTGGACTTGCTTAGCAACAATTTTAGTTAGCTACTACATAGTAAACACCGATTCAATAGCTGTGAGTCAGCCGGGCCATCTGCACCGACATCAGAAGAGATCCGTCCTCTCATTGCCCAGGGGGGTTTTAAAGTTTACAGGAGAGTTCATCGTACCGGTTTTATCGCTCATTAACCAGACAAACTCTTACCTCTGGTTCAACTTTCCCACAACGTGGCCTCTACCCAACAACAACAACCTCAACACGCTGTACAACAGTTTTGGCCGTCTCAAAGAAAAGGGTATTGAGGTGGACGAAGACTTTGTCGACGAGCAACGAGCCAATCAGGACAGACGGCATGTCTACCAATACATCGAAGGCTTTTTCCAAAAGTACTTTTAAAAAAATTGATTTACATTCGATAATGAATTTTATCTCTTTGATCAGCTTTGGAGTCAATGGAACAGCTTGCGTCCAACGAGCTATTTGCGAAATGGCTGAAGCGCCTCTAACAAGCAACGGACTTTTGGGCAAAATCGTCGAACTTGTTTTAACGTAACACAAAATTTCAGACAATAAAAAATTGCTAATTCAAATTTTAATTGAACAAAAAAAGGCCAAGTCTGATCAAAATGCCTGTAAAAATGGAGCCCTACTTCGGACTGAATCGATTCCGACGAGACGTTCACGGCGACGCCATCATAGAGGATCTGGACTTCATCGCGGCACCTGTTGAAGATGAGTACACGGACGCTTATAGCAAAGGAAAAGATGGCTTGTGCTGGAGCCACTACGCAAGTTGCCCAATTAACATATTTAAATTGCTGGATTTGTAAATCGAAAAAAGAACTTGAGGGAAAAGCTTTGGTCTTACGATTGTCCACAACACGCCCAAATCAAAAGTCTATTTATATTTAATGTCTGTAGACATGAAAATCAAAAGGTTCCCGTAAATAAACTGTTGCTGTGCCTGATGAAAAAAAATGGCGCCTATGCTACGTGTTGAAAAGAAAGAATTGATTTCTCTTTGTGCCTTATACCTTGTACTCAAACTAATAAAACTACCCGGTGATCACTGCAAAGGACAATGAGAAGAACTGTGGATCAAAATTATACTCTACGTTGTGTGACAAGGTCATAACTGAAAGACAAACACAAGAAAAATCTTGAAGAAGAGAAAAGCCTTGATCCATAGATAACGGGCAAAATATTATCTAAAACTGCGAGATAACTTTTGCTCGACAAAAATGGGAAGCAAAAAAGATCAGTATTTTACTTACTGGTTCGTGGTGCCAGGTTTTCAAGGTTTCGGTTGATTTTGGCCAGAGAAACAGGAGCAAGTTCTTTTGAACACGTAGAAGGTTCCAGCATTACCAGCAGGGAACGTCTCCTTAAATAAGGAAACGGAATAAACGAAACAACACAAATAAAGTTTTGGCGAATAATATTTTAACACTGATGGCTGCTATAGTCGTGAATGTCCTTTTTAGTAGATATCAACTTGGTTAGCCTGAGATTATAAGTTCATGCACGTACGCTAACGGCACAACACTCGACCTTAAGCGTGGCGAACTTGCCCGCGAATGACTATAGAAATTCAGGGCGCGAAAGCAAATTATTCTAAGGGAGAGGGTAAGATTTCCGCCATGCAATTAACAGCGTTGCGAATTTTCTTTTATTCTCATTATGATCATCGCCATCTGCATGTCATGATATCAACCAGGTAAAATCATTCTACATGACTCGAGTAAAATTTGCCATGTGATTCTCAGCACATTATTGCTCACACATCTGATACAGTTAAGTGAATTGAAAAAAACAACCGTCCTTTGTAAACACACAATACATTGCCGTTAGGCAGGCAGAATACAGGTTATTAATCCCATTCAGTTTCAGACTTTAGTTCCCAAATGAGGTCACCTTCTTGACATTTGAAAACGTATTGAAACTTAACATTTCCCAATACAGGCTGAAACCGTAGCATTTGTGAATCACAAAAGAGACCCTCGTTTGACCGTTATGCATCCATCAGTGAGTTCCTGGTCTTGTTCCCAAGATAGCTATGTCCGTTCACACTCCACCCAAACTTAATTCTCTGCAACGTTCCCTGGCAATCGGATACCAAGGAACGCGAACTTCGTAAGTTCTGCTATTCAATCACTATTGACAAAGGATCCACAATCGTATAAAATAGTTTGATTTCTCACAGAATGTCTTCAGTCGTTCAAGAGTACTTTGAGTCGTAAAGAATGATGGGCTACGGCTTGTTCCTCATAATTTGTAGCTTATTCTTCGTTTCGTTCCATGATTGTGTCTCTGATACAGAAATAGCAAGTGAACGATTTGTTGACAGTTTTTCAGTTGTTGATTTACCTGAAACCTGGGCCAAAAACAGCGAACCGATTAGCCATAAAGAACTCCCAGTTGAGCAGACGAAACCGCGACGGATTAAGAGGTCCTCCTGGAGTTTACCACGCAATACAAGTGCTAGGATGATTTTAGATATTATTATGCCAGTTGTCCCCCTGAATAATACTTTCAGGTAAGCTTTCATCCTTATTTGGTTGTAGATTTAAAACTTAATAGTATCCTTTGTTTTCCAGCGCCTTGACTCTAGATTTGATTTATCGTTTCGTCTTGCCTACCTACTCCCAACTCAACACACTCTACAGCACGCTAGGTCGATTGGATACTAATGAGTTGGATGGAGACAGTGATCGAAGTAATGTCATAGATTTCGAATTCTTTGAAGAACAACGAGCAAACAATGAAAGACGCAGTATCTATCAGCATGTCCAAGGCCTCTTTGAAAAGTATATTTAACATCTAAAACGATATCGTTTTTTAGCAAACTGTAATGCTAACGTTTCTTTATACTCACAGTTTTGGATTTGACGGGCAAACTTGTCTCTTACGAGCCATATGCGAAATGGCTGAAGCTCCGTTAGTCCATCAAGGGCTTGTAGGAAAACTCATTGATCTGATATTCACGTAAAAATTGATTACTATTGAGAATCTTACCCACAAATTTAATACTATTTTAAATGGTTTGGTTACTTATCCTTAGGCCAAGTTTGCTGGAAGTACCGAAATCAATGGAGCCGTACCTCAGCAGCAACCGCATACGAAGAGACGTTACCAATATTCCGGAATTAGAAGTTCTCCACAAACCAGTCGACGACGATTATACAGATGCTTATCGCGCCGGTAAAGAAGGAAAATGCTGGACTCGTTACTACACTTGCCCAGTATCTATTTTTAAACTCGTAAATTTGTTTTAAACGAAAACATCAGACACATTAATTTACCATTGAGCATAAAAATCAAAACAAGAAACTTATAAACATTTTAATGTTTCTTATGCTAATGGACATCTATTTATTTTTGTATATTAATAGTGAAACGAAAAACAATAAATTCTCTTTCTGTAACCGAAAACATTGCTAAATGATCGGCACATTGCAACATTGGTTTCAATTAAAGCTTCCCGGGCAAGAATGTCGGTTATTGTGGTCAGAGGAAAACCGACACTGCACACAATAATTAGATCATAGATATTAAGCTTACAGTAATACACATGTAAGAGCAGAAGAAACTAATGTGTGACAAGTATGTAGAGGTGTAAACATATCATAATGATAAAATTTTCATAAATCACCCGAAAAAAACAAAACAAATAATAACGAAAAATATTTAACGAAAACGAATCAACAGACAGCAACAACAACGATTAGATTTTTCGTGAAAAAAGGAACAAAACAAGGCGAGACCAGCAAAACACACAGTCACCAGGAAATAACACTGAGAACTAGGTCTGACAACAGCATATAAGTATATGTGCATTAGCCTTACCTTGAATCACAACCGAGAGTGAATGGTACGTTACTCTTTTTGGATTTCACGTACTACACTATAAGAGGCGAACGCTTCTAGGACCTAGCTTTGTTGGTTTAACACAGAGGCCCTTCGTCGAACCTGTTTTTCCTCAAGTTAAAAAAAAATGCTTCAGACACATAGATGCAATTACAACATACAACAAAATGCTAACTTAATGTGACATTATATGTTTGTGACGTAAGTAAAGTTTTGAGGGTAAATTCTCCACACAAATAAATAAAGACACGTCCTACAAGCTATGACCAACTAAACCAACTACGTCTGGTTGGCGTAACCTCTTCTGGCAAGTCGGAAACTGCATCTGGTGAAGTCGGTAAAGCGGCAACATTGCTTTGGTGATGTAGTACCTTCTCATTTGTAACGCTATGCATTTCCTTCTCGTATTTCCGGACGTCCTCTTCCGTCATGTTGAACCATTGATCCAGCCAAGCCACGGCTTGCCGATGGCCAACTAGTAAGATTTCCCGGATTACGCGTTGGACATAGTCTTCCACTCGTGTCTGAAGGCCCCAGACTTCGAAACAAACTGAAACTAACTTGTACGAGCACATAATTGGTTTCAGATCGCTTTTCATCCAATCTGGCGTCAAGGGGCCTCTTCCAGTTATCTCCGAATGCCATGTTCTCAAATCTTCTTCCGCTTTGTAATGCTTAGGGTTGATATCATCATAAGCGATATCGATGAAGTCCACTTCTCGAGCACTGAGTTGGCTTTCATCTAGACTTAAAGCCTGTGGATAAAATCAAATGTTAGACAATAAGATGATTTAACAAGCAATTTTACAGCATTTACGTTTTCATGAGTTCCTGCATTGTCTTCATAACACGTTTTGACATTGATGACAAACCTGGGGAGGAAAGAGCACTATTGATAATCAAAATGAAGAAAAGAAATGTATAGTTAATCATTTTTTCTTTGTGATTTCTAATTTTAAAAATATTTGTACTGTGTATTCTGTTATAGTGCGGGGATAGTAGTTCCATGCTTTTTCTGTTATATAGAATACTTTTGGTATGAGTGATCTAATCCACTGAGGAAGACGACTGAAATAAAAAATAAAGTTGCTGATTCAAATAATTAATATATGTTTCAGTTTAGTTAATGGTAAACCTGAAGAGGTATATCCTTTTTTCTGTGTACTGTCCTGCTCCATGTTCAATATCTTCATGGGGATGGTTAGCCACAACTTCAACTCCTTCTCCTTCAGCAGACTGTTCATTACTATGCTTCGCTATCATATATAACTGCCCAACTTTATACTGTGGGGCAAAGTTTAATAAATAAATCGATTCCACTGATGTTGAATAATGCTGTGAATATATACAAACCTCTGAGACACTAATGGGCATGGGTATACGAAACTCTTTGATAAGCATCGTGAACTCTTGATACGCCTTTTTTGGATCCAAAACGATCACTATATCTTGAGAAATGCTTGCCACCTAGTTGGCGGTCGCTTCTTTGCATGCACGGTGTTCAACGAAGCACAGTAACTGAACTGGAATAGTTCCATTACCCAGCCCCCCGTCATGGCTGTCTTAATGCCGTCTTAGAAACCAAGAATGAGAACAAATTCTGGGAACAAAAAGAGAGAAAAAGAAAACACAAAAATGGTAAAAATATGTTACGATATCGTCTGCAACAACGGTGCGCTCGTAATCTGCTGACGTCATCATCGAAACGTGTTATCATCTTATCATGCCATCACGGTTTTCTTTGTGGTTTTACATAAAAACAGTTTGATGTTTTCCAATTTGAAGCCAAGCAAATTTTCGAACATGAATAGAAGCAAAATATTGAAGAGGAAAGCTAAAATAGTTTGCCCACTATCAAGCAAATTTATGTGCAGAGTTCTGTAAGTAACAAAGGCAAACGTTCTACATTATGGTAATGGTGTTGTCACGGTGTTAAACGGAGTCGAAAGTTACCTACCCTGGTTTTTAAGGGTGGTTTGTGAATAATGAAAGATTCCTTTCAACACAGAACAAGGAATCGTTTTTCTATTTTGAAGTATTTTAGTCTTGCAATGATTTACTCAGTAACATAGTATCAACTATTCGTGGATAAATATTTTAAGCTTGTGGTACCAACGTTGATGTGTTACAAAATTTGTCCCTCGCTTCTACTCATAGTTTTTACGATGATAAGTTTCACGGTCTTATCCGAGAAAAGAGTTGCAGTCTACTGTTTATAGATAGCTTGACTGATTGTTTCCGGTTTATTTATATACACTTCCCCCTTATACGTCAGAAAGCAAAGTTCGATAGCAGAAAACAAAAAATGGTAACTATAGCACCCAAATTAATAATAAATAAGCGTCCCGTATCCATTCTTGGATACTATTTCCTTTCCTTGGCAACAAAACTTGATACGCCATTAGTGTGCTTGGCACGTATCGATTCTATAAACAGTCAAAATATTAAGATTCCCAGAACGCCCAAGGGAAAATATTATATTATTTATTATGTAACCGGCTTTGCATCATAACAAGGCAATCGGGAATTCTTCTGTCCAGTAGAGAAGCTATTTGCTCGTTTTTCGGCCAATTGTTTTCTATCATTTTTCATGGCAAAGCCATATATTTCTCGTACATTTGTGATTTACAACTATATTGCTATGAATCCTCAGTTCTAAACAAAAATTGGCGTCTATGAAATTGTCATGTTCAATTTACTTGCATGTCTTTATGGATGGTAGTTCAAGAAATGTTGGTTTCATAGTTTGTTTTCGTTTCCTATTTGATGACGTTTTCCGTTCCTCCAGCAATAATTCGTTATTGCCGTTTGTGACCCATCAATTCATCAAAGAGATTGCAAAATGTGCTAGTGACAACAATATAGCAGAATATTGTGCCACTTTAACGCGAGCAACAAAGTTAACGCTTGAATTACTAACACATATTTTTTTTTTTCCTAGAATCAATGAAGATTGAATTCTTTGCAAGTATTTTAGACATCCTGGCAAGACATCGTCACAGGAAAAGAAAATGGTGGAAATGAATTGAAAGAAAGTATCAATTCGCCGATTGGGTTCTAGATATTGACTCAATCGATAAACTACAAAAATAAATCAGCCAGTGCACGCCCCCGATGGATTGGACGCATGTACGTGTCATTTCTACGGCCAGAATGCAACGTACTATATCCCAGTCATCGCGATAACATGACTATCCTCTTCCATGTTGTGAAGTCTTTTTTTCCTTGACGCCATGCATCTAAGATTTACGATCAAGCGTGCAAAGTCCTTACAACCACCAACCGGGATAAAAGGATTCTGAGTCGTCGATCAATCAGGTACGTGCACGCAGTGTGTATAGGCTATATCCACTGTCCTTTGCGTACAGGCAACTACCCACTCAATCACCCGACACATTCACATCATACTTGGAAGACCAAAACTAAACGACGTGGCCAAATCCTCGCCTACAAAAAGTTTACATCCATGAGGAAAACAAAATCAATGCTAATGCACCATTTTGCTTTGATTTATTTAGAAACCCGGGCTAACCTGAAAAGCCTTAAACTAATGAAAAATCAACTGAAACGACTTCTCCTTTTTTAACGGATGATTTCAGCGAGATGAGCAACTTTAAGGTCTTCAAGGAAGGCTTTCGAGTCCGTAATGGGTTCCGGTGACAGGAAAGAAACAGTTTTGGTGGCCGTAGGCATTAGGAATCCATTGTCCGAGAATCGACCTTTGCGATCTGTAATGGTATCAAGCCAGACAAAAGCCGCAGGATAGTCGGTCGATAACGACACATCAATTACCCAAGATGACTCGCTTTGGTAAACCTCGCCTACGCCTGTCACCTTTAGACGTCGTAAACGAAAAGAACTTAGAAAAATATAAAGCAAAGAAAAGTGAAAATCATACTTGAACATTGGCTTTAACCAAGTTAGTGATGGCGGTGAAATTACTAGGGTAAAGGTAACTATCAGGCGCTAGTAGACGGCCTGTTTGAGGGTCTTCGTACGTGGCTGTTAAGAAACATGTTTGTCTTGAACATCCATTATCGGACAGCCAAGAATCGAGTGGTTTTTGCCACTCCAACGACGAAAGTCCGTTCACCTACAATCCAATTAGACAACTTGTTTGATTTCTATAACTTGATGATTGCTTTCATGTTAATCAAATTACATTAGGAAGCCTTTCGATGACGACTGGGTTGATTTGTGACCAAGATTGGAGTTTAATAAGAAGAATGCCGGGCACCATATCGGCTCCATTACGATAGTCGTGCGGATAAACTGCGACATTTCCATCACGGATCCACAGCATGAAAGAGAGCGGAGCAAAGAATTTTGTGGCGAAATGATGTAATGGCTTCCAACGTCCACCATATTCTATAACATTTAAAATTCTATATTAAGTTTAAATGTTATGGGAACAAGTTATTACCGATAGATGCCCAAGAAGGTCCTTGCCAAATGTCTTGCAGTTGCCAATAGAGTGAGCCCATGCAATGTCCAAGTCCGTCAAAATCCAAGTATTGCAACCTTCTATAATGTTCCGATTCGATCTTGATAGCTTCCGCTTGATGCATTTGCGTCAGATAGATCATGTCGAGGAACTGTTGCTCAGGCGTAGTTACTCTGGCCTTTCCAAGTTGTCCTTCTACTTGCAAAACTAGTTCATCGTTGCCGCCTGGGTGATGTTGCCTAGTGAACAAAAGCTGTCCGTCATAATGCCAATCATCGTCTTGCCCTGCAAGTCAAATTAATCCAAGTTTACAAGATTTACCGTCAGGGAAATTAAAACTAGCATACCAATGGGATTAGCGGCTGTTGTCCACGCATGTACAGAGGGCAAAGCCTGGAAACCGTATTCAGTGGCCATTCTGGGCTTTAGATATGTTTCCCAATTCCACATATTTCCAAAATAGTTGTAATAGTGCACTAAAAGTTAAAAATTAAGGGGAATAAAATTAGTTTTAAACAAACGAATTAGAAAAGATACCATCGCCGTATTCTTCCATTCCTGGGTTTTGAGAGACGTAGCCTTCTTCTTCGCTACGTTTGCCGTTAGATGGTGAAGAAACGGTGAACGGGCGGGAAGGATCTTCTTCATTAACAATCGTCTTGATTGTGTCGACGTAAAGCTTAATGTAATCAGCCTTATATATTTCGAAATTGCTCGCTGTTCCATACCTGAATATATATATAATTAATTTTGCCAAAGTATAATTAGAAATTTGGTTGCATCACCAGTTCTGTCGAAGTGCAGCCTCATTTTCATTATTTCCAGCCCAAATGAGTACAGATGGATGTCGTGATATGCGTCTAACTTGCTGGCGAATTTCAGTCGAAACAGTTTCCAGAAATAGGTCATTTGCTGGATACATGGAACAGGCGTACATCATGTCATGCCAGATAAGTATACCTAATTCATCTGCAATCTATACAAAGGACAGCATTGTTAGCGTCACAATAAAAATGTAATATGCTATTGAATATCAACAAAGACAGTATGCATCTCTGATTGTTACCCTGTAAAATTCGGTGAATTCATAAATACCACCACCCCAGATCCGCATAGCATTCATATGTGCTGCCTTAGATGCTGTCAACAGTTCTCGTAAATATTGTTCTGTAATTAACTCGGGAAGAACAGCAGACGGAATCCAATTGGATCCTTTCAGGAAGACGGGCTCACCATTGACGCGAAAATAATAACTTCTGCCGACTATTAAATTATTTTTTGAGTAATCCATGAATATGTTATCACGTTTTCAAATCGTAAATACCTGTCAGATCATCCTCAACCAATTCAACAGTTCGAAAGCCGATTCGATCTTGCAGTGTCACTGTTTCGTCGCCTTCTTGAAATTCAAATTTAATATCATAAAGTTTTTGCTGGCCCCAACCGTTGGGCATCCATTGCTCAATCTACATAAAAGGGATGGATGCAAAACAGTTTGTAACATCAATGTAGAGTGGAAAGTTTCCAATCCTGAAACAAAACGACCGTTACCTGCGTGAAGGGAACATTAAAAGTGAAGAGGGACGAGGAAACTTCTCTGTTGACGTCTCCATTTAAAGTAGTTTGTTCTACAAGTGTATGGATGACTTGTTCGCCGTCAGAGATGGTAATTGTGAATATTCCACTGTGATCGACACCGGAATCAGGAGTCTCGCAGTGAATTTTGATGTCAACTTTCCATTGTTGTAGCGTTTCGTCTCGTTCGAATCCGACCCAAAAGTCACGAAGGGAAACGCTGTTGTAAGCTTCTATCTTGACTTCATGCCTTTGAAAAAATAATTGAATTCGTCTGCTATTACATAGTTTCTAAAAATATGATACCATAATCCGACAGTGGGAAAGCGGGTCCCCAATCCCAGCTGAAAGACGACTGCATCTTCCTGATGGAACAGTCATTAAATAGCTGATAAGTCTAAATTTGATTTATAGCTATTTTGTCAGTTCTATATAGGGGCATGGGCGTATACATTAAGGTCTGGATTTAATAATATAAAACTAAAGGGAGCAAAAGGAAACCTGATGTGATTAGCGTGGCACTCCCCTTGATAGGCTGGATCAAGGCATGTCGGTAAAACGGGGTAGGCGACTGCTTGTTCGTCGTATCGATCTTGGGCGTACTTAACGGGCGACTTGAAACGTACAACAAGCTCGTTGGGACTGTCAGTCTAATAACAGAGAAAGTTAATCAAATCATTTGGTAGGATCTCTAATAACACATATCATTGACATACCTTGAGGATATTTTTGACGTCGTACTTGTAACGAACAAACATGTTGTTAGTAACACCAAGTGGTGATCCATTCAGTTCAATGTCTGCTACTGTATCAACACTGATTGAATAGAGCAATTAGATCAGCAATTTGTTAAGGAAAATTGTAAATTTTACCCATAGAAAACGAAGTCAACAGCCGAATACGATGCAACAGTTGATGACACTGTGAATAAAACAAATACAAGTTTTGGTTTTCATCCATGAATTAGAAAAAAGAGTTTGCAAACCTTGGAAAGTGAGAGAGTAATCCCAATCTTCATACGAGACCCAGCGATAGTCTAAATCGTTGAAACGAAACAGTAACGGCCCACCGGTGAATATGCCCCCCTTTTCCAGATCAGTATAGATGCTTCCTGGAACAGTTCCGGGAACTTGTATGCCTGGGGAAAAAAAATTAAGGTTTTCTCTTTGTTTAGGCTGTCTAAAATGATTAATCAAATGTACGTACTTTTATTAGGCAGGGCAGCATTCCAAACGTAGCCTTTAGCAGTTGACAGGTCAATCAGTTCAAATGCTGCAGTAAAAGAGAGTAAAACAAGAGGTAAAAGTAATTGTTGCATTTTTAAAGCTTCCATTTGCAGAGCCGTTCTTTTTCAGGTTGATTACTCAGCAACAAATCTAAAGAAAAATAAATAATTTATACCTTTTCTTATCATAAGTTGTTTGTTAGCTTTTACTTATCTCCTGTCGATATATCGGCATAACAAAAAAACCCGTACCCAAACTTGGTACTCTCCTGTTATTAGATAAAATGTCGGTATAGAGAATTGAACCCGACGTATCACGTGATGCTAGCGTGTAAAGATGTTGATCCAATGTGCGCAGCATCGTCGTCTCTTTGACGCGCTTTTGAGAAGACAAGCATCGCCACTCTATTTTGGCCATTCCTGGATTACGTCAAAGTGGGTCTGTCTGCGGAAGGGCGGTTTGTAGTAGCATATCCTTGAGTATACACACAAATAAGACGACACAAAGCTTTTCGCTTTTTATCCGACCAACGTTCGGAATTTATATCTTCGTGGGCTTTTAGTGAATTCGAGAGCCAGAGTTTTGGGTTATTTAGTTGTTGCAGTCGGAGAGCTCATGGATCGATAACCGGAATGAAGCTCCTCCCTCCCCCCGCCAGTCGTAGTTATAGTCAAAGAAGGATGGGGAATACAAGCTCGAGATTGTTGTACGTGTGTTGGTTGTTTCTTCCGCTAATCGATAACTAAAAAACTCGCCCCCGTTTGACTTCATCATCTCTCATTGATTCTTTCCCAAATTGTCATGTACACAGTACAAAGATGATACATGAAAAAAAAAAGGGAGGGCAGGCATACAAACAAGAAAACAAAAATCATTAGAAGAAAGATGGCCGAGCATTTAATGTGATATAACAGAAAGTTGACGGGTGGACGAGAGAGAGAGGGAGTAAATGTTAGAGATAAAAAAAAGAGTTTGATCGAGACACAAAAAAAATTAAATATTAGATATCATATTACGTCCCACAAAAGGAGAAAAAAAAAGGGAGTTGTGAATGGGTAATACAAGGGGAAAAGACCTGGTCATAAGAAGGGAAAAAGAAGGGGGAGTAATTGGTATCTTTACATTGTTGCAACAGCGACGCAACTAGAGAAAAGAATGGAAAGATAATAAACACAACAAACACCATCTTTCATCACGTGTCAAGAATTACGGGAAAATAAAAAGAATTACATACAATCGCCCAACGCAATTAGATGCAACTAGAATCATCCCCAGCGCCGTCTGTGATTGATCGTTAATCATCCACACGATAATAAATTATTACTGCACCGAAAAAAGGGGGAAAAAAAGAATTTTTCACGAGAAAACACAGAAATCTGGGAGTGGCACTCGTATCCCCCTCACGTCTTCACATTTTCAAATGAAGAAATTTTTTCAATTTCAAAAATGCATCAAACATTTGAATGATGCGTGTCTTAAATGGGGAGGAGAGGGAATTAGGCAAAGAAGAATAAACTAACCAAACATATGCACACATACATACACGCAATATTTGGAGTGTGGGCGCACACGTACAACCAAGAAATTAAAAACACACATTTTTTTTTTTTACAGAAAAGCACAATTACTCTTTTCCGTTTTTTTTCTTCTCTTTTTTAAAATTGACAAAAATTGACTCGAACATATCGAATATTATTTATGTGTTTTTTTTTTTTTTTTTTTGGTTCTCATTTTTCTTTTTCAGGGAGGGAAGGGGGCGGGATCGTCACGTAAGACGACAGAGAGACCGGAAGTCCGTACACATGCGTTGTATAAATCAACGTCACTTTTGAAATATCCCATTGCAATTAATAATAATAATAATAATAATTGGGGAGAACAGAGAGTAATGTTCTTTTTCCTACTATCGATCATCTTTCACGATAAAAATCAAACGCAAATGGAATTGAGAGTTATTAAATAAGCAGCAGTCAGCAAAAATTGTGCACACGATGTGTACGTAATACGTAATAGGTGCGTTTTGTCTTTTCTTGAAAAAAAAAGGGAGTTTCATTATTATTCTTGTCTCGTAAGCGAAAAGGAATCTGTCAAAGCTAAACCGTCTGATCGGGGAACCTACGAAACTACGATATTTTAGAACGAGACGAGAAAACAAATACGGGATGGCAATGACGACAAAAATAAAAGGGAAAGAAGAGAGGGGAAACAAAAGAACCCTGACGTGTGCTGGCCCACGACCGCCTTCGATACGCATACAATAGTTAAGTGTACACACAAAACGGACATTTCACGATGCACCGACAGTTTGTACTTCAGAATGAGGGAAGTGGGGGAGGGAGAGAGAAACAGGAGGGGAAGTTTTTTTTGCGCAATTGTTGGCCAGTCAGAAGAAAAATGGGAGAAACGAAATGAAATAAAAGGTCAGAGACCTTACTGAGCAAAACACAATGAGGTGTGTGAAAAAATTGTCAAAATTTTGTTCCTAACTGAAATTTCCTATACGATCTTTCTTTTTAAATGACGTCACTCGGATGACGTCATTTAAAAATTTAAGATAAATGCCAGAAAAGCTCTCACTTTTTCTTTATCTGAACGACCTATCAGGACAATCAAAAGAAATCCAGTCGATTAAAAGAATTGGGGAGAAAAATGTCTCTCTGATTTTAGTAAAACCAAATTGAGAGCGTCCTAATATATCAGGGACGGCGACAAGAGAGTATGTTAGACATAATGGGTTAGATTGGTGGTGAGTTAGGAAGAAGGGCAACGAAACTTTATGCTACATACATACAGAGTTGGTAGAAGTCGGTTGCAGTACGTGACCTCTCTCTCTTCATTGTGGCGATTGAAGCGATCCATCAGAGGGTTGCATCCAGATGATCTGCCGTCATCAATCCAATGAAAACGACCGGAGAATAAGAAAGGAAAAAAAACCCTGCAAATAATATCCTATTTCGTACGATAGCCGGGTTGCTTCCTCTGTAGAAAGAAATGGAAAAAGAAAATCATGAAAACAACCACACAAAGTTATTTACTTGACCAAGAATTACACAATTAACAAAACTTTACCCTTCGACGGAACGGGAAGCAGCTGCGGTTTTCCGGAGCTGGTGGCTGTTCAAGGATCAAATCGGGAGTGCGAGTTTCATCCGGGCCGAAAACATTGAGTTCTTTGTAACACTCCGTCTCGATCATCTTAAAACATTTACAAAATAAAGAAAAATGAATTTTTGAAAATGAATCAGAGACATTACTTCAGTCTGCCACGGGATGGAAACAGAGCCCGTGTTGAATTTGGTGTAGAATGAATCATCGGTCGAGTCGAGACTGACGCCTTTGACGGTTGAGAATTGCTCAATGTCTAAAACATCCTTGGCGTAGACGGCATGCGGATCGGGAATGAAGGGAGGTTCACAGATGCCGGCATCCAGCCGGCGCCAGTTGGTACTCCGGAAATATTCGTGCGCTATTGCGTTGAGAATCCACAATTCATCATAAAAATAAAAAAACAGAACGACGTGAGATAGATAAGAAAACGAATGTTGGCGCAAAAAATATTGAAAATGATTTATGCACTTACATTTGACTTGGGTGGCGCCGTAGCGTCCGTGAGCGCATCCCAGCCTGTCTTTTGGCTGTTTCTTCAGAAGCTGCTGGCAAATCGACTTGGCTTCTTCAGTGAACTTGGATGAGTAGGATTCCTGCGACTCGCGAACTCGTCGATCCACCTCTTCTCGCTTGACTTTCTCTTTACGTGCTCGAAACGGCGCTTGGCCTTCAATCATTTCGTAGATCAGACAGCCGAAACTGAAGAAATCCGGACTGAACGTGTACTTTTCATTGTCAATCACTTCAGGGGCTATAAAATATTGATTTAAAATAGCAAAAAATGGAATTCGGTCATAAAAAACATGGATAACATTTAAGTTCAAAAAAAAAACTGACCCATGTAGCCGACGGTGCCTACTCTCCCACGGACCATATCACCCTCGGGTATATCGACGGCCAGACCCAAATCGGATATTCGGACGTGACCATGATCGTCTAGTAGAATGTTTTCTGGCTTACAGTCTCGATAGACGATCCCTTGTGTGTGCAGATGCTCCAGACCGCATAATATCTAATCAAGACACGAAAACAAAACAACAAAAAAATCCAATTAACAAAGTCTTCGACATAAACCCCCATAGGGAAGAAATCGATAACGGACGATGGGTGCAAAAAAAAAATGATCTAAACCTCGGCTGAGTAAAATCGTGCCCGCTCTATTTCGAAGCCCGGCTCACCACCCATGTTGTAAATGTGGAATTTGAGGTCGCCACCGTTCATAATGGTCAGCACCAAACAAAGAGCATCCTTGGTTTCGTAGGCGTATGCCAAACTTACCTAAAAGCAACAAAAAAAAAAAAAAAAAAACAGTTGCAAAAATAGAATGGGAGAAGGAGGGTTTCAAACAAAACAGTCAACGCACGACAAAGCGCGAGTTGATCCGCTGCAGGATCTGTTTCTCTATGAGAACCATGGCCTCTCCTTTGCGCTTCTTTATCCTCTTCTTCTCCAGTTTCTTGCAGGCGTACATCTTGCCGGTGGCCCGCACCTGACAGGCGCACACCTCGCCAAATCCTCCTTTGCCCAAGACGCGATACATTCGGAACGTCTTATACGTCACCGGTTGGCTATGGAAAAACGTTGAGAAACAAAAAAAATAATAATAACTGTTAAAACAAAAACAAAGTTGTGTCACTGGGGCATGTGTGATACCTCTCCAGCCATTTCCACTGTAGGTAACGGTGAAAGTACATTGAATTTTCAAACTCCTTGAATGGTTCGCCGGCGAGATAACCTCGGACAACGGCCGTGCATGCAGCAAACACGTCCTTGCTGCCTTCATGCAACCTCTCCTTGCATTGGCTGATGATGTCGTCGTTAATAATCTCGACAGACTCTTCGGCTCCTGGAGCTAAGAATCGCCTGTAGATCTCTTGGGCGCTATCCTCTCGTCTGATATCCTCTAACTTTAATTTTATTTGAAAGGATAAAAATTAGTGTTTCACTCGTTGTAATTTGTGCAGTTGACAGACCTCGTATTTGTCCATAACGTCTAGAAAATTATTGTAACGTTGATACTTTTGGCTGACTTCGCAGAAACGCCGGAACAGTAACCGTCCGATTGGCTGTTGGTCGATGATGAAGCAATAACGTACATCTGTTTGGCCAACGACAGAAAAGATGGTAATCAAAAGAAAAATAATGGCACCATCATTGTCGTGACTGGATGGGAGAGAACCCATTAATAGAAGTCTCTAAATAGGCATTCCAGTTCCCTCAAGAGTCGCGGTCAAAATTCGTGAGCCATTACCACTACATAGTAGTCCGGATATTAAGCCATTTTCCAACCCGGCTTACACACCCAAATCTAAGGGCACAATATCAGCTCTACAACTACATCCAGGAGCGGCTGGGCGTTGTAATACCGAGATAAGCAAGCAAGGAAATAAAACATAGACCATCCCATTCATCTACCAATGACATTTTTATGTGTGGCCAGTAGGCAACTTTAGAAACATAAATAGCACTGGGTATGTAATCCACAACAACTTGGAATACATCAGGCACCTAAACTTTTAACTTGCTGAATAAGTGGCTTTATAGTTTGTAATTCGGTTTACCTAGCTTCTCCTTCAGGTCCATGCAGACCGAAATGTGTGGAAATTGGAGAATCCTTTTCCATTTTTTGCTTTTGCCTTTGTTGCTGTCACCACCACCTGGGACACAAAAAAGAAATATGTTATAATGTCGTTGTGCAGATTGTGCATGTGTGAAGTGTTTGTGGCATGCTGGTATTGATTTGACGCCAACCAGCATGAAAAAATGCCTGTTTGTCAGACATGCTGGCAATATGCCACCATTTATAATGAACACTCAAATGAGAGAAGAGTATGGGTCACAAAAAAACAGAGAAATAATACTAAGGGAGATGTACAAAACAATGTGGCAAATCCTGAATGGACAATAAGGTATCACTATCTTTTTAGATTTTCTTTACCTTCCCTAGCCTTGAGGTAAACGGTGTTGGCGACAATGTTTTCCAGCTCCATGAGTTCCAGTTTGCCCGCTTTAAGATGCTTTGGGTCTTCAAACTGACCCTACGTCTCTCTCTGCACACCAATCCCCTGACTCTTTGGTTCAGACAGAGTCTCCAGGTAAGTCTTCCACTTGGCAACAACACTGTACTGGGGAACCTGTGAATGAAGGCAGAACAAGACCACAAGAGCAATTAAACCAAAAGAACTGGTGTCTGAGCAGCAATTGAGGACAGAAACCTGAGCCAAAGTGACACACGCACTCAAACACACACAGTGAGTCGGCTAGCATCGGCTGTGATGGCAAAGTATCAAGCTATTGAAGCCCGAAACAAACGCAAACGAAAGAGAGAGAGAGAGGTGATGATCAAGAAGTTCTTGCATTCACTGTGTCATGATGGACGTTGTCAGACGTAACATGCTGTAGTCGGTTATGGTTATCTATACTCCACTTTAAAACCTATTGCACATATACATACAACACAGTTCATATACACACACACACATACCCCACACACCCTCTCTCAGCTCTCGCTATCGGAGCAGCAGCAGCACACACAGCACAAACAAACTGTCCAAGTCCGGGTTCTGGAATGTCGCCCTGTGGCGAGAAAAAAATGAGAGAAAGGAAGAATACGGAGGTGCTGCCACCTCGCTTTGCCGTGAATATGCCAGTGGGTGGGGTTTCTACATTGAAGTTGGAAAGAAGTGAGGTGGGAGGATGGGGACCCGAACAAAAAAGGGGAGGAATCGGGAGAGACTGGGACACTATAAACGCCAACACTCCCAAAATGTTCCGAACCAAAAGCAGAAAAAGAAACCCGAAAGTTTCTTTTGTATTTTTTTATTTCATTTTATACATATGTGCATATTTTTAATTTGAAAGAAACTTGAAAAGCTGAGAAAAGTAAATCAAACACTGTTGCCATTGTAATAGCAGACTAACTACAAAAGGAAATATGATTTTAGTTTAACGTGTTCCTGCATGTCTGTCGTTGCCATCCCACCATGACTATTAATATATGTTCTTTCTTTAAAAGTAATAATAACAACAGAGTAATAATACTAATAACAACAGAGAATGGCCACCACGGTCCGACCCACGATGGCCCTTTCTGTTATTTCAACCCTTTTTCTCTTACGACAACCATAGCACGCTGACATGGGTAGAACAACAACTAAACACATTCAAGACAATTTAAAGAAAGAAAAAAGGGAAAGTTTAGTTCTTGCCATAATTTGAAAGGCAAATCGCCTCTACAGCCGCCAAAGAAGAAACGGCGGAAAATGAACTGTGGCGAGATGACGCCGTCATTTTAGAACTCTTTTTCGCTTCGTTAGAACATCGACTAGGCGTTTTATATTTATCTACCATGAAAAAATCGGTTTTTTGTGTGTGAAGTGCGTGTGTGTTTACCATTTCTTCTATTACAAATAAAGGGACGACGTGGTAATGAAAAAAATGAACCTACCTCTCAAAAGTGAAAATAACAAATTTTCCAACCTTCATTTATCTATTTATGGGGCAGAGAAAAAAGAAAAAATGCCAAAAGAATTATGAAGGGAAGCGATCGATATTGTCGTTCCGTCGGTTGCCCCCAGAGTCTACTGAGCGAAGCACACAGCTAAAGAAGTTGAAGCTTTTTTTTTTCTTTCAAATGTTCCAAATTGGACCATTTGGTCGTCAATTTTTTTTTGAGGGGCCCGAACGTGATGAAGTAGAACGACTTGATGGAACTACCGCTACTCGTATATTTATATCTATGTATCTGGAGAGTAGACTCATCGGTAAGCAGAAGCTCCTCTTCAGGAATTGCGGCTTGCTGGTCACGCGCCTTGCTGGCCATTAATCAGTGACTTTTCACGTCCCCCAGGTGTATATATATATATATACATTTACTACTTACCCACATCAAAAATTCAAAATGACGGTTAAACATACGGAAAAACGAATAATAATATTCGCAATATCGTCAGAGCTGGGCGGCATTAGTAAGTTTTCCATTATTGAAGTAAAGTTAGAAGCTAACCTGTTTGATTTTTTCTGAGCTCTCATGAATATTCAGGAGGCCATTAGGAATTGTCTTATCGTGCATACAAGCCCTACACGTGTATGCCAACGACACAAGCGAAAGTTTTCGCTTAACCGTATTCCATCATCAATTGTTTTGTTCCTTCTTCTGAAAAATTAACACAACAACATGCAGCCGAAGAGGCCGCCAAAGAAATCTATTTTTTTTTGTAAATACTAAACATAACAAGAGCGATGTGCCAAAAAAACGGGTTTCCTTGCCAAAATTCTTCGTCATCGCCAGCATATATCAGCAAATCCGCCTACCGTGTGTGAGTGTGTCGACAGGCAGCTGGATCGAATCGCTGATTTCAATGCGTGCTATACAGCTCTGTACAGCACAACGTACACAACAGGGGCAGGTGAAGCGTAGTCCAATTTCTTTTTAAGTAAATATCCTTCGGTTACAAAATTGTATGTTGTCTTTCACGAGGTGCCTCATCTGCATAATAGTTCATATATCCGTGCTCGCGCAAGTGGAATAACTGGAACAGTCACCTTCGGCTTTCTGAAAGAAGAAAAAAAAAGGATAATTGTTTTTAAAAACATAAAAACAAGTTTGTTTTTGTGTATAAATTATTTCTTATTGTTGAAAGCGCCACCGTTTTTCCCACAAACACATTTTGCGTCATTTTCGTTCCTCGGTCGATTGCTGCGCGTCCGCCTCATCGGCCAGCTCGCTCACCTTGACGAAGAAGTGTGCCGTGATCGACACAGTATTCAAGAACCGCTATGGCCTTGGATCCGTTTTATTTCGCACGATACTAGTATAGAGTAATAAAATAGCTGTAGTAAATATACATCGACACACATCCGAGAGAGAGAGGCAAAACCTGCAATGAACAGCATATACAGACAAGTCTTATCGATTTTCAGGACCATCGACCATGCGCCCAACTCACTTTTGTACCTATCTATGTGTAGACTTTGCCCTTCCTTCTCTTTTGCTGTCCCGATCGTTTCTCGATTCTCCGAGATCGCAGTAGTTGATACACCATATAGGCGGAGGCATTTTATGTCTGCTCGGCGGTTGCCAGCTAAAAAAAGAAGAGCCAAAAACCAATAGAGAGGGACGTCTATAGAAAAAATAAGAAGCTTGGAGGCAAGTCAATCGAAAAATTAGATAGAGACAATGCGGTGAAGAAAAGAAAGAAACTTGCTTAACCACTTTCAACGTTTGCGATCGACACGTCCTCTATTTAGTCGATTGCATCGATGGGGGGGGAAAAAAAGGAAAAGTTATTCCCGATGCTCACATTTCTTCTATAAGGACAGCCGCACATAATTGAACACGGCACCATTGATTGCTGTTGGCGTGACGTTGTTTCTCTCCTTTCCGTTGCACACAGTGTCGTGCGGTCGTCATGGTAGGTACATGACTTCCTTTTTTGGGTAGAAAAAAAAACAAAAACAGCCAAACATATACGTAACACTCGTCATGTATCACTTACTTGTAGGCCTTCGTTAGTTTGTTGGCAGGATTTCATATACTAATGACTCCTTTACGGGGATTTTCTGTAAGCTTTCTCTATGTGTCACACGGGTCGCAGACAAACATCAAGGAGACCACACCCATATCTGAAAATAAAACAGAAAACAATATGTCGATTAAAACACATAGAAACAAAATCAAAATCGATAAGTTCTGCACGCATTTTCAAAGGCTCAATTTTAGCTGTGTATATACATATATTTGGTACGTGCTTGTGTTTGGCACAAAAGCGCTTCTAACGATAAACACATTCGTCAAGGCTCCATTCAACTGTGTAATGAACCAAACTACTGTATACACTCGAATGACGTACGAACCCAAAGGGTTTCTCTGCACGTATTGGATAGGGACAAGAGAGACAACGATCATCACGGCAGCAGCCGGCTTTTCTTTAACTTCTTTTCAGAGAATTTGAAAGAATTTTACCACGCTTAAGTTATTTCAATGTCATTAAAAAATTTCTCATGTACAACAAAGACGTGCTACAAATATACGATTGATCATGTACGTGCGAATTTCCACTAATTGGCATTTGCACACATGAAAAAGCTATCCAACATAGCACCACCTATTTATCTATAGAAGGTTAGGATTATATTATGATTCTGACGTCAATATGCCAGCTGCTTCGGCATCAAAGGCTGCTGGCACATAATACAAGAAAGGACAAAAATAAATGAAAGAAATTGTAGACGAAATATATAAGCCGGTACGAGAGATCATTATTTTGAGTGCTTGACGACGCCATCGAACGTCCCAAATAACGTGTATGGGGTATGTAGCTTCGGGCTACATAGCGCAAGAGAAAACTATGAGTATCCTAAATAGTATATCCGCCTGGCGACGACATTCGCGGTTTTGTTTTCGGTGGTGAGAGTTACCCAAGTTTGATCTTGGTTAGCATCGACTATCATTTCCAATTAAAACTATGGCAACACGAGCCCGCCTGTTGTCGAGCGGAAGGAGTGTAACTCACTCTTTTTGTAATTTTGCCGTTGCACTATATCGGCACTGCGCTAGATCTATGAAAAGTTGAGATTTTTTCTTAAGATGACAACAGCACATACAGAACAGTTTTCTTTACTGCCGTTCTGTTGTTACACACTATAAAGGGACTCAAGGAGGCAATAAACAAGGAGAAATAAGAAAACCGAGGACAAATATTAAAACGGAATTTGAGCCCCGTACTTCTTTCCAGTAAGAAATGGCTTCGTCGAGTTTTGTTTGAATGCAGACGATGTCGTCCCCTTTGATTTCTCTTTTTATTTGACAATAAACTCATCTGCGTGTTCAATCTACTCGGGTGCAACTAACTTTTTTGCCGCTAGCTAACAAAGTTTCTCCGATATTTTTTTTTCCTAGTAAAGGATGATGCTCAAAGAAAGAAATTTACTTGTACTTTATGGAAGTCAAACAGGGACTGCTCAGGACCTCGCCGAAAGAATCGGCAGAGAAGCTCTTAGGTATATACGATTAACTACTTTCGTTGGACGAATGATTGATACATTTCGTAATGTCTTAGATTTAAATTTGAAGTCAGAGTTATTGAAATGGATGATTTTGAAGTGCAACACTTACCGGAACAGGCATTTGTTGTGTTTGTCTGCTCCACTACTGGGCAAGGGGAAGAACCAGACAACATGAAGAAATTCTGGAGATTCCTCTTGAGGAAGGATTTGTCACAGAGTTCCTTGTTAGAGATGCACTTTGGTGTCCTAGGGCTAGGTGATTCATCCTATCAGAAATTCAACTTTGCTGCCAAGAAGTTACATAAACGACTTCTCCAGCTCGGAGCAAAAGCAATTCTCGACCCTGCGTTGGGAGACGACCAACATGACATGGGGTTAGATGCTGCAATTAACCCTTGGCTGGAAAATTTTTGGCAAAAAACTTTACAAATGTTTCCTTTACCTGTGGGTGTCCAACCGCTGACTCCAGACTTTCTACCTCCTGCTAAATATTCAGTTTCCCAAATGGATTCTATCAATTCAATGGTCATTCAATCATCTAGTCATCAGCCTCACATATCTGCCAAAAATCCATATAATGCTGTCATATCTCAAAACCTTCGAGTCACTTCTCCAGAACATTTTCAGGATGTTCGGCTCATTACGTTTGATTTGAATGAATCGGGCATAAGTTATTCACCTGGAGATGTTGTAATGGTCCAGCCACAAAACTCGGACGACAAAATAGAGATGTTCTTCCAAATTTTTCCTCAGCTCAACAGGCATCAAAGACTTTCTCTTGGCTCCAACAAAGTTGAGACAAAATTGCCACCTGATTGGATTTTACCTGCCACTGGCTTCACCACCGAAGATTGTGCACGTCGTTATTGGGATTTTCAGTCCATTCCACGACGATCTTTCTTTGAACTTCTAGCTCGCTTCAGCACTGACGAAATGGAACGCGAGAAATTATTAGAGTTTGTTTCATCCGAAGGCCAACAAGATCTATTCAACTATTGCAACCGACCTAGGAGAACAATGCTTGAAGTCCTTTATGATTTCCATAAATCTGCTGCACAAGTTCCAGTGGAATACTTGTTTGATCTCATTCCGGCCATCAAACCCAGAGCATTTTCCATCGCTTCCAGTTTCAAGGTACCGAACTCCATAACTGTGCTAGTACTCGGCCACGTGCTGAAAAATGGCGCGTTTTTTTTTGTCAGATAGGCCCTAGATGGGGATGGGTTTCTTTTTCCTGTTTTCGATTCCAACCCCCCATCTATCGCTCGTCTGTTTGTATATCGATCTAAACGGGCTATTTCAACATGTGGCTTAGAAACATATCTGTTGACAAAAAAAGAATCTTTACTTGAGGTATTTTGACATGTTTTTTTTTTCTCGTTCCAACAGACCAACCCGAAACAATTACAAATCCTCGTGGCCATAGTCCAATACAAGACAAAGTTATCGGAACCTCGTCGAGGCCTTTGTTCCACGTGGCTGAGCCGACTAGACTCTGGAGTCCAAGTACCACTGTGGGTTCGTTCTGGGACATTGCGCTTTCCGACCGATCCCGTAATACAACCACTTAAACATAAGACGTAAAAACTTTTTACCTAAACATGATTTTCTTTTTTAAAAAAACAGACAATTCCAGTGATAATGGTTGGCCCTGGGACGGGCTGTTCGCCTTTCCGTTCCTACATCAATGACCAAAGGTTGAGTTTGCATCCAGCTGATAATGAACGCGAACTGTACCTTTTCTTTGGCTGTCGGAATCGTATTCACGATTTCTTTTTCTCCGACGAATGGCTAGCGCTTGAAAAACAAGGACGACTACATCTTTCCTGCGCTTTCTCTCGCGATCAGCCAGACAAAGTGTAAGTATTTTTCTTTACGGATGGTTTGACCATTATATAAGCAATTGGTCATCACTTGACTGCACACAAATATCTCGTAGCATCCGGTGACACCCCGTCGCAACTGAGTGCACACAACGTTCTCCAATGTCATCGCCTGTCTGTTTAATTCTTAATGTTATTTACTCTTGTTTCAACTTTGCGTGGCTATAGATACGTTCAGCACCGGATGGACGAGCAAAGGTTATTGCTGCGACGGCTGTTGATCGATAGTCAGGCTAGCGTTTTCGTGGCCGGAAACGCCAAGCAAATGCCTGATCAGGTGACGCAAGCGCTTCGGGCGGCCTTGATGAATGAGGATGGCGCCAGTGATGATGACTGCTGGACTATGGAGAAAGCAGAGAATTACGTTGCAGAAATGGTAAAACAATCACGCTTACAGCTAGAAACATGGTCGTAATGAATTTGTGGAGGGCGATTGTATTTTCCTACCCATCAGATAATTAAATCTAAAGTCTTCCCGTTGAAATGTTGTCTCCTTCCTACAATGTAAAATCTACAGCTTGCACACGACACAAATGAAACAAACAATAAAACAAGTGATTCGACGTAGTATGTTCATCTTTTAGTTGTTGCGTATTAACACTAAAATGGATCAGGCGAGGGAAGAAGAAAATTTCAAACAATTACAACAAAATAAAGCATTTAAAAGACGCAATTATAATGCGCCATCGAGTAGTAGACGGGCTCGATTGCCTTTTGCTAGTAAAATGTTACCTCTTTTACTCTTATTTACAAATGAGAAGGGGGATTATGGCTAGTCAAAAATGAATAACAGTTCATAAGGTAAGATCATCATTAATTTGAATCGTTCGGTTAAAACAGTATAAGCTCAATGTTTCTCAATAAATGGTTCTAGGGACACTGGCACTTCACCTCGATAGCTGATGCTCTGATTCTTGATGACAGAGGCAGCCAAACACTGCAGACTGATGTGCTGCAATGGGTGAATGGTGCAAGTTGGCAGCTTGAGTAGCATGCTGGCAGGCCGTTCGCCATCACCATTGATCTGGTCGATATGACCGCCGTGATTGAGCAGCAGTTCAACCAGACTGTTGTGATAGTTTTGGATTTTGGCAGCCGTGTGCAGGGGAGTGTTGCGCTTGTGATCTAGGGACGAAACATCGGCCCCGCAATCAATGAGAAGCTGAGCTACCTTGACAGACGGAAAGAAGGTACCCTGTGGCTCATCAAAATAAGTGCTGCTTTTAATTGTGTTGTCCCGATTGGCGGCGAGATGCAGCAGAGATTCTCCATTTGAGGTTCTCGGATCTATCCGTACCACTCGACAAACGAGTTCAATTAGTCTGGCCTTGTCCGGTTGATTCGCTTCGATCGATGTCAATAAAAACAGCAAATGGCTCAGACAGTTGAGGATGCGGTCGAAATTTTCTTGATGTCGGCGGAAAACAGGTCGAACGTAGAGCAATTCCAACGACGCCTCCATATTGTCCACTATTAGTGTGAAGGCTGACATTACGTCAGCGGGACGCAAGGGTTCGCGCAGAAGTCCGCGTTCATGTTTTTCGTGGAGGTCGAGGAAGATGCGCACCAGAGCCCGTGCAGCGAAACAGGTTTCGTTGTACAGCAACGTATCCTTGAGCACTCTCAACTGAAGGGCGTATTTCCACAAGTCGATGCACTGCTGGTACCGTAAGCTATCGGCGTAGGCTGCTCCTCGATACATAAAGCGAAAGATGGCATCCTACAAATAAACAGCGCAAAAAAATCAATTTTCGTTTAGATATCAAGCATTCGTAACTTAACTAACATTTGTTTTAACTTCAAGAAATTTACTTTGTGTGTTGAACCTAGAATCCTCTCGCATATCAACAAACTTTGGGTTCGCATAGCATCTAGATCTGTTGAGAGGTTATCCAGTTCTTCCAACGTTTGAAATTCGACGGCATTGTTGAAATGTGCGGCCGGTGAGCAGATGGTTTTGATAATAGGAGAAGCAGCGTCACGATTGCGCAATTGGACGGCATTGCGCCAGTATTGTAAAGCTAGTTGTAAATCGTGGTGTTCGTCAAGGCACGTCGAACCCATTAACTCGTAAGCATCGGCGATCCGTTCCAAATCGTAAGGGACATTGGCAATTAGGTATTCGAATATCTGCGTCGCTCCTTAAGATTTGTGTTAAAATAACAGTTACTGACATTCAATGAAATTTTCTAACTATAAATCATTTACCTTTTAAGCAAGACGTTTGTAAAGCATCGTCGCCGTATCGACTCTTTAAATATGGATCGGCGAGATACTGCAAGAGAAGTTTGGTGGTTTCCAATCGATGCTCTTGAATGGCGTAATGGAGTGCCGTCTTTTGCTGGATATCCAGTGCATTGACGGCGGCGCCGTGCTGAAGGAGATATTCGCACAGTGGAACGCTCTGGACTGAGTTGATGAGACAGGTTCCACCGTTGTAATTTGCCCGTAAGATGTTGGCTCCGCTTTCTACGAGGAATTGAACAATTTCTTGATGTGTCATAAAACAAGCACTACGAACTGGCGTTGAACCAGTGTCAGACATACTGTTGGGGTAAAAATAAAAACACTGAAACTCTTACGTGCTCTTGTCGTAAAGATTGGATTAGTAACTGAACAAACCTGTCCACATTGGCTCCATACTGCACCAGGCATTTAACTACTGGCAGTTTGCCCGCAACGGCAGCGCACCATAGAGGGGTTACATTGTGAACAGAGCGATCGTCAGGGACTTCATATTTCCCACGTTGTTCGACGTCAGCATTACAAACAGTGATGAGGTATTCAACAATCTCTACATTTCCTTTCTTGCAAGCGATAAAGAGTGGGGCACATCCTTCTTTCATCCGGCATGCTATGTCCCTTCTTTCTGGTTGGTTAAATCTCTCTAGTCGCACTCTGAGGGAATAGGAGAGTCGAGCTGCTGGTGGAGCCAGCTTACACTCTTGATACAGATCAGAAAACAGGGCATCTCTTCGTGTGGAGTGATCAGCTTTCCCAGTTATCCACATTGCCATTCAATAGCCCTATAAAATTACAAGATGATAAATGATCTACAGTCTTTAGATTTCTGTGAGTTCTAATGTTCAGGATGCTCCATGTAATTGGAGAACATGAAATAAGTAGGATTCACAGTTGAACTTGGGTCATTACTTGTGATACTGGACTTGAAAGATTTGCAAATTCTTTAAAAGTTTTTACCCAAAAATGTAAAAATGAAACTTCTTTTAAAATCCGGGACAGAAATTAATTGGAGAAAGTGGGTCAGCTCCTGGAAAAGCACAGGGAAGGAAGGGATTCGTCCAGTTTACTCGTCTCACAAATGGAAAGTTAATTCAAACAAAGAAACCTGTATACCTCGTTTAAAAAAATCCGATAAAGGTCTAAACGATGGAAGAGGGTAAATACAGGCAAAACACTCTTAACTTTGAAAATCTCTTTGAAGCCCTCATCGACGGCATATATTTGGACTAGAATTAAAGAAAAAATAGAAACGTTCGAGAAAACAGCGACACCGAGAATGATGTCTGACTAACTGACTAACTTTTCTCGAGACTGAAGAGAAAATCGTACTTCTCTTCCTCTCATAGCTCCGAGGATGTAAACAGCTATGGCTGCAAATCGATCGTTTACGTTAAGTAATCGACGATCTGCTGAACAAGCTCTGTAACACGACAAAACATCCCACCAAAAGCCGGAATGTAAAAAGAACTGAAAAAAATTATAATCTTTCTAAAGAGCAAGTTGTTTTACAATTTGGCTGCAAGCATTTTAAGAACTATGAATTCGATTGAACGGTTTCCAATGTATTGATATCTAACGAAGAAAGGCGCCAAAATGTGAACGTCTTCTGCTGAGAGATAAGCTTGAAAATTTATGACGTACTAATTGATCAATAGTCAGAATAAATATGTTGGTCTAATGTATTCACTAACCGCTTCACAAAATATATTTTTTGTTGCTTGGCTTGGCGAAAAAAAATCGTCATTTTCACAAGTTATTACATTTTTGTAAATGAAAAATAAATCTCCACACAAAACTTAATAGAAATATAAGTTCTATGACAATACTTGTCTAAGTAATTGGTAAGTTCCAGCAAAACGGAAATCCTACAAAAAAAGCGAAGAAAACGGCAAAAGACAACAGGAATTCAAGGCGTTTGTGTAGACATTAAAGTAGTTTCATTTCTATCACAACCAAATTATCCTGATAGTTGCTCATGAAGCTTCGGAACGTAATCGTCATATTGAGCTTGGAAGAAATTCGCAGCAATAGGCTGTCCCAAATTGTACTTTGCTGCGAACATACGAACGGAAAAACCGATCCGACCTTCACGTGACCTTATAATTGAATAGATAAAAAATATAGAAACCAATTTAATCTTCAGATAACTGTAGGGTAGCTTTCCCTTATAAAAATAAACAATTTACCTATTCGAGATTCGCGGCTCATCGCAGTTGAGTGGACCAGGCTGTTTGTAGACCAAAAAAACATAACGATGAAGGCCTACAATTGGAAAACGTTTTACTAATAAGACTGTCCTACATGCAGTGGTTCTAAAATATAGATTGTACCTGTTCCTTTTGGAGCTCCGGAGCCAATGTACTCCGCTAAAACCTGCCAAACGTAAAGGTTAGCGTAAGTAAAATTTTATTTGATAGCCTTCCTATTTCCTACTTTTGTTCCATATTTACCTCCCCTGTTTTGATTGCATTTCCTTGAATATTCACGATGACCCAATGAAGAACTTGGCCTAGGGTGGGATTAGCTCTTGAAGGGGCATCAGGATCTGAATAATGTACACAAACATTGCTACAGGAGCTCAAAGAGAACTTAATCCAATACACAATGTAAATAGGGAATCTAAGTCACTATTAATAATACATTCTAAATTCTAATCCTTGCCTATCATGCAAAGAGTATAGTTGGTTTGATTATTGGCAGACCATTCTACTTTTAATGGTTCATTTTGTACTTGGGTTGGAGTCAATTCATTCCCTTGATCAACATCTACTCCATTGCCATAGGAAACCTACAGTAAGATATTTTTATCATTACATAATTTTATTAGATAAGAAAATTGAGATTTGTAAATAGTTACATGGACAGGATATGGTGGGACAACATCGATGACATCAGGCACAACTCCATGAGATTGAATTGTTGACATTTTTTCCATTGATGATTTTACTAAATCAATTTCTACAAAGAGGGATAGGGCTGTCATAAACATAGCAGAAGATATCAACATTCTCTTATCAGCTTCTCAATAGAAATAAGTAATTGAGACTAAAAAGATAGGTTCACTTAAATATCTACAACACCTTAATTTTGGCAGAAACAATCAGGTGTAACAGTTTTACCTACCAGTTAGTTCTTGTTGGGGAATTTACAATACAGATTCAGTACCAATTAAATCTGTGATAAGAATGGCCAATGACCATAACTACTTTAATTTCATTTGTACATAGAAGACGCATATCTTTCACAAGAGATAACACTAAATATAAGCGTGCTTGACACGTGATCATATAAAAAGTCTGACTATTTTATTTTTTTCTAGGTCCAATCGTTAAATATCGTAAATTAAAATTCACAAAAGATCGACTGTTCTGCCAAAATAAGTGCTGATTGTGGATAATTTGTATACCCCCTACAACACTTAAATGCATTGTAAACACAACAACCTGCTGCCATCTACCGTCGACAACCTTACTATTTTTTTTTCGTTTCCAGATAACAAAAAGCTACGACTTTCTTTTCGTCACGGGGATATTTTTCGTTGTAAAAAAAATTTCGCACGTGTGGCAACCATTATGTCGGTTACAGCCTTGAGACATTTAAAGACCGTCAATAACTACATTACTTTGATTCGTGGCTCGTCATCTTCACGCCATTGCAGTCTAGTCGCCTGTAGCCGGCAGTCGATATTCAATCGGGGAACAAAGCCGTTACTTTCTTTCGAAACTCTTCCGCGGTTCACGGTAACTCCATTTGTTTTTCTTTTCGAACAATGTAGAGTACCATTCCTACTCTGTAGGAGTACGGAGGAATCTGTGGCACTTTTCCGAGTACCTACCCACTAGGTCACCCATAGTCTAGTTCCTCAGACGCACTTTAACGACTACATAATGTTTCAGCTAAACACTTCTTTAGTTGCTTGTTTATTATTTCAGCTCGGTTCGAATCATTTTAGACTCGCATCCTCGCAAACGATTCAGAGAAAACCAGCAATGGAAGCTCATGGAGTTGTCCCAGATGTCATCAACATTGCCCCATCTGCAACCATTACAGTACACAGCATTTAATTTCTTCTTCCTGAACCGACACTATAATTTTGAGGATTTTAAGATCAAATATGATAGTGGATCAACTGTTGATGGAGGAAATGAGTTGACCCCCACTCAGGTGCAGAATGAACCAATTCATATTGAATGGCCTGTTGAAGAAGGAGCTCACTATACTCTTTGCATGACTGGTAATTGTGTTTTTGACAAATGATATAGTGATTATTATAATACATTCTTTTAGACCCTGATGCTCCTTCAAGGGAAACACCCACCTTCAGAGAATGGCATCATTGGCTTGTTGTTAACATCCCTGGCAATGAAATCAACAAAGGAGAAGTATGCACTGTTTAAACTTTCTGTTTGTTTGCAAGTAATAATTTGTTCTGTTCCCAACTAAGGTTTTGTCGCAATATGTTGGCTCTGGTCCTCCAGAAGGCACTGGTATTATAAATCTAGAAATACTGCCTTGTCATTCAGCTTGAATCTACTAATAATTATAGGTTTGCATCGTTACGTATTTTTGGCGTACAAGCAACCTGGTCCTCTTACTTGTGACGAACCTCGCTTGACCAACAGGTAGTTTTGTTCTATATGGAAAGACTGAATTTTCCTAACTTTTTTCCCTGTTGTATTTAGGTCAGGAAAACATCGCGGAAAGTTTTCGATCCGCAAGTTTGCCGAGAAATACAACTTGGGACAGCCGATTGCCGGAAATGTTTACCAAGCCAAGTGGGATGACTATGTCCCTAAATTGTACGAACAGCTTGGAGATGATTAAAATGCCTATCAGCATTGAATGAAAATGCTGCAAAAACCTTAAGTTTTCAAAGTTTTAGCGGGATATTGTTAGCTAAAGTTATTACTGTTTAACCGGTCAAACAAATATAATCCATTGCTTAAGAGATAAACTCTTGGCCGTTTTTCTCTATAGATTATTAGAGGGCTTTATCCCAAAATGCAGGGAAGATGCGGATAACGCCCCAATATTTCAGTTACAAATCGTCCCCGAAACGGTTTTTACACTTACTTGATGACATACGGGGAAACTGGAACACATTGTTAACGGCAGAATCCACTACACTTACGCCCTTGTAAATCGAAGAAAAAACTTGGTATCAATAGCCAGAAACGATCGAAATTCGTTGAAATTATGTCCATTTCTCACAATTTAAGTCGTTGCAGTTCGAACGTCGACGTTATTCGTTCGTATAGCCTCATTGTCGCTTGAATAGTCATAGTCGTTCTCCAACCGCAGAAGTAAGAGATCACCGGCACAGACCTTATTCCCAAATTTACGGTAATTTAATTGGCAATTAATGTCTTAATGTGGTATTCTGGTATACGTTTAGACACTAGAACACAAAGTTCTAGAAAACTTTGCCTACTGGTGCCTCGAAACTACGAATTTTGAGATTTAACTTCAAAAACAAAAATCTTTACCAACAGCATAAAGTTACTTACCCGGGAAATTATCCGTTCTTGTCTGTCCATATTTTTAGTTCCCTTCTTTGTATTCTCATCATCCAGAGGAATTCAACAAAGGAGCAATGAAAGGACACGCAATTGTCCCGGATGTCGTCGATGTTGCACCAGCCGGAACTATTGACGTACTGCGCGTTAGATCATTTTACACAGTTCGTATTAAATATAATACGTTTAGGTCGAGTATGATAGTGGTGCCATCGTAAAAGAGGGAAACGAATTGACACCTACTGAAGTTCAGAATGAACCTGTCCGTGTGAAATGGCCTGTTGAAAAAGATGCACATTATGCTTTAATGTTGATTGGTAGTTAAATTGTAAAAGGCTTTATACAAATCTTTGTATCAGAAATGTTTAACTTTGACAGATCCTGATGCCCCAACGAGGACAAAGCCAACAGCCCGAGAGTGGCAACATTGGCTTGTAGTAAACATTCCTGGCGACGACTTCAAGAGAGGAGATGTAATCAGCATACATTTTTTCTGCATAATGTACTTATGAGACCAAAAAGTTTTATTGTTTTAAGGTTTTGTCCCAGTATGTTGGATCTGCTCCTCCTAAAGGCAGTGGTAACAATAATTGGATCCAAAATTATTAAAATTTCTCAATTTAAGCTTCTCGTTACGTGGTGATAATTGCAGGTTTGCATCGATATGTGTTCTTGGCCTACAAGCAGCCTGGCACTCTCATCTGCGACGAATCTAAGTTGACCAAAAGGTATCTCTGTATCCTATACCTTACGTGAATGTCCGCTCGCTGACGTTTTAAATTTAGATCAGGAAAACGTAGGGCGCACTTTTGCGCCAAAAAGTTTTCTGAGAAGTACAATCTGGCCAAGCCGGTTGCTGGAAACTGGTTTGAAGCACAATGGGACGAATCTGTCCCTATGATCCACGCTCAGCTTACAGACGAATAAGTAAAAATTAGTCACCCACAGAGGAACTGCAACTTTTCCTAGTTTGTGAAGCGTGAAAGTTAAAATTTTAGTTACCCATGAAGTACCTATTGGTAAACGTACAAAGTAAATCCAAAATACAAACTTGTTTTTTAACTTACATGGATGGAAAGGTTTTGCCATTATGTCGAAATAGCTGGTTAGGGTAACATTTGGTTCTGCTTTTCTCCTTGCGGTGTATAACGGCGGATCTAAATTATAGTTAACGTTTGTCATCCCTCCGGGAATGTGCACCGTTACGGACATGTTAAAGCTCTAAGATCTTAAAACCTTTTCAACTCAGTTGTCGGTAGATAGTAGTCGTTGAAGGGTCACCGCTTCTTCGAATTAAATACTTTTCAGATAAAACAATCTTGAGAGCTAATTATGTTGTCCGGGTTGAGGTACTTTTCAATTGTTTCAATGCTTCTGCAACTGAATTCGATTCCTTTTCGTAAAGCTCTGCGACAAACTAATGGCGATAAAGCCTTAAGTTATTGGGAAAGTCTTAGAGTAGTTCCTGACGTTATCGATGCTGCTCCTTCAGAAAGCATTACTGTATACCCAGGCAGTAAAATTATGTATATTTTAATTACCCTTGTTTACATCTATTCTTTGGAATATTTAGATTGAGTATGACGGTGGACTGGCTGTTGTTGAAGGAAACGAATTAACTCCTACCCAAGTACAGAACGAACCTGTCAAAATTCAATGGTCATTTCAACCAGGAGATCTGTTTACCTTCTGCCTTACTGGTAGTGGTTCCTTAATGGGATTTTATGTCCTTTTTGTTACACGCCTATTCTTTGCCAGATCCTGATGCTCCTTCAAGAGAAGTCCCATTGTTAAGGGAATTTCAACATTGGCTAATTGTGAATGTTCCTGGCAACGACATAAAGAAAGGAGAGGTAATTCGATTAATATTCAATTTTCTCCTTTAGTTACAAATGAAATTAGTAAATGTTTAAATTTAGGCTCTGACCACTTACCTAGGATCTCAACCTCCATTGTTATCTGGTATTTAATTACCTTTGTGATAAAAATCGGAACGGATTTCTCCCAGATTAAACCATTAACTATCGGATAGGTTTACATCGCTACACATTTTTGGTGTACAAGCAGTCACAGTATCTTACATGTGACGAGAACCGCTTGCCCAATAAGTTCGTATACCTAAACTTCGATATTTTATACCGTAATTAAGCTCCTTTCAATTACGCGTTTTGCATTAAATGTAGAACACTGAAAGGGCGTGGAAAGTTTTCCATCCGAAAGTTCGCCGAAAAATATAATCTGGGTCAACCAGTTGCCGGAAACGTCTTCCAAGCTAGATGGGATGGCCTTGTGACGCAGCTCCATCAGAAACTTGAAAAACTTAAAGATTAATTTTAAAAACTCGGCAGCTGTAATAAATAAACTTAAGGTTAACTGAAAACTTAGCTTCTGTTCCATTGTATCACTTTTTATTTTTTAAATATCAGTTAGGATTACGTTTTTCATGGTGTGGGACCGATGGTTTGTCGTAACTTTTGTTTTTTTTTTCTTGCTATTTCGTGTTACTTTCCGTGAGAGTCTGTTCGTCTTCGTCAAATATCTCTTCATTCAGACAAATACTAGTTAAGCTTACTGTACTGTTGGAAAATATGGGTTGACCGAGTTCCGGTATGAGAGGAGGAATCTGAGGTGGTGTTCC
The DNA here is from genome assembly GCF_022539665.2 of Daphnia carinata. Taxonomy (NCBI): domain Eukaryota; kingdom Metazoa; phylum Arthropoda; class Branchiopoda; order Diplostraca; family Daphniidae; genus Daphnia; species Daphnia carinata. Next base: position 4,511,992 of record NC_081339.1, on the reverse strand, counting down.
CATTCGCATCCTTCTAGAACCCCTGCGTTGAATGACCGAGCGTCGGGGTGGTGAATGAGATGCACTTCGAAATTTGACGGGGAAAGCCAAAATATCGGCATCCGCTGGATTTGGAGCAGAATTGAGCTGAGTCAGTTGTGACTCATCGATGCTCATGGAGCGAGTGAACAAGCCAACGGGTTCTGGAAAGGATTCATTTTTTGGTACAATATCGCGATCTTCAGTTGCATTAGATCTTTTTTCAGGTCGAGATGCTCTGGGGGATGCACTTCCTGAAGTTGACGCCGCAACTAAAATAAAAATTTTTTTGAACTAATGTAATAAATTTTGGCGATCTCTGACTAGGGATACCTATAGATCCCAAACCTGTAGCTGCAGCTGCACTGGCGCGTTGCTTTTGATGACTATCAATAAGGTCGCATGCTTTGCCGAGAGTGATAATATTGCTAAGGATTCGGAAAGAACCCAGGCAAAGAAATGCAAGAAAAAGGATGAAAGCGTCCCCGCAATCGGTTATCTGCACGGCTTGACTCACAATGCGAATAGCTAAAACACCCAGTGGTAAGGGTATGAAACCCATCCGACGAGCGACCAAGTCGGAGTGATCGGTAAATGCCTACAGTTAATCCAGTAAATCGGTTTAGAAGTTGTGAATTAATCAAGGTTACTTACATGTTTCTGCTTTGTTGCCGCGAGGTCATATGCAAGACTGAGTGTAAACTCTTGATAGATGTGTGATGGAATATCGTTGAAGCGAGTGATAAATGCGTGTTTCACCCAGTCGACAATTACCTCAGCTAGGATAACCATTAGGCAATCAGGAATCAACACCCAAAATCGTTCTGAAATTGTATAAATTATAGAAGGGATTGCTTTGGGGAAACACTATGTTAATGTTAGCTACTACCTTCTTTCCACATGTACTCTCGCATTGTTTGTATTACTACAACCAGTAGAAGGATGCTGAGATGAAAGCGTTCTCGTACGTCAGAGCAAGATAACTGGAACAAGTTATTTTTGTCAAATTTCTTGAATACACTGCTTTTTAGTTCAACAAACTAGAGAAAGTTAAGGTTGGTCACAAATGCTGTTAGATAAAAAGATTTTTTAAAGAAACTCACATTGTTGGACATCATGATAGTTAGCAAGGCTTTGTTACTTGAATTAATTGCCACATTGAGTGTGGTTGCTTGAAGAAGTACCAAAACTGTATGCAACACTAAGTTCAAGATAAGTTAATAATGTAAGGAAAACATTTTTTTAAAATTAATAATAAATAACACAGATGAAATAGCTTTGCTTTAAAAAGGATACAGACATAAATAACAGCCATCATGAAATGAGGAATAACACCCAAGTGTTCTCTTTTCCTCCCTTTGCTTTCTGTTGCTGTCCAAAAAAGAGCATCAACAATATCTTGTCCAAACACAGAAAATAATCTGTCCCCAGTCTAGAACATTGAAAAATATAAAAATTCATGTATACATTACATGGTTAGAATTAAGTACGACCATTGAATAAATAAGATGACTTACCTCAAGCATGTTGTAGAATATATATAACTTTATGACTGACTGACTTTTGATTAAATGATACATCATGGCCATATCAACATGTGAGAGGATGACACAGCAAATTATGATAATAGTTCCTTTCAAAATATCAACTATTTCAGAGGGCTGTAAGATGCGTTTGTAATTGACTCTGTTAAAACTGTGGTATGATTGAAATAAATCAGCTCAGCAGTCTGAAATAATAGGTGCAATACTGTAAATAATACCAGAAAAAATGCAGTAGTGGACGCGTTGTCATGCCCCACAAGGCAAGCACAAATCTGAGTGGTAGAAAAGTAAATAGAAACAGAAACGCATCTGTACATTGAAAGAAACCGTAGGACATAAACTTTTCCACCTCTCGCGGTATTTTCATGAAAAGGTACACTTTCTCTCGACGAGCAACATACCGCTCTTCGTCATGTTCTAACTGATATCCTCTATAAAGCTCTGCTCTTATAAAACTGTAAAAAGATGGCATTTTTCATGAAAGGTAACAAGTTAATTTGTTGGGGAAAAAAGTGTAGGGGAAAAACACATGGAATGCCAGAGAAACGGCATTGGTACATTCTTGAAAAGAAAGAGTCTGCTAGACAAATATAAACAAGGAAATAATGTGAGGTTCCATGTTCAACCGCTAGGTATAACGATGTAGTGAATAATTCAAATTGCAAAAAGGTTTTAAAATCAACGTCTAACTTACAAACGCTAAACACGTCAATGCTAAGTGAACCCCTTCCTAAGAATCATTCATTATACGTAGATTATTTGTGTCAGCGCCATTTTTGGCTGTTGGCAAATGGCCGAAATGGTAACTAGGGAGCAGAATGGCAACTAGGCCTAACCACGTGATTTAAACCGTAGGGTGTACAGGAGTATCTTATGAGATATGACTTGAGCTGTGAATCGCGAGACGGCATGTAGCCAGTAAAACTAATTTCGGGCTATATTGCTAATCAGCTCAAATTATCTCATATAATTTCAAGCCATTTCCATCTTAGTACTTTAAACAGTAACTAACGAGTTTGATTGTTAAAGTATTAAGATTTGGCATGCTATCGAAACGTGACGATGCAGAAAGCAAATGGACGAACAGCATCAAGAAAGACGAATCAAGGGTATCAATAAAAAAAAAGAAATTAATCTCCCAGAGCAAACTTCCCATGTTGATTAAGCCCTGTGAAGCCTACTTGGCCTAATTTTCTGTTGTACTTTGATAATATGGCATCTGATGATTTGATAAAGACGATTTTGGAGATCACTGGCACAATCCATTTGAAAATTCATGTCTACGTTAAAGAAAAAATGTGAGCTTGACATTTGTTTGAAATTACACTCCCTGAGACTGATTCAGTGATTTATGGTACACAGTCCAATGCATGCAATTATCAAAAGGAAAAGATAAGTGCGACCAAGCTGCTCCGATCAGGGGTTAAGAAGTAAATTGCAAAACCAACAAATAAAATACCCAAAATGGAAAACAAAATACCATTAAAGATACGAATGGTTGCAACATCTGGGATTTGAATTATCTCCTCTGTCTAATACAAACATTTAATTCCCAATCTGTGATCCGGGTGTAGGGCACCATCGATGAAACCATATAAAACCTTACAGAGCTACTATTCGCTACCAACTGCAGTACACGATTGAACACCGTGATCAAATTAAATGAAAATTTTCAATGGACATGCGAGTGCTAATATCCCTCCTGCAGGTAAATCAACGATGAAATTAACAAAATGATACATAAGTTTATCAATATGTTTTGCAATTCTTTCAGATTATCCTAGTGGTCTCGTTTGAACTAGTAAATGGTGCTGTAATCGACAGAAACCGTGCAGGTATTTGCCATGTCTTCAAACCTTGATGCTCAAATTCGTCCCATTTTAAATGTCATATTTCATTTTCCCATTTTCAGACTTGAGAAGCGAGTGGAATTATGACGGTAATAAAATCTCTAGTTAATATTGCTTAGAAATTTCTAATACTTACGTTGCTACATTCGTAAAAGATCCCAGTCTATGGCCTGTTAACTTCCCAATGTGTGGAGGTGAGCAACAGTCCCCAGTTAATCTTGATCGACTGATTGGTATTGAGGCTACCTATCCAAAGCTAATGCTCGCTAATTACGATAAAGTTTTCGTAGAGGCTCTTAGTAACAATGGACACACAGGTAATATAAGGAGCATGATTTATCTGTTTTTTTCTTTTCTTTGTTGTTTAAGCATTGAATTTTCTATTTTAGTTGTACTCACCTTACCTGAAATTCTGTCGAGCCAAGAAGTACCACACCTGAGTGGTGGTGGATTAACGGGCATTTACAATTTTGATCATCTTCACTTCCATTGGGGCAGTGACTTCACGCGAGGCAGCGAACACAGAATCTCTAATCAAGCGTAAGAACCTTGCAATGAATCCACCATCTGAGGAACGCTTACCGAGCATAATAATTAATACTTAGGTTCCCGGCAGAACTTCATATCGTTCACTACAATCAAAGGTATGCGGATTTTGCAACAGCGTCTGCATTTCCCGATGGTATAGCAGTATTAGCTATCTTGATTGAGGTAAAAGAAGACGTTTTGCTACCCTTTCGTACAGCTCTGAATGAGTTAAATTTTTATTGTGAATTTAGAAACATAAATGTACATTTATTTTGCCAGATATCAGCCAGGGATAATATCGCTTTCCGTCACATTCAACACTTTGAGAATGTAATCCATCCAGGAGGTACTCCCACTTCTAACGTGCCAATTCCAATTCCACTTGAAGACCTGATTCCTGATGATCCTGATGCGTTTTTCCGATATGATGGTTCGCTCACAACTCCTGAATGCAACGAATCAGTTACTTGGACTGTGTTTGAAACTCCCATTGCGATTTCAGCGCGTCAGGTACATAATCTTACATATTAATAACACCTTTTCTGGCTTTCGCTTAGTAGTAATTTTCGTTGAATATGTGTATGAAATAGTTGAACAAGTTCAGGGAGCTATTCACCTCCGGGAATGTTCCTATGGTGGACAACTATCGCCCGCTTCAAGCACTAAACAACCGTGTCATAACTTACCGTTCATCAGGTTTTAACTAAGAATGCGTTTGCAGACGGCTATACATGAATATGCCGTGAAAAGTAATACAAATATACAAGGACCTTTTGGGGAAAGGCCCGCTTGCCGACTGTCTTTTTCGTGCTTTGGTTTTATTTCCAAAATTAATCGAGGAATAAAACGTGATTGCCTTGTGACTGTATAACACCTTATCTCATCGATTTTCACTGTTGCTTAAATATAGCTAGGTCAGTCGAATCCAGGTCACCGTTTTCCAAATGTGGAACGACACTTTCACTTCAAGTTATTATTATTCTCGTTACGGTAAACAGATTCGCCTGGGTAAGTATAACATCTAAAAGTCGCACAAAGCCAAATCTGACGTAAACCAGATTGGTATGTACCTCATGACTGGGCTTACGAACCAATGCGAAGTTTACATTAAACATGATCAAAGCTCATGCGATTCGAAAGTCTTCCCATTTTATCTGGAAGTCAGGACATAAGCATGTGATTGAAGACCATCCGAGGTCAGAGATTCAATATAAAAGGCGAAACAATCAAGCTTGAGGGAGGCATTGTACTTTCATCACTTCGCCTTTCTCATCTTCCACTATGGCTAAACTGGGTTTCCTGTACAAGGTGAATATACTCGATTTTTCACAAAACAAAACCGAAAATTTTATTATTGGATCCATTTTCTGCACAGCTGTTGGTGGGAATTTGCTCCGTAGCGGCGATTAGTGCTAATCCTGCAACGCCAGGTAAGATATCCAATATTTTCTCAAAGTGATATATAAAATTCATTTAGGGTTTTTTATTTCATTTTGGTTGGTTGCATCTGTGAATAGCACCACCAGCCCATTGGAGCTATGCAGGTAAGTTTGGTTACTCAAATTTCTATTTCAAACAAAGTCGTATAACTAATTGTGATTGTCATTGTGAACGGAAAGAACGCGTGCATTGGAAGGAACACTTTTCAGCTTGCGGAGGCGAGCACCAATCTCCCATCAATCTCGAATATGCTTCATCCATTGCAGCCGATTATCCGAGTCTGATGTTTAACAACTACGATCAGGTGCTTCCCGAGATGCTAACCAACAACGGACACACCGGTATGCGCTTTCAATTACAAAACATTATTATGAGATGCTTAAATTCTGTTTTAAAATTGATGCAGTTATGATGACTGTAAATAGCCAGTTCAACGAAGAAGTGCCTTTCCTTACTGGAGGTGGACTTACTGATACATACAGATTCTTCCAACTCCATTTCCATTGGGGAAAGGACTCACAGTCAGGCAGTGAACATACTATCAACGGTCGAGCGTAAGACGATTATTAGATAACCTGTAATATTTTAATTTAATCAAATTTATCTTTGTGAAAAGATATCCTGCTGAACTGCATATTGTTCACTACAATACCAAGTACGGAAATTTTAGCACAGCTGTTGCCCATCCGGATGGATTAGCTGTTTTGGGAATCATGATTGAGGTTTTGAATAAGAATTTTTAGTTTACGTGCAGAAAAATTTACGATTGAGCTTATTTTTTTTTAGCTGCAAGGCAGAGACAATATTGCATTCCGTCATCTAGAACGGTTTGATGAAATCCTGAATCCTGATAGTGATAAGAAAAGCGCTTTGACTTACTCAGTCCCATTGTCGGATCTTCTTCCGGATAAAACTGGAACCTTTTTCCGATACATGGGCTCTCTGACCACTCCCGGTTGCAACGAAGATGTCACTTGGACAGTTTTCGACACTCCGATCGCCATCTCAGAGCGCCAGGTATGAAAACATTCAATTTTAAACAAATTAATGTTAACTATTTTATTTGTTGTTTTAGTTGGAAATTTTCAGGCTGTTAATTGATTCAGAAGGCCAACAATTGGAAGACAACTTCCGTCCCGTTCAAGAGCTCCACGATCGCGTTGTTCATTACCGAACAGAAGCTTCATACTAAGCCTTATAACTCCTCAACAGTCAGTTTGAACCCCAAACGTTTTCGTTTACTATTATATTGATATGTTATACAGAAGTAGTAATATCAAGGCAATGCCCATTATCGTATATCATATTGTTTATGGAATAATTAATGGAATACACTGTCTATCATATGCATTTTCCGTTTTGCAAATATTGAAACACCGAGTTGCATAACCCTGTCGCAGTTCGCTTGGCGTGTTTCTTTTTTTTTTTTCTTCTTTTTTTTTTTTTTTACCGCAATTACATTTCCTTTGTTGAGACATTTTTAACGGAATTGCAGTCATTAACTGACACTCCGTAAGCGTGTTGTATACTTACCGTCAAAAGATTGGATTTCACTAGTCCGTCAATCACACCATGCACTCCAGCCTCAGATTTATTTTTACGGTATTGTAATACTTCATAAGACCAATCACAGTTTAACGAGGATTACGTAAGAAATTTTTTAAATATTATTTAGTTAATGTTTTACGTGTTCGACCGTCGAGCAATGGCAGCTGGGCTGAAGGCCCTGCCACTAATAGGACCAAACAGTACGTTTCTTTAATTTCAACAGTGAATCTATTCAAGCTGTCATTAACTTTACATTAACTTATATTTGTTGGTGTGATTTTTAGTAACGATAAATTCATCGGTAGCGGGTAACACGTGGAACTATGGCGGTAAGACGTTCTCGTACCATAATTTAATATTTAGTACTGAAGATTACAATCAACAGAGTCTGTTGAATGGCCAATTCATATTGCACCTTGTGGAGGCAAACACCAATCTCCCATCAACATTAATCCCCATAAAGCTCTCGTTGTCAATTATCCCAAATTATCGTTCGGTTTTTACGACAAGGTGTTTCCTGAAACGGTCACAAACAACGGCCACACAGGTATTCGAATCTCCAATGTCTCTGTACATTTTAATTATTACCTTCTTGTAATTATTGGTATTTAACCACAGTTACGCTTCAAATTGGTAAGAGAGAGGGAAAGGATTATCTTCCGTACATTGAAAATGGAGGATTGTCTGATCGGTACATTTTCTATCAACTTCATTTCCATTGGGGCAGCAAAAGCAATAAAGGCAGTGAACATCGTATAGCCAACAAAAGGTAAAAATGCTCCACCTTCCTCATTTGAATATTGTATTTTAATTGTTCCTGTATTCAATTTTGCTTCGTACTCCTTGAAAGATATCCGGCTGAACTTCACATGGTTCATTTCAGTCAGAAATACGATAATTTCACAGAAGCTTCGAAGCATCCAGACGGACTGGCTGTTCTCGCTGTTCTTATAGAGGTACATATCGTTAAAGACATCGCTAAACATGTGGAATTCTATTAAGAAAATTTCAGATGGAGAAGAGAGATAACATTGCATTCCGGCACATTGAACATTTTGATGAAATTACGAGACCTTCTGCTAATCGAGGAAACTCAAGCGTATCGAATCTTTCAAATCCAGTCGCGTTGGAGGATCTGATTCCCGACAATCCATTAACTTTTTATCGTTACAACGGATCGTTGACGACTCCGTTGTGTAATGAAGCTGTCATCTGGACTGTCTTCGACACACCAATAGCTCTCTCTGAGCGTCAGGTGAGTGTATCTATAAGTTTAGAATGACAATAGATTAAATGGGTTTTTGGTAGATGAACGAATTTAGAGAGCTATTTGACGAGGAAGGTCATCACCTGACAGATAATTTTCGACCTGTACAGTCCATTCACGATCGACTGGTAACTTATCGCAATAACAAAACTATATTTAACTAAGTTGATCTGGCGTTCAAATGTGAAACGCCTATTAAATTTTCTAGACCCATGCAATTATCCTTACTAATCGATTTCTAAAGACATGTACCTTCGCTACAGATTTTATTTCTTCGTGGAGCACGATAATAAATGTAAATTTTGTATTTTAATTCCCTTTGCATTTTCTTGGCCTCAACCAAGGAAATTTTACAGGTAGTCTTATTTATCCCGATAAAGTGAAACTCGGTGAAACATGACCGTGACTTGCTAGTCAAGGCTATCCTGGCAAGTATTTCCTTTGTTATCAGGCATCTCAAGGTTTGTATCCCAATATGGACTGAGCAATCAAACTCTATACATTGCCCTCAGCATCAGTCGCACCGTCTGGGAAGGCAGACTAAGCACACAGTAGCAAACGGGAAGTCGTTCATTACACAACAAACCCAGTCATTTTCACGATCATGTCGCAGCGGTTCTTTGAACAAGTTCAGCACGCAGCACTATACGCTAAAGCCAGACCAAATGCACCGCCTCAACTCGCTGAAAGGATTGTCGATTTCCTGAGAGAAAAGGTAAATGATTTTAAGTTTAACCTAAGTAACTAACAAGGCTATCTCCATTTTGGACAGTTTGAAGGTGAGCTGGAACTTTGTTTGGACGTTGGATGCGGAAATGGCCAATGCAGTGGACTTTTTGCGAGTTCATTCCGTAAAGTCTTAGCCACGGACATAAGCCCTGCGCAAATAGAAGTGGCCAAGACGCTGGAATACCCACATAACATAGAATTTCAGTAACCTACACAGTAATCAAACAATCATAGTGGCATAATATTGAAATTTCCGTCAACAGGGTTAGTCCAGCGGAGAATAGTCCAGCTGAAAATGGATCAGCTCAACTTGTGGTGGCTTGCGTGGCTGCACATTGGTTTGATTTGCCAGCCTTCCTGAAGGATGCTGATAGAGTTCTGTGCAAAAATGGGGTAGTCGCTTTGGCCAGCTATTTCTTGCCAACGGCAGTTCACGCCACAAAGTCTGACGAACTGAATGCTGAAATAAAACGTGTATGCTTATCATACATGACGTTATTGGAAATCAAATAACTAAAATCTGAATTAGTTTTACTTTGAAAGTCTTGGTCCTTATTGGGGCGGTGGCGTTCGTCATTTAGAAAATGAATACGCCGATTTTTCAATTCCTTACGCGGAAACGGTGCGGTAAGGATAATTTTTAATGCAGTATTACTAAACACATAACTTTAATGTTAAAACCCGCAGTGATGAGGTGTGGTCTGATGAAGAGCCTTACACTTTGGCCAGATTGGCATTTGATTTGGAATCATGGTCCGGCTATCAAAATATGTGTCGGGATAAAGGTGAATCTGCCGGAAGAGAAGTACTTCAAGAATTCATATCAAGGTATATTCTCTTTGTTATTCGAAATATCGTTTTTATGCATTATATTGATTGATGAAAACGTTGATTCACGTGGAGGTGCCTCGCATGTTTGGGAACTACGGACGATCCGGCCAACGTGGAGCTCAAGTTGCAACGAAAGTACTTTCTTTTGATGGGACGGAAGGTGTAAAAAAGTATTAGCATTTTCTGAATGCATTCCAGCTTACATAAAGGTTTGTTAAGCTTTACACGTCCTAAAATATGAAGCATAGTAGTCCCTCATCTGACAAGGACAGGGAAATTGGATTCCGCACTGGGTGCTCTGTACACGGATGACACATACAAACATTTCATGATTTAATATAGTTGGTTGCAACATGTTGAATTGTGTATTTATCAGGGGAAATTTTTCGTTTGTAATTGCAAAACCAAAAGACAGTTGATTAAGAGTCCAGGTTGTTTTTATGTTGGTTCCTATCCAAATATCGACCAACAGCCATGTGTTATGTATTTTAAGCAATTTAGCTATCTTGGTTTCTTATTATCTAATATTCCTTCGATAAGTTGGTAGATTATGGATATGTATGTGTTAGTATTTATCACAGATTCAAGCAGGGTAAGTTTGGTTACGTTAGTATCAACTCATTCCAAATCTCTGGCTAATTACGATTGAATTAACCATAAGATTTATATTGAGCTTCCTTTGGAGAACAGTAGCAGCAATGGCAAAAGCTTTTGCTCTTTTTATCTTTGTAGTAGCGACTCTCGTCAATCAGAACTCTGCAAATGGTGTAAAGATTCAAGGTATAAAGCGTTTAAAATGAACTTTTTGAAAACTTGTTTCAATTTTCAATCGGATTTCTAAAAGAAATGATATTTATTTTACAGGTTGTGGTGGACGGGTTTTCGTTGATGAAGCAGTCGTGATTGATGCTCCATTGCGTGCAGATTGCGTATGGGAGTTTGAAACGCAAGAAGATCGCATCCTAGTTGTTACTGCCGTCAACGGAAACTTAAACGAAGTCGAAGAGTATTTCAGCGTAAAACATTTCTGATCTTTGCTGTCTGTTAATCAACTAAAGAATGTGTTATTTATATGATATAGATTCATGATGGAATCGATAGCGCTTCTCCTATTCTCCTCGTGCAAAATCAGAAGATTCACGAAGTTTCACGAAAAGATTTGCCTCAGTCCGTGTACACGACTGTACCCGAAGCTAGCATCCGATTTAAAAAGACACCTACTTCAAATTTGGAACTCAAAATACAGAAGGTATTTTCGCTTTTTTATTTACAATGATCCTTTTTCTAATAAAACTATTTTGATTGAATTACACCGCATATAGGCTGTTTCCTGCCCGTTCAATCTGGGGCTAGATAGTCAATGTGGTCGGATCGTTGACGCGTCTTCGTGTTATTGTGCTACGTTCACCAACGTAAGCAACGATCTATTAGTCACCAAAATATTGACGAAATCAGCTACCTATGTTTCTTTAAATTAAAATTTACCGGTTTACATTGACAGAGAGTGCAAGCAGATCAAACAATGTATTGTGTTGACAACAATATGAAACTGATATCTTTCGAAAATGCAACAGAAGAGCAAATAGTTCAATCAACCTGGGGAACTCGTAAGTCACATTATTTCTTATAATCTTTTCATTTGAGTGTGGGGCACTCACACACAAAGACTTACCCTTTTTTTTTCTATGGTCAACAGAGGTGGAATATTGGACTTCCTTGACCGATACCCGGCGTGATGGTGCTTGGATCTGGGAGAGCACGATGACCTTTGCTGTTTATACGAATTGGTATCCTGGAAAACCAAGCACTGCGGCTGGTAACAACGATGATTGTATGGTCTACGGTGGTACTAGATTCTTGACATTTTGGGGTGATACCACTTGTGGAACCATGGCTCATGCTATCTGCGAAGCGCAACCATAATGCGCAGCCAAAACAAACATGTAAATTTAGCCAATCCAACTGGGAAATAAAATTATAACATAGGCAGCAATAACATTCGTATCTAGTTTACTTTTCAATAAATAGTTAACTTGCATTTCAAACGATGGTCAATTGACCTTTTTTTATTGTTCTTATATAAGGTGGTGATGTATTCCGTACAAAACAAGCTGCTACAGGATTTTCCAGAAGGGGTAACTGATTGAACTAAAGATGTGGAGGGATGATTGGCATATCTGAAATTACAACTATACCGTTTTTTTTTTACGTAATTCAAACGCTTGTTGTGGCTGGCAAGGCGGAAGGAAAGCGATACATCAAGCAAACGGTTAAGGAAGCTATACATCTTATCGACATGGGGACTTGTTCTCACAGTTCAACGCCCAATTTCTCACCTATGTACAAACATTCATTTGATAATGAAAGGGACTTAGCAAATCCCTCCTCCTTCTCTCGCTGGTCGATTTTGTTCGTCTATCTTGCTGCGCTTGCTCTTGGCTTCTCACTATAGAATTCGGCAATACAGATACACCGAGCTCGCTGGAGCGTTCAAATCGACAATTGTTCTTTATTTAAAGGCAGAAGTTAGGCGACTGCATACAAACTGTAGGTCGATAAGCACAAACGTGCAGAGGCCAGCATCAATTCAATCTACCTAACCGCGTTACTAGAAATGGCAAAGACTTTGCCATTTTACGTTGTTATATTAGCTGCAGTCAGTCATAGTTGCTATGGAACTATATTGGCACCTGAAGGTAAATATTTTCTTATTCCAATGGAAATCTATTCCTAAGACAACATAAAGATGGATATAGTCCTATGTACAGTGTCATTTCAATTTAGATTACGAATGGAGACCCATCTTCGTAGACAGCGAAGTCGTGATTGGTGGTCCGTTTGGCGAAAATTTCATTTGGCAATTCGAAACTCAAGAGGACCGTATACTTGCATTCAGCATCCTTGATGGAAACATCAAAGACGCGCAAGAGTTTTTGTCCGTGCGGTCAAAGATTTTTTAGTTGAAAATATTATTCAATTTTAAATTTTAAAAAATTCCATGTCATTGCGTTAGATTCGTGATGGAGCTGACATCTATTCGCCAAAAGTTCAGCTCGAAAATGATGACATAATACAGTTGTCAAGAAAAGGTTTACCGGAGACATTGTACAGCACTACATCTAAGGCGACAGTGCAATTTTCGAAGACACCAATCTCACATTTGAAGCTCAGAATTCAGAAGGTAACGTGACTTTTATTCCCAATCTGAACTCTGCTACACCTGCACTATTCTATTCTTCTAAAGGCTGCCAATTGTTCGTATAATATCAAACCAGAAACCCAATGTGGCCGAATGGTTGACGAGGTTTCGTGCTACTGTGCTCTTTTCGACAATGTAAGAGAACGTACTACTTTAGCGTAAGAAAAAGCTCAGTCCTGAAATGTTAAACACATTCTTGTTTGGAATAGAAAAACCAACCAGATCAAACCATGTCTTGTCTTGATAGCGGGATGAAACTTGTTTCCTTTGAAAGCAAAGAAGAAGAAGAGCTCATTCAAAGAACTTGGAGTACCCGTAAGTGCACAATTCAATTTTAGCACTGCAGCGACATTTAAACTTTCTGTTTGGCTAGCAAAAGTTTATTTTGACATGAAGCAAGTGGTAAACTGTACAGCATGAGTTACATAGCTTACATTTTTTTTGTATTAATTTATTAGAAATTCCATTTTGGACTTCATTGACTGACACTCGCCGTGACGGTTCTTGGTTATGGGAAAGCACAATGACTCTGTTGAGCAATGGAAACTACACTAACTGGTTCCCCGGAAGACCTCTTACTCAGGAGAGCGATCAGTTTAATTGCATGTTGTACGGTGGAAGTACATACTTAACATTTTGGGGCGACGTTAATTGTTCATCGCTAGCTAATGCCATTTGTGAAGCTCAGCCATAGTTCCTATATTCTATACCTGATTGCTAAACATATGCATTCAGTTTTGCATAGCAGATATTAGGTTTGGGAATGCAAAGTGACTTAAGAAATATGGGACAATCATTTCCGCTCTATACACCTTTTTTTTCGGTAGGAGGTGTTGGCAAAAGTGACTCTAGTGTAGAACATCACAAGCTAATACACTCTGTTGTTATGTTCCTGCATAACACTCACTGGCTACATACTGTGTTCTTTTACATAACATTGATGAATAAGGAGAGAAGGACAGATGCCCTTAAAAATCACCTAAGCAGTTTCGACACCGTTAGATCTAGAGATCTAATCGCTGCGATGAAGGATAGTTAGCAAAATGTGTATATGCCCTTTGTTGTGATTTTGAATTCATCAGATAATAAAGGGGATTTTTATTTTACCTTTTCTTAGCATACACATCCGTGTCGTTGGGTGTAATCAAATAGAACTTCTTAATCGAATGAAAATAAGACGATCCTTGACAGCTTATTAAATATGTCCGTTGTCAGCAGAGCATACCTTTTCGAGGAGAGGCTCGAAAAACAATGATATTCGATACAATGATGAATGATTTGCACATTTGAAAAGACATGATGATAAACATTGTCCATCAAGTGAGTTCTCATCCTTCTTGCACACACCTTGAGCAGTCTGTTGTCAGATGATATTGATCGAATGTATATCTTTGAACTGTTGATACAGCTGCAAGACATTTGGTCAACAAGAACCTGAAAACGACGAAGTTGAAACTAGCGCATATGTTTTGGTTTTTCCATGTTTGCTTTTCACCTTATGTTAACCAACAGTTTTCATGTGACCTTTATTTAAAGTCCAATGATAAGCCGACCAATTGTGTGATTTGGGGAAATTTTTTTCACCTTTAACTTCAATGTCAAGTTTCACACTTGTCAATGTTTTTGACAGATTTCTCTTGTTTTTGAGTGATGCTTCCGTGACTGTTATATGTTCATGTATTCATCCCAATTGTACACAATCCTCTCATCCAACTTTGACCAGCGTTGCTTCATATATAAACGCAGATTTCAGACCACTCCGCCAGAAGTGGGTAACACCGCGTCCAACTAAGCCATTGCCTTAGACTGTTAGAGTTCCGTAAACTTTCATTACCAACAATGATGAAAAATCCGATAGCTTTTTGCGTCTTTACGCTGGCTTTGGTTCACTTCAGTTACGGAAAAGTGGCTGCCTTTCCACGTAAATTTCATCTAACAAATCAAACTGAATTGCAATACTTCATTTTATCTATTTAAACAGCGAATCCTTCTTCCTTTTGCGGGAAGCAGATGTTTATTGACGATGCCCTTATTATCGACGGTCCTTTTCAAGAAGGTTGTGTTTTAGAGTTTCAAACACAAGACGACCGTATTCTGGCGTTCAGCGTCCTTCGTGAAGTCATGGAGGTAGTTAAGCATATTTTTTCTTACTATGTTTTACTTAGTTTTAACTAGCATTGGGCTCATTATATCCATCTATTGTGCAGTTTGGGGACGAAATGGACAACGATTCTCCAATCCTTCAACTTGAACACCAGGAAACCCACGAACTTTCAGGAAAAGACGAATTGCCTGTGACTCTCTACACTAAAAATTCGAAAGCGTCCGTTCGATTTTTGAAAGCGGCAACCCATTTGCAGCTCAAGATTCAAAAGGTGATGTATTTTTTGTTCCTTTACTGATATGTTTTGCAAGTGCATAATGTTATTATTTTTTTTCAACATAGGCCGTTGCTTGTGGATTCAACGTGGGAGTAGACACTAGCTGTGGACGAATAGTGGACGAGGTTTCCTGCTATTGTCAAATCTCGAGGCTTGTAAGTTTTCCTAACGTTGGGGCAAAACCTTGCAAAACATTGCCAATTCCTTTTTTTCTATGGATTTCCTTAATTTTCTTCAAAATTATAGCTGAGCCAGGCTGATCACGCGATGTTCTGCCTTGACGTCGACATGAAATTGGTGTCTTTCGAAACGCAACTAGAAGAACAGAAGGTTCGCGGAGCTTGGATTCCCGGTAAGTGACATCGAATCTATGGAATTTTATGCTTATTAGCCGGAATGGCAGTGGTTTTACATAAGTAAAACAATGCATAGCAAATAGCTAAGCCGAAGCATCAACATTCCTTGTGGATCTAGCTGTATTTAGAATATTCTTTTTCTAATGGCAGATCAACAACACTGGACCTCACTGACCGATTACCGTCGTGACAACTCATGGGTTTGGGAAAGCACGATGTCGCTGTTGACCGACCAGACTTACACTGCTTGGTTCCCAGGGAGACCCAATATGCAAGTTGACAATACTGACGATTGCATGGTCTACGGCGGTGATTTCCTGACGTATTGGGGAGACGTTAACTGCGGCGAAACGGCTCGTGCTGTTTGTGAAGCTCAGCCTTAAATTGCCAACCCTAATAAGCTTATTGTGAGCGTCCTTTTGACTCAAAAGGACGTAGTTTATTCAATTTGCTATTCGCCTGTATGTAGAAATACATATAGCATAATACAAATCTATACAGAATACCCTTCTATTTCATGTTGTGATCCCCGTTCGTTTGTGCCACAGCTATGATAAAACAAAATAATAATCCATGTGATATAGAATAATGACACTACCGTTTGTTTTGCGTTGAGGTTAACGCATTGAGGTTCATATCCCTAGTGTGACCCAATGTTTGCTCTAAGAAAGATTGTAAATCTTACACGCCTTCTCGAGAGGCATTGATGTATTTTTGGTTATGGATAGCCGTCCAACATGTTATCTGCAATAAAAAGTCACCATTTGGAATTTTTAAAATGTGATTCAACTTAAACGGTGGCTGTCTGATAGAGATATCGAGTCATAAAAAGGCTGGAATCAAGAGCAAAGCTAAGTGAATACATGGCTTTGTTTAGGAAAGGACAGCCCACTGGCTCTGTCGAAATAGTTTTTGGGGTAGAGGGAACATAAAACCTAAAGGCCGATGGCTGTTGAAACAATAACATTATATTTCTACGCGAGTTGAGAAAATGCCAACTCATCTTGATTGACCTACCCAATGGCAATGACCTCGAAAATATCAATAACCTTGTGCAATTCACTTTTGAAAAACCAAAAATCCGATTCTGCTATGCACTTAAGTTATTCACTCACCTGCACGGTTTGCACAAGTGTAGAAAGGGTTCTTTAGGTGTTTTTCGTAGTGTTTCACGCCTTCATCACTTGGATTAAATCACCGTTCACCTTTTGGACAACTATTTTGTGAATGCACAATCATGAACACCAAGCCTGATTATAAGCACTGTAACTACACTGCACACGACATAGCATCACTGCACTGTAAGCACTTTACATTAATCAAATGGAACCTTTTGTTTTTTGTTTTTATTTCGTTCCCGATGAATTAGGAGTGCAATCTCCGAGCAACACCATGGACATCGAGGATCGACGCAGGAGCTACAAGATATAGTCCGTTTTTCTTCGAGTTAGAGCCACTGCAGAATGCTAGTACTTTGGTAGTGGCGTATTATGAATTTGGTCTGCTGCAGCGGTGCTAGCACAAGACAGTTTGGCATCAGCCGTAGCAAAATTTTTCATACAACTGCTAAATCTCTTTTGGTTTATATTGAAGTTCTAGCGATGGAGAATAGGGAAGAAAAGAAGACCCTACTTCGCAAGTCCAAGTAGTGGCTTCGTGCGATAGTGCAGGCGTAACTTTCATCAACGAAGACACACCTCTTAACTTAGCAGAAAATGGATTGTATGAAGTATCATATATTAATATTGCTGAAGAAGATATGGTGTCTGAGCTAGAATTGCTTGATACAGTGACTAATGATGATGATAGCTCACGACAAAGTTTTCCTGAGCATTTTGAAGTTGAAGATGCAGATGAATCAGATGATGGAGAACCAAATGCAGATGAGGAACAACTTGCTATGACAAATGACTTTTTGTCTGGAAAAATTTCATTTCAGGATTTCATAACTAGAGTAGAGAATTCAGATGATTCTCAATTAAGTGGAGAAGAGTTTTCAGATGTAGATGATGAAGCACACATCTTAGAAGAAAACAAAAGTGATCCAGAATATATACCTGAAGGCTTATCCAAACGTCAAACTAGTCGACATAGAAAATCAGATGGCCAAAAAGAAATCATTGGAACACGTAAAGGGAATGTAACTGTTACCAGTTACACCCCACAGCCCTCACCTGCCTCCCCAGTCAGGAGAAAAAAAGCTATCACTAGAGTTATGAAAAGACTTCCAGCAAATTTACTCGGTAGGGTAATTTTTTGGCTCACTTTTTGATAAAATAATAAATTTTGAATTTTTGTGGTGGGCAGGTCTGATGGGTGAAGCAAATTTACGGTACGCCAGAAATGAGAAGCAAGATGCCATCAACCTCTGCATGGAGGTCATTCGTCAGGTACTTGTTAATTCAACTTTCAATTCCCATTCATCTTGTATGAAGGATAACGTGCTTTTTCGTGTAGGCTCCCAATTATGCCGAACCGTTCCAAGCATTAAGCATGTTCTATGAAGATCTTGGAGATTACGAAAAGTCATACCAATTATCCCTAATAGCTGCATACTTGTCCCCTCAAGATGCTGATGAATGGATACGGCTTGCCGAGGTAAAAACTAGCAGATAAGGATTTCAGATAAAGTACTTGATGAAAAAACCAATTTTAAGATCATTCGTAGAGGACAACCCAAATTCTAATTCTATGGATCAAACAAATCTCTGGGTCTATCACAGGTGTGCTTGAGCCGTAACGATGAGCTGCAGGCGTCGAAATGTCTTGCCAAAGCGGTCCAAGCTGACCCTTCAAACATACAAATTCATCAAAAGTATTGCATAATAGATCTCGCTACGAAAAGAATGCTATAGTTTCCATTTGTAATACTATGTTACATTTATGAATTTCAGTCGCTGCGAATTGCTTGAATCCATGGGCGCGCAAAAGGATTTACTGAAAGCTTGTCTCACCATGTTACGATGTGTCCAACCAGAAAATGAGCAGAAAAGAAATGAATGGGTCGAGCTGGCTGTTAGAATAGCTCGCATGCATCATGCGAGCGGGCACCTGCATTCTGCGCGTAGAGCTCTTAGCAATGCCCTAGTCACCTGTTCAGCGAGTTTTACCATGGAACATTATAATCTCTTATTGGAACTTCAAATTTTGACGAAGCATTATCTCGATGTGGTGAAAGTATGATAAATTTTGGCCTGTTCTTATCGAACGTAGCAAATTAAGTTTGATTCCATTATTCCCCTGATTTTAACAAAATTCCACTAGGTACTTACTAAGCATTGTGGCTTGGTGTTTAACAATAAAATAGTTGACGCCATTGACCTCGAAGAGGCAGAATCGATGGAATTGACTCAGGAATTACCACTGGACATTCTCAGCAAGCTTTGTATTGCATTAGTCTACTCCAAGAAACACGATTTTGCCTTTCCCTTAATTGAAACGTTCCTTGAATGTGACGTGGAAAGTTTTGGAGATATTTACCTTGACGTTGCCGAGGCGCTTGTGGAAAACGAATTTCACCAACGAGCTTTGTAAGTGATCTGATAATTGATACAATTGATTACACTTACAATTTGCAATCTGATTTCCGTCCAGGCCGTTGCTAGAAGCGCTAACAAAAAGCCACTCGTTTTGTTTGGCGGCAGTTTGGTTAAAGTATGCTAATAGCCTGTCCGCTCTAGATCGCGTGGACGAAGCGATCGTCGCGTTCCGTCATGTCATTCATTTAGTACCATCAAGTGAGGATGCAAGAATATCTTTGGCTGAATTGCTCACCAAATTAGGTAAATTTCTACACGTCCACCAGTATAATTTGCCCTAAATGCCACATTATTTCAACAGGTCGCCATGAAGAGGCTTTGGAAGCTGTGACTCAGGATTCTGAAGCTTCTCGAATAGAGGCAAGCGTATTGCATCACAAGTGCATCTTGCTTCTTAAAGAAGGGCGAATGAATCAATTCATTGCTGCCTACAAGTTGTTGATGATGCGTCACGCCAGAAATATACGATCAAAAGACGAAATATACAAAGCATGTGGGGCTAAGAAGATCGGTTGGGAGTCAGCAGATGAAGAGTCGGCCGATGAAGAATTGGAATTTGGAGCATCATCGGTCGAGTTACAAGAAGAATATCGACTCCTTCGCTTAGCAGCCGAACACTTGTTCAAAGAAAATCGCCTGGTGGAACTGGAACGAATTTGTTTTACGGCTCTGACGTCCCCTCTTTTCCGAAAGAAAAGAGACATTTGCCGAGAAATCCAGTTCATAACTCTTCAAGTATGCTTAGCTAAAGGCGACTCTTATTACGCTTACAATCTAGCCCGCAGTTTACTGTTGCGGTGCAACAACTTGTATAACAACAGAGTCTGGAATCTTCTTATCCAGGTATGAAATTTTTGCCCATTTATATTCTTTGTCACGGTGGCCGAACGCCAAAATCAACATTCAATTAAAAATAGGTTATCATGAGAGGAGACGATGTGCGTTACAATCGTTTCCTTGTTCGGTTACTTCTCAAACACCCCGAGCACGTTTGTTTAAGCGTTTTGAATGGCCACGCGTGTGTAGCGAGCGGTACTTATAAATATGCATTAGGTGAGAGGTCGCAATATAATCAAATGATGCTGTGTGATGTGCCTAATTTGCTCATTACCATTACTTAGATGAGTACATGTCAGCGTGCAAAATGGAGCCAAACAATTCATTGTTCTTGTTGCTGTCTGCAATTGTGCTAGTGCAGCTGACGTGCCAAAAATTTTCAAGTGGGAAACACTCTCTCGTCACCCAGGCTTCCTCATTCTTTGATGCTTATCTAAAATCAAGAGGCGACTGTCAAGAGGTCTTCTACAACATCGGCCGAGGCATGCATCAGCTTGGCCTTCTGACCCATGCATTGGATTTTTAGTAAAACTTTCTTTTTGCTTACCCTTAAAAGTTTTTGCTCCTTTACTTAATATTATTTTTTTTTTCTGTCATTTAGTAAGAAAGCTCTGCAGTTTAGACCAAGCGTCACACAAGGGAAACATGCACATGTGTTCGACTTATCGAGAGAAATTGCCTTTAACTTATCGCTCATATATCGAGCAGCTGATTTTTCCAGTTCGGGTTTTGACGTTGCTCGCATGTACTTGGACAAGTATATCACTATTTGATACGTGATCTCGGATGTACAGCATTTTCGATACTTCAAGGTACTTTAATGCACATTTGTAAATAAATAACTAATCAAGCAAAATTATCTGCTGTGAAAACATTGGAACAGGAGGGAAGGACCATGCACTTTTACGCGTCCTGACCTCTGTTTTAAGACACGTGTTTGAAAGGAATGTTTCCTTATTTATGATTCTGAGCACGCAAGAAGTTTTAAAAATCAATTTTACCATGTCATCCCCTCCGTTCCACTGAAATAACATGGTCAGCGCCATTGGGAATAAGAGGTTCTCTTATCTTGTGACCTTAACCTGTCCCAACAGAAGCTAACGTAGTGAAGGTTAAAACATAAGGATTGGGATGCGTTCTAGACTTCTCTTTATGGTAGTGGGGGGTTGGGTGGGTGGCGGGGTAATGCAACTTGCAGCTCCCTTATTTAAGCGATGGTAGCGTTCTTCTTCACAGTTCCACTGCTGCTTTTACGAAGAAAAGAATGATGAAAGAATGGTCCCAGCGTGGTTACGAGAGTACCGTCATCGCTTCTCGCTACGTAGACTTTCGACCAAAACCACCACAACAGCTAATTGAAAGGGTCGTAGAATTCTTAAAAGAAAAGGTATTGGATGAGAATAGTATACATTAATCATTTAATTCATTTCTTTAATATTTTTCGTGAAGCACCAAGGAGATTTGAATTTGTGCCTGGATGTTGGCTGTGGCAGTGGCCAATGCTCCGTACTTCTATCACCGCACTTTGAAAAAGTTCTTGCTACTGACATCAGTTGCTCTCAAATTGAGGTTGCCAAATCACAAAATCACCCTTCTAACATTGAATTCCGGTAACCATTCGAAAAATTATGCACCTTTAATGTCTCTGCTTAACTATTTCAAGCTTTTAAAATTCTGTGTGTTTCGGCACCAATTACAGTGTCTGCTCAGCAGAGCAGTCTCCTGTCGAAGATGCTTCAGTACAGGTTGTTAACGCGGGGGTTTGTGCCCATTGGTTTGACCTGCCGATGTTTTTCAAAGAGGTTGACAGGGTGCTTTGCTCCAATGGAGTTGTCGCTTTATTTAGCTACGGACCTCCGGTTGTATTTTTGCATCCAACAAAATCGGAAGAGCTTTTTGCTGCACTGAAATATGTAAGTAATTTTCTTTTTGTTTTCAATTTTCTTTCTCTTATGAACTTGAATTGTGGTTGACTACGGGATTTTGTACGTAAAGTTTTATAGTGAACGTCTTGGTCCTTATTGGGCTAGTGGTGTTAGACATACGGAGAACGAGTATGCTGATATTACCATTCCGTATCCGGATTTCGTGCGGTAAGTATCATTTAAATTACTTGTGGTACAATACGATGTTACACCAGTTATTGTTCTCCAGGGAAGAAGTTTGGAAAGAAGAGAAGGTAACCTTGGCCGGTTTCGTTGAGTACATAACGTCGTGGTGCTCATACAATAATTATTGTAAAGCTAATGGGGATTCAGCTGGTCAGGAAATTCTCCAAGAATTTATGTCAAAGTAAGACATATACCGATTATTTCGCATGGATAGTTTAAACCTATGTGGTTTATTCTCTAGTTGCCAGAAAGCATTAGAGACCACAAAAGACCCACAAGAGATAGAACTTCATTTTAGACGCAAATACTTTCTTCTGATGGCACACAAACCTTGAATTCCTACGAGCTTATTTCATCAGAGACGTTGAATTACCAACACATGGTAGTCGCACATGGTAAACGTCTGAGGGTAGTATTTATATTCATTTGAAACACGTGCTATCATTCTGGGTACTTATTAACGTTAACCACCTTTGGAATCTTCTTCTATGATACTGCATCAATGGAAAAAAGTAATAGATCTGATTTTGATTCCGATCTCGTAAATTTCCAATTCTCAATTTTCATTCTCTTGCATTTTTTCCGTTTTTTAGTTTAGTTTATTTATTTATTTATTTTTTTTCATTTTTAAATCTCAAATTAAAATTAAAATATTCAATTCGCAAATTTTTTTCGCGATTTCTAACGAACGATGTGGCAATGTAGTAATAGCGGAAAATAGCAGACAATGCGCGCGCCCTTTCGTTCAGACATGAGGTGTTTTTTTTTTTTTACGAAAGTATCTCCAAACTGAATATTACTTTTATACCATTATACGCGCAAAAATGCAAACAGTGAGTTTATTTTCTTGTTGGTTTCTTTTGCTTTTTTGCAATAAATGGTGCAATAAAAAAAATTAAGCTCATTTCCGTAGAGCTATAAAGAAAACTCTTGTCACTGTAAAAGTCGATTAACTGCAACAGCCAGGAAACAACTGAAAGCAACACTAGAGGAAAAAACAAAACTCAAGCAATGGAAGAAAGAACAACTCCATTTTTTATTATCAATTCAAGCGGGGAGCTAAGGTAAAAAGTTCACAAATTATTGTAAAATTATTTAGATAATTTTACGTATTTACCATCATTTTGAAAAGAGTGTGAATATTTACTTTCTACTTAAAATATTTAGGTCTGTAACATCATCCAAGACTATTCTGGTTGCACGTTTGTTAGGTTTTTGGCATGCATAGCATATTGATGCTCATACAAGGATAATCACAAGCCAATGAGAACATAACTGGCCAAGAAAACTTACTGGAGTTTACTAGCGGCCAAGTAAGTTGCATATGAATAAAACTGTCTGTGTAAATTCACTTGAAATAACTGTAGCTGTAGGCACTCAAATATGATATATTTCTTGTAGAAGCTAGAAACACTGATGACCTTTAAGAGATGGAACTGCAAGCATGCCCCAGTTACTGATTTATAATGGTACACAAATCATGGATCCCGCCAAGGTTAACCTCATTGGAGATTACGAATTCAAATTCCCGACACTAAGGTAGTCATCTTGAATTAAAATTTTATTGTCATTCGTTTCAGGCCGATTAGAAATGCGATTTCATGCATTTTTTTTTGGCAAATACCTGATGAAGTAGTTAAGGTAAAAAAAAAAATAAGTAGTATAAGTCCGATGATTTTGAGCTCTACCCCAACAAGGTAGAACTCCTACCGCCAGCTTATAGATCACGGACGATTGGTCCATGTTAGAAAAGCAAGCAACCCATTCCATATTCAAGATACTACCTACTTCATGAGAATGACGCTCAATAATTCCATTGTTCTTGGTGCAACACGCTATCCCCTCTCCCAGGCGTGAAAAGAAAATGGATTTATTTTTTTTTTCTTGTTGATGTCAATCCGGTTTCTTTCGCGTATTCTTGCTTGGACGTACGTACGATTACGCATCCCAAAATTTTACGCATTTAACAGCGGATTTGAAACGCACAAAACATCTCAGCTAGTAAAAACATACTGATGTCTTGTATTTCGATATATTCTTTAACGCCTACGCATTTGTTGAGATTTTTTAACCTGATTTTACAATCCGGGGAAAAACAGATTTAGATCACGGAAGTTCTTGTTTTGGGTTCCTTGATAGCTCTACAACCTTGACCTACAACATATAGACTCCGATGGTGTCATGCTGCAGTCACGATTTTACTCGAAACAAATGAATTGAAATGACTCACGATTTTCTTGTGCGTCCATTTTAATCTCGAAGACCTGAGAATAGTAGGTGTGTCCAAGGTTAAACGTGAAAAATGTACAATAGTTTATGTGTCTCCTGTACACGGGTCATTGTGTACAAAAAAAAACTTGCTGGCGGAAAACAAAGGATTATCGCAATTATACTATATTCCTACGTGGAATAATCAGAGCTAAAATATTACGGTTGGTCAGTAAGTGGAAATTTTTTTTTTTTTGTCGTCAGCTGATGCAGAGCGGCTATTGTACACATGTTAAGAAAATGTAGTGTAATTTGTGTTTGGCCTAGCAGTTTTTATTGGCGACACCGACCTCGAATTTTATTTCGTTTATCGTTTGGTTAAGGTTTCAATTGGCTAAGGTCTATGGCGTGTTTTTTTTTTTGTTTTGTCTTTACCTTTTAAAAATAGGTATAGGCATTGATCATTCTCCATGGTCAGCATCCCACCAGGAAACGCTATAGGATCTCGGGGTTTCCTCCTTTCACTGGAAACAATAATGTTTATGGAGGAAAGGCGTTCATGTTTTACTCACAAGTTACTTGGATGTGGAGTCGACCACAGTTCGCATCTCTTACAGTATAAAAACAAACGAATCCACCAAACTACTAGAACAGTTCCATCAACGACCTCGCCGACAATTGTTGCAACCAACAATCCAAGTAGAAGTGAAATGATTTTCCTTTGTAAGGTGAGCTTTTAGACAGGCCATTGTGAATGTATCTCCAACTGCAAACCCTAGTTTATAAGTTAAATCTTTTTTTCGTCCACAGCTCTTGTTAGCGATGGGCTTTTCCGCTGTAAGTGCCATGCCAAAAGCAGCGGAGACTACCCGTTCGAATGATAGAGGTAAAGTCAGATCGGAACATTTAGATCTTACATAAATTCAATCCAAATAATGAAAAGTGTATCGTTATCTTTATTATGTAAAGAGCTGCAAGGATCAATCGCATTAAATGGCGGAAGACTACGACAATCGTCTATCAATAGCACTAAAATCGGAGACAACCAACGTACAACAACAAGTGCTATTCCCGATAACTCGCTTCTCAAAGGAAACGCTCAGGTCACCAAATTACCAAGCCAATCACCCATCGATATCATTACTGGCAAAGCCATCGACGCAGATTATGCTTCTTTTCATTTCGGAAATTACGAAAAGATTTTTCCTGAAAGCTTAAAGAACAATGGGGAAACCGGTATTTTTCTCCCTTATTTTTTAAAAAATTATTTACAGTTATTCCTGTTTTATTTGTTAAATTTTTACTAGTCAAGTTGAAAATTGAGACGGATGATTTGGATGAACATAATCTCCCTTTCATTTCTGGTGGAGGGCTGTTCGGCCGTTACAGATTCGAACAACTTCATTTCCATTGGGGTGAAGGCTCGCGGGGTAGTGAGCACAGAATTGATGGCAAACAGTATACTGACGATTACTGTTGTCTGTTACGATAATTAATTAAACATAATCTGATTTCTGTTTAGATATGCTGCCGAATTGCACATCGTTCACTACAATGCTAAATACGAAAATATAATGAAAGCTTCTGGCGAAAAGGATGGGGTAGCTGCTCTAGCCATCCTAATTGAGGTTTGAAATAACAGGGGGGAAATTTTTATTATTTAACAAGCTTTTTATGTTGCGTGATTTAGTTGCAAGCTAGAGACAACAAAGTTTTTCGTCATCTTCAGCAGTTTGAAGCAATAATTGATCCTACTGAGAACGATAGCGATAAACTAGATGTTCCTTTCCCACTGGATGATCTTCTTCCCGATAGCACTGAAAGCTTCTTTCGTTACAATGGATCGTTGACCACACCAGTGTTTACTGAAGGCGTCATCTGGACGGTTTTTGATACTCCAATTGCCATTTCGAAAGGCCAGGTATACTCTTAATCAATCAATTGTACGCGCTTGCTGGTTACTGTTTGAGATATGACATTTTAAATTTTTATTACATGTTAATTTAGTTGGCAAAATTTAGATTACTTCTGGATAAGCAAGGAAACCGGATCAGAGAAAATGTGCGGGAAATTCAGGAGTTGAATGATAGAGAGATATTTTACCGTGCGGAGCAAGATGCGGAAGACAACGACTTACCAGATGACGACGAACGATTCAGTCGTGATTCCTAGTGACAAATGACCCGAGGTTTAAAGGAAGAATGCAAAACTGCCCGTTGTTTTCGAACTGTGTTCCTAGAAGCAGAAGAACTAGCGAGTTAAAAAATATGCTTTATAGATAAATTCATGTGTACCTGTTTTCGAAAATGAGCATCACACGT
This sequence comes from Daphnia carinata, assembly GCF_022539665.2. Classification (NCBI taxonomy): domain Eukaryota; kingdom Metazoa; phylum Arthropoda; class Branchiopoda; order Diplostraca; family Daphniidae; genus Daphnia; species Daphnia carinata. Next base: position 4,485,285 of record NC_081339.1, on the reverse strand, counting down.
TTCCCTTCTCTAGTTCTTCTAACAAACTACTGAAGATTCTCATGAAGCGGTTTTGTACAAGCTGTAAAATAAATCATGCTGTTGCCATATTGTCTATATTCAGCTTTGACGTAAATTTTTACGGTAATGGTTGAATAGTTGTGAATTTATGTTCGATAATTCTTGCCTTAAATCTTGCAATTATTCCGCAAATCCACAATTTCAAAATTTTCAAATTAAGAACCGTACTTTTAGCTAAATCTGGCAAATGTAGTTGTATGCAAATATTGCAGACGACGCGCGCGCATTTTCGTTAAAAGTGAGTGAGAGCGGGTGTGAGAGCACTGCACTGCGTGAAATTCCCACACGAAATTTTTTTTTACCGCCTAAAATACATACGCTTTGGGTCAGCTAATAGTAGGTGTTTTCCTTTATTTGATCATGGGGGACTTTTCGAAATTCAAACCTATTTGCGTGGAGCTACTAAAAACCCCCTCCTTAGAAAAGTTGGCAAAACTGAAACTCTTAGTCATTGAAACTGAAACTGAATCAATTAAGCAATTGCAGGAATACGTTTTGTTTCCATTATTTATCATCATTTCCAATGAAGAATTGAGGTAACATATTTAAGAGTGCATGCTACTTTTGCCTAAAATACATTGAAAATGTTACAGGAACGAGAAAACATTCTGTGCGGCTTGCAACTGTGTACAAGAAGTTTGTCGGAAATCCACGTTGAATGTGTATAAAATATTTTCAGATTTCCTGTTGCAATTTCTTCTAGTTGTCCATTGTGTTAATCCAACTGAAAGTAAGCAAATTGGTTATCAGGATATTAGCTGGGTTACAGTTTAAACACATAAATTTTGCCATATTTAGGTACAATATTGTGGTCTGAGGAAGTAAAACTAGCATCGATAGAATCATTGCTTGCATTACTGAGATCTGCATCAAGTGATGTCATCCTTGAGTTGCTTTCTGAGACAAACAGGCCTCAACTGGGACATTTAGTTTTCACTTTACTCAAAGTTGCTGCAAATGAAGAATTGAAGGAACTGAGGTAATTTACATGAGTTTCCATAATATTTGTTGAACAGAAACAACTACATGTTGGTTGTACAGGCTTTCTGCATTAAACACTCTCATGGAGTTGTCCTGCATTCCAACCACCGTCATCGGCTCTTCGTTGGCTGGTTTTTTCCCCGGAACATGCACCCACATGTTAAAAATCATAAATGGATCAATAAAGCAGTCGCATATTCTGACAAAGGTATCGTAGATAATATTCGGTATTTTGCGATGGCTGTTCATTAATATGTTTTATTCTTAAGAGGGCAGTTGAAGTTTTCTCCAGTTGGATTCGGATAATCTTAAATAACAGTCGTTTTGAAAATGCCGGGAAGTCTGGCACGGAATGGTTACAACAAACACGCACTAATCTGCACCTCCTTTTCGAAAAGATTATGAAAAATCCCGACATGCACTGGAAAGTGAAGATAGGAATAACATCTTTGGTCTCTGAAGTGTTAGAAGAGTGCTCTGTTACCTTGGAACCTTCATTGCCTTTACTTATCAAGAAACTTGTTCAGCTTACCGCCGATGAGTGTTTAGAAGTTCAGGAAGCTGCCAAAGAACGCATCACAGTTCTGAGCCATTCCCAAACTAACTTTGATGCGGCAGTACGGCAAAATTTATATGACATCGTAACGTGTTTACCAAGAATAGTGACTCAAGGAAGTATGATACAAATAGTATCTGTTTTTACAATTGAATATTAAAAAATTCTCTCATTATTTTTAGTCACTCATGACCAATTAGTAGTTTTACAAGAACTTCAGGGCCATCTCACGTTGCTGGGGCCTCGCTTAGAACAAAGCCTGATTTTTAGTGGCCTGCGTCAGCGCCTATTTAAAGGCTTGCTCATCTCGGCCACCCTTGAACCAACCAAAGTCATCGAGAGTGACGAACCCTTTAATCTTCAATACTTGCGGGAGAACAGAGTTGTTTCGTTATTCGCAGCATGCTCCCTCACAATTGGCCGTTATGGAAACCTGGCCGATACGTCTGATTATCTATTGGACGTTGTGAGGCAAAAAGACTCGTTCGATAAAGAATCAGTTTACGTCATGAACTTAGTTCTCAAAGGTAACCATTAGTAAAATTACGTACCACTTCCTTCATACTAAATCTCTATCTTTTTGTAGGAGCTAAGCTGGATCCAACTGCGTTCACGACCGTCATAAAAGAGTATTCAACTTGCCTTACGCATTTAACAACTGAAAGTAAAACCGACATTATTGTGGGCCACTTAATGTTGTTAGTGATCGGCGAGCTTGCGGTTCGAATGGGAAAGGATTTTTCGCCTTTGCTAATTACTGCCTTAAAGCCTTGTCTGGAAAAAGCTGGCAATCCGGAATTCTGTGAAGTTGGAATACGGTCTCTTCAACGTATGGCTGAAGCTTTACAATTGAGCACGGTCTCTCAACTGCTTGAAGAAAATGCTGATTATTACGCACCACAATTGAGCTATCAGCTACAAAACATAGTCCGATATCCACGCGCTATTGATCTGCTTCGAGCGTTGCTCATGCTGTCCGATATTCGTATGGATTACTGGCTAGAACGGATGGTCCAACATGCATTGAAAGGTCTGGACAAGAACCATTCTCTTCGAGCACTTCCCTACGTTCAGGTGTTCGAACTATATGCAAAAGCTGCGCTTAAAGCAAAGCCAGCCGGTCCAGATTGTGCGAAACCTCTTTCAAAAGGCGAAGCTATATCAGTGGAAGAGGTGGCTCGGCGTATAGCTGATTATAAAGCCAATATTAAACTAACCGAGACGTTTTCTGAAGCGAACGATGAAGATGATGCAGAAGAAGCAGAAGAAATCATGGAGGCTGAAGTGGAACAGGTAACAGATGTCATTTCGCCACCACCTCAAGTGAATATCGTGGCCGACATACTGGATCGCTGCACTAAGATATTGCCACAATGCGAAGAGGAGCAACTTTACGCTGCCTTGATGAAAACCATTTGCTTGTCGGTTGAAGTGCTATCTTCACACGAGGATGTGTTCCTGCCAAAAGTACATAAACTTTGGGAGCCCTTAAAGAATCAGCTTCTGGGAACATCACATCTCAAACAAAAGCAAGCCCTCGAGGTTTTCCTTTCGTTAGTTCGGTGTTGCCCGGATTTTATTCGTCATCGAGCTGTGAGAGAAGTAGTTCCCAAATTGGTTACCTTCCTTCAGAATCAGGCAAATGCAAGTCGTGGACGGTCCAGCAGAGCGCACATTGCAAGTCAAGCTTACAAGCTGCAGAAATCGGCACTATCTGCCATGGGTACCATAGTTGAATTTCTCGATCCTCCCGTGTTGGAAGTTGTTAGAATCGTCCAGGCGATTTCTCTTTACCTTAGCAACAAGCAAGTCTCGGAGTTACAGGTATGCATAAAATTATAACACTTGTGGATTGCTTATCCTTTGAACGTTTCCATTCCTTTAGAATTTGGCCAAAGAGAATTTGATTGCCATTGCGAAGTATCACTCAGGATCCGTCTGGTTAATTCTACATAGCATGATAGCTAAACGGACCTTTGTTCGGCCGGGCTTTTGTCCCATTGAGGTAAAGATGCATTTTTCGAATATGTCGACTTACATTCTAATCAACATCGAATGCTAGGTCGGCACTGTAGACGAGAACAGCGAATTCAAGTCCAACGCAGAGGAATTAGCTAAACAACTATATCCCCTCATTTGGACGTAGCGGCATTACACGAAACGTAAGTAATTAGAAAATCAACTGTATTTTCGTAATTGCAATAAGATAGATTAGGGTGTAGGAGGTTCATCAGTTTCACCTTTTTCTTTCTCCCGTTCTTCGGCGCGTGAACGCATTCTCGTGATGAATGCTTGACCTTTGCTTTTGCGGAAATTTTCAAATGGATCGCGAATATTAATGCCGACACCTTTGAATTGATCTACGCGATCACGAGCCTAGAGCATAACGTCATTTAACTTGATTTTAGAACTAAATCTAGTCGTTACAATACCTCTCCGCCTTTAATGGGTTCAGCGATACCCTGTTCATTGGCGCCAAGTCCAGCTCCTCCCCATCCCATTTTACATAGCAGTTGATGTCCTCGATTATTTTCGTCCAACTTATTCGTGAAACCTTTGGCGAAGGACAGCGATGCCCTGCAAAATATCGAACTTTAATTTGAAATCTCTTGAAACAACTTCTGAAAACTTCACATTACATTTCTGAAGGCGGTGTAGGACTCCTTTTTGGCTGAAATCTTGTCATAACAACAGGCGAATTTGATCTCGATTCCGAACGCGTAGGTGTAGGAGACGTAGAACATACAGTCCGACGAGGTGATTCTGAATTCGATCGACTTCTGCGGCGTTTCTGTGAGCCCCTTGGTGATCCAGACCTTGATCTCGCCCGTCTCGTTTCTTCTTTAAGCTCTTCCTCTGGTGACTCGCTGCGGAAGCGTCGACGAACTGGACTTCTGATTCCATTTTTACCACCCGCTTCTTGCGAATATTCTTCTGCAGCTTCGATAGGAGTAGGAGGCGGCGACAATTCTCGTAATCCTGCAGCAATATCATCTTCTTTCTTCTTCTTGGCAGCTGCTTTATTTTTGTAAAATTCAAATAGAGCCATTTGTTCCCACCTAAAAACGAAACAAGTCGAGTGTAAAGTACTGTGGTGCTATATACGTTAGAGGAATTTTTCACAAACCCATCAGCGTTGCGTGGTCGGTCGTGCGATGGCGGCGCGTAGAAGAAATCAATGGCAGCAATCAACCGCTCAGATGGTGGCAGAGGCGCGGGCAAGCGAATGTCTTTCGGATCAATGCTCTTGTACTCGCTCTCTTCCATTTTCACGAGAGGCACAAGTAATCCCGCTGGTAAGTCGAAATAAGGGGCCTTGGGTTCGATCCCTTCAGTCGGGTAATTTTGAGGAACGTTGAGGGCAGCAATAGGCGGTGGACGAGAAAGAAAATCGGGAGGCATGGTATGATGGGGAGCACTGTATGGCTGTAAACTGGCAGCGGCGGCAATCTGCTCTTCAATTTGTAGTTTTTGTTGTTCCAACTGCTGGATCTGGTGATTTGCATGATTGACAAATGCTTGATGTTGACTCCGATAGTTTTCGTAGGTATGTTGTATGTGGCTAGTGGCATTGGTTACGGCTGTGGAGTATTTCGCCGCCAAGCTATTATGGTACTCGTTCCACAATTGCAAAGGCGCGTGTAACCTTTCTAGTAGACCACGGTCAAACAAGTTGTTTTTTGACTGCCACAAAACGACCAGTTTTTGTAACTTGGCGTTCTGCTCCTCGTCCGTTGCCGCCAGACTAGCATTGGAAAACATGTGTACGACGACTTGTTCAAGGGTTTTCAATAGCGTGTCTGGTCCTTTACGTAGGCAGTGATGCAGCACGTCGTTGACCAAATAGATCAAATGAAGTTTCTGGGTGAATTGATCTGGGGATAAAGAGTAAATGATTAGAAATGGTCTATGGGATCTTTTTGCATGTAATTCTTACTGCTCTGAATTGTTTTGAAGAGAAGGTATTGTGCAATGGCATCAGAGGAGGAATGTGCTTGCAGCACATGGTGGAGTATCCATGCTTTGCCCTGTGAGATAGATTCTTTGGTGCAAGACTCCATAATGGGCAGCAGAAGCAATTCAAACTCTGCCAAATTCATGCCACATGCAAGTGCTTTCTCCATAACTTCTTTCTCATGTTGCAGTTTGACAGTTTCTTCTGTTTGCTTTTTCTGCTGTTGAACTGTCACCTGATGTTGAGCAGCCAAATTGCTCTCACTTTGTTTGATCTGTTGAAAATGAGATTAGCATTTATTGCTAATAACACTAATTACTTTCTTTACCTGTTCTTGAAGTTGAGTCTGCTGGGCAACCAGTACATCCTTAGCCCCTTTTAAGGCAATCAGATCTGTTTGGGGAGGGATCGGATTTTGCCCAGGGTAGGACATCGGGCTGGGTACTGGTGGTTGTTGGTGAGGCCTTGGCCATGATGGGCCATAATTGTAATTTCTGTTGAAGCCAGGGCCAGGGTGTTCTGCAATGGGAGGTGGGCCATAGTTGAGGGGGTAGCTCATCGGTTGACTTTGTTCCCGGACATATTTTTGTTTCAAGATGGCTTGCTCTGTTGTGACACGGAACTGGTAATAGTTGAAATATTCTCCACCAAACAGAAATCCAAATTTTGGGTTGTCTCTTTGTTTGTTTTTGGTCATTTGCTCGAATTCTGGACCATTTCTCGCTACAAACTGCGCCAGTTTGTCGATTATGTTTCGAAGCTCAATGTCTTTAAAGAGTACGTTTGTTTACACAGTGATCTAGGAGCGACTCGTGAATTATAATTACCTTCTGGGGGACGAGGAAGTTCCATTTTGATAATTTTGCTTAATTTCAAACTCGGTTGAAAACTTAATCCTTCTCCTATGCTGCCAGTTGTTTCTATGGGTGCCGGCGTAGGTAGTTTGTTGGTATGCCGCTAGAATCCAGTGTTGTTTTCTATTAAACAATGACAGATGGCGTTCGATTTCCAACTTCAGTTACTGGCGATAGATGGCGTCTATCAATTTCTCTTTAACAGTAATAGATGGCGATCATTTTCCAATTTTTCTTAACAATAGATGGCGCGCAAGTTCTAAATTTAGCAATGTCGTTATTATTAGTTGTGTGATAGGAATTCGAAAAGCCTTGATTACAATTCCAAAGCGCGTCTTTCCCAAAAATTGGGACATTTTTTTTTTTTTTAATTCTCACTCGGTTCCACATAATTTAATGTTAGTACGATGCGTAGGCGTATTATGTATGCCCCGCTACTAGTTCGCGGGGGAAACCTCTAGTAACAACAACACCAGCCTGAACATTCACAAAAAGATCACATCAATTTTCAAAACAAAAATAAAAGACAGCGTCTTCCTTTTCTTTTCAATATGCGTTCTTGGCCTGGACCCAATCAATTGGTATTGCGCAAGGGAGGATACGATAAATGCGACCAATATTTTTTTCGTCTTCTATTTCTACATATGTATTTTCTCTCTTTGTATAATGTGCCAATGTCTCGACACATTCATCAACAACCATGAGGCATTTGAAATCAATTTTTTGCGTTTTGCCTTCTTCCTATTTCCGTTCCCGACCGTTTGGGTAACATAATAGCTTGAGTGGGTGGCGTGGCTGCGAATGCCAATAATATACATCAGCAGCGTGTGTGTGTGTGTGTATGCGAGTGTGGCGCCCAAAATAGTAGCACTGCATCCACCTTGAGCCAACTTGGAAATATTTAGAAGCTACTGCGAAAAAAAAAAAGACGAAAGAAAAATAAGAATATAACGGGCAAGACAAGAAGGAAAAAAAAAAAAAAGAAGTCCGTCTCGTAGCAAATTAAAAACAAAAAATAAAATGAACGAATTTGCCAGTTTTTTTCGTGGTGCAATGTTAGTCGGTGATCGGGTCGTGAGCAAAACGGCCGCACTTCGAATCTTCTTCGCTCGTGTTGCGATTATTGAACGAAATAGCCCAACATTTTTGACGAGTCAATCAGTGCGTTGTTCCAGTGCTTAATAACATTTTGCAACTTGATTCTTGTAATTCATTAAAGTGAGTTTTCTTTCTTTTTTTTTCCGCCTCGTGTTGATGCAGAGATGTGGAGGGATGTCCAATGGCGCCTAGATTGTTGAGCGTTCGATATTCATGCCAAAACACGAGCCGTTAACCTGACCTTCAATCAACATCATATTCTGACGCTGACGGAGTCCACAGTGGAATGAGATGCGAGTTTGACGAGTCGAGACACAGCTGATAATCGCGAGTTATAGGGATGCCTTGTGCTGCCACTGTTGGGAAGGCTCGCATTCCGCTGGAACGAATATGTCAATCAAGCGGGCGCTGAACGACGAAGCGAAATTCATGGATCTAACGGCCATTGGCTGCAGTTTGTTGCTGGAACAGCAGAGCTGCACAAGTGGCGTTGCTAAATCGGATACCAGTATTACAGTGACCATGTCTGGACACGACGCCATATCCGGTCAAGTCGGAACCTATCAGTCCAGCAACTACCTCAGTCCGCGTCAGGCTCCTCCCCCTCCCTATCCTGGCGGGCTGACGCCTTACCAGTCGCCCTACGTCAGCCCTTATGAGACACCGTTCCAGACACCGTCGCCCAGTCCTTTGTCATCTGTCCAATCCAGTCCGGTCACCTCTGTATGCCGGACTAAAGGGCCTGGCATCGATGAAGAGTTGGCCATGATCCTCGAAAGTGAACCGTTCATTTGGGAACAGCAGCCGGCCCATACCCAAACGATGGTCCATCAGGGTCCACCACCTCCACCATATCCCCTTCAATCGGATGGCGTTACGGGCCGTCCGCCTCATCCGCGTTCATCTCTGAGCGTCCAGCCATCGCGGACGCTGATGAAACAGCAACTGCAGCGACAGCAACTGGAACAGCAGGAGCGTCGCGAACGCGAAATGATGAAACTCCAATCGGCTGCAAGGGCGTCCAGCTGCCCGTCTGTTAAGATGGGAATTCCAATCATGGCGCGATCGCAGCAGCTGGTCGTCGATCCGGTTTCTGTTCCACCTCAAGTTCTGACGGTGCGCACCCGACTGGAGAATCCCACGCTCTACCACGTCATCGAATCTCGGAAGCGTCAAGTGCGCGAATTTCTCCAGCACGGCCAACAGCAAGCATCCAGTTCGCTCCCGCTGGATCACCGTCCTTCGGCCACCATCAGCTCCGCTCCGGCCGGAGGCTTCGCCGTGCCCTTGACCCAACATCCATCAGCCCCAACCGACGCCGAGGTAAGCCCCCACATCATCTATTTTTTTTTTTCTTTCTTTCTTAGCCTTTCTTTTTTTAAATTAAGCTTTCCATATCCGCTCGTGAGTTTTGAACAATCCCGAATTTTGTTTATGAGTAATGCGGAAGTAATGCAGTCGTTTCTCAAATCCCCGCCCCGCCTCCCCTTTTTCGCGCGAGATATTTGGAACCGTCAGATCGGGTATCTCTCGCACAATGACGGATCAATTCCGTTTTCTTTTTTTCTGAAGACGGGCATATTATTTTCTAGGGCCGTCCTTTTTTTTCTTTTTATCGACCTGTTTTCTATTTTATTATTATTATTTAATCAAATAATAATAATGCGCAGAGTTTCGATTGCGCAAGTCAGGACGGAATAGCGTCGGCGTAACAAGGACGCTCGTTCCCGATCTTTTTTGCGATTCCGACGGATGGCAGCTCCGGCGTTACTATAGTACTTCCTCCTCCACCCACTCTCTCTCCTTCTTCTCCGTCCGTCGAAAATATGGAGGAAGAGAGGACCTCCATTGCCCCTTTTTGGTATTGATTGAGAGACTCGGACGCGGATTTGAACAAAAGTTGTGCGAGGTGACGGTGCTGCTCGTCGGCGCCGTCAGTGGCGTCGTCCCTTTTTTTTCCTCTGCATTTTTGTTTTTTTGTTTTTCTTTTCTTTTGTTTTTTCGGAATTGTTATCATCGAAAAAAAAAAAACAAAAAAACAAGAGTCAAAACGTGAAAGTGCGTTAAGCCTCTCGGCTTTTCATCGTTGCGGATGCTGTTGGGATAGTGCAGTTCTTTCGTATCCTATTTGATTTAATCAGTGAGTTGATTGCCGACGTCTCTCACTCGTCAAAAAACAAAGAAGAGAAGGAATAAAATAAAACATCTTTAGCTGGACCGTGCCCTCCCTTTTGAGTTTCTTCCTGCGAGTGAAACGAGAACATCCGCGACGGTCCTTCGCCACTCAAACGTCGATGTTACGAGTTGAACGACGTGAAACATTTGTGTGTGTCCTCTGTGCTTCTCCAGTGCCGTTTCGTTCCATTCAAAAAAAAAAAAAAGGATATATCCTCTTTTCAACCCTTGGCCCGGCCAAAAAATCGATTTCAAACAAAATGATGTAAGAACTTTTTACCTTCGATTTGATTTGGTTTTTTTATCATTGCACGATGCAATCACTGGGTTTTTTTCCTCCGCATTTTTCACATTCTTTTTTGGGGACGAAACAAAAAAAAAAAAAAAAAATGAGGTGGCAAATTCTTGCAGAGTCATGTGGCGTGAGTAAAGATTGAACTCTGCTCAGTCGATTACCGTGTCTGAACCCTTTAGGACGATTGTAACGGAAAATTCGTGTTGCGACATTATCGTGAGCGTTCAAGGCTTCGCTGAAAAAGATGGGCTCTCTTTTACAAATCGCAGAGGAGGAAGACGTCTCTCACCATTTCCTGGTGGATGTTGGATTAACGATCTTTATTAAGAGACGCCCCTTTACAAAAAAAAAAAAAAAAATGAAAATGAAAAGATGTTCGCGTTCAACGGTCGAGCCGTCGTAATTTGAATACGTGTGGTAGAACGTAGCAACGTGCAACGTAACGTTGTCTATCTGCCGTTTGGACCTGTTCGACAGATAAGAGAGGGAATCTTCACTTTCGAAGTTAAAACAACAAGACGAATTTTGTGTTGTGACTCGTAACAAAAAATGGGACAGCCCAAATTTCATAGGGCAGGCTAAGTTGAACTGTGGAAACAGAGAGAGAGAGAGAGAGAGAGAGAGAGAGAGAGAGAGAGAGACAAAAGAAAAACGGGTTTTCTTTTTGGCTGATAAAATAAAAGGAAAACATTTCCTTCTTTCTCTATTCATTCTTCTTCTTCTTATTCGTGATTGCGGTCGCTTTGCATGTCTGCCCTCGTAGAAAACGGTTTTCTGATCGTCATTTCGTGTGCCCCCGTTGCCTAGCTGGAGGTGTTGTTATTGTTTGTTAGCCACTCGTCGTTGTAGAGGCAACGGAACCAACAGTTCGTGGCCGGAGCTCGTTGGCGAAACATGGCGTCCGGCTAAAATTTCCTCATTTTTTTTTTTTTTTTTCTCGTGCCGCGTGTATTGTTTTTTTCGATTCGTTTTGATATCTCGCGAAAAAAACGAATTCCGTTTCAGCGAGAACGCCCCTGCCAATTTGTTGTGGTTTGTTCAGACACACATACACAAAAAAAAAAAAAAAAAAAAACGAAAGAGAAATTGGCTGGCATTTTACCTTATCGGAACGACGTAAGGAACTCACGAAAATTTAAATAAACAAACGTCAAGAGTACGACAGTGACATTGCGAAAAGTGCGGGAAAAAAAAGCCGTTATTTAAAAAGCTGTAAGTCGATCGTTTTCATTCTCTCTTTTCTTGCATTCCTAATGTTTGATAACCACCACCCCACAATAACAACAACAACAAAAAATGCATCCAGCCTGAACTGTAGACTTTCTACATGTAATCATAGAACATACTTTTCTATACATCATCCCCCTGGAAGAAAACAAAAAAAAAATCGTAATTGCCAGAGAATGTAATTTTTGCTTGGCAGCCATGATTTGAAACCAACCCTGCCATTAGTTGTTATTAAATCTATTTTTATTTCTATTCAACAACAAATATAACCACTAGCTAAAGGGGGCGATTTTAAATGTTTTTTTTTTTCATTTTTTGTTTAATATTTCCCCCTTTTTTTTTAATCCGAAAGAAAGAAAAGAAAACGCATTCCGCTGAATTGAACGTATATGCATGTTTAATTCCGAGCTCTCTTGTTGTTTTGTTTTCATTTTTTTTTTTTTGTTGTCGTTGATTGTTAGCGAGGCCCGCGGGCAGTGCTATTCCATCAACGTCACGAACCGGCGTGTGTACTTGTACATACGCGTTTGTGTGCCGTGTATACATACACAGGTTGAGATCGGATGAACGGGGAAGGGCGGGAACGGTGATCACGGTGAAAGCCGGTAGAAATCAAGACGCCGCAAGGCCACAAGTTTCTTGTTTCTTTCGTTCGAATGTGAAAATGTACAGACGCGATCAGGTTTTTTTTTCTCCCCCCCCCCTCTTCCTGCTCAAAACACCGTATGTTCTATCGTAATGTACGGTTGATATCAGCTTTGAACTTGATTCTTTGAAGGGGGCCATTGATTGACATATATACGTAAACACGAACGAGCGGAAGGCAACGCCCACCTAAGTCGCTCTCCTCGATCTGATTCATTTTTTTTTTTTGATTTTGTTTGACTCGATGGAAAGTGGAGAGGGATCTCTTTTTTAATCTTGGGTGTCATTTGCCAACTGGGCAATGCACCAAGTGCCAATCAAACGAGCACATCTGAAAGAATGCAGAGATGGGGAGGATGTTAAAGAAAGAAAAGTGGGTGGATGGCGTTGGTCCTTTTTCAGATCAATTAGCAACTTCTCTCTCTTTCACTTGACAATTTTTGCAAACCTCCCCTTTCATTTGATTTCATTCTCTTCTTGCATCCGGTTTGACAGAAACAATGGGGGGGGGGGAAGGTTCGATTCGATGCAGATTCCAACTTTTTTTTTTTTTTTTTTTTTTTCGTGACGAAAAGCAAATGTTTGATAATTACAAGCAAAAGACAAGAGAAACATTATCGCTTAGCCTTGGCTGACATGGCGTTTTTTTTTGTGTGTGTGTGTTTTGTTTGGGTGGTGAAAGGTTAGCATCGTTTCGTCATCAACTGATCGAGTACAGTACAAATCGTCTTGCGGATCAGATAACGTGGCCATCACTTATCTTGCTGTGTTTGTTAACGTGTCTTTAATGCTAACGTCGCTTGAAAATCATCTCCAAAAAATTCAAATAGAACAGGGGGGGGGGGGGGGGACAAAAGAAAATCAAATAATGGAAAACTCAAAAAACCAGATGTAGTTGGATATGCGATTAACGTTCATCACAGTCTTCTATCGATTTCTTATTTTCGAATGTGTCGAAAGCTTTTTTTTTTTTTTTTTTATTTGGCGAGTGGTTTTAGCCGGAACGCATTTGGAGACAAATGAGTGGGAAAGGGAAATTTCTCATCGAGGCATGGGGCGCCGTGCGTGATAATTGAAACGCGTCGCATACGCGCCCTACGACATGAACCGGAATGTGCTGACGAAAAAAAAAATTGGTTTGACTTTATTGATGTCGAATGGCTTCATCAATTCATTGACCAACTCGAACAAATGTTTGAAACCAGCAAACAAAATTTTGGGTTTTGTTCTCCACTTCTCGTTCGTTTGGCTGATGCCTTTTGTCCTGTTTAAATTAAAGGCACGTTCCGTCATGCCTATGGAAATTCATAATCATTTGTTTTATTTATTTCGTTGTGTCGAGACACACAGTAGTCCGTTCTTTTCCCCCAACGAATAGATTGCGGTTGTTTGATCTTTAAAAAAAAAAAAAAAAAAAAAAAAAAAAAAAAAAAAAAAAAATAATTCATTTCAAAGAAAAAGAGAAACCGAAGAATAACCTAGTAAAGCATTAAGGCAAAAAAAAAAAAAAAATGTTTCTTTAAATGTTTTTCAAATTTTTTATAATTGCGTTCTTGTACAATCGTTCGTTAAATGTCTCTATGAGTGAAATGAGACAAGAGTCCAGCCGAACCCGTTTTTCGTTCAGTCGAGGGAGGGTTAGATAATAGTGTAAGCGCTATTCCCTTTAAATCATTCGCATAACTGCGTACGAGACAGGATACCGCTATTCACCGATAGTTTTATATTAAAGCTAACCGACTTTATAAACAAAACAAAAAAAAAAAAAGTAATGTTAATCGCAGGATGAAACTGGTTTTTTTCATTTCCTTTTTTTTTTTTCTCTTTCTTAAACTCAGGGCCCAGTGTCTTCGTTTGCTTTTGAAACAAATGGTTCTTGACTTTGCGCACTGTGATAACTCGATCAAACCGATTTTTGTGGCTTTACAATCCGAACTGGATAATTGTAGCGTTGAATTAAACGCACCGTGGCTCACTCTTTGGTACTTTTAACGCGCAAGTGTGAACTCTATTACAATGACACGCCGCACTAGGCAATAAAATGGAGCTAATCATTTTGTCGTCACAGCGATAATCAAAGCCAGACCATGGGCTCCCTTAAGCTCGACATGTACGTTCCTGTCTAATCTCTCTGAAACTTTTCGGGAAGGCGGAGGAGGGTGTGGGCTGGCCTATTATTCCCATACTTCAGAACCTTTGGTCTTAAAAAAAAAAAAACTACAAAAAGCAAGACGGCCGGCGGCGGACTTGGCCATGCACAAAAAAAAAAAAATTCAACTTTACTGTGTGCCACCAGCAAAAGTTGGTTGCGACTGTCCCAGACGGTCGGACGCGTACAGTGTTAACTAGTCGCGCTTTTGCGTTGCAAAGGGGTAGAAAAGCCGCAAATTGACAAGAAATTTTGAGTTTGAGGGAACTCAAAAAGAGCCGGGGGAAAACAAACTTGAATAAGAAAGCGTGTGTGTTTTGGTTGAAATGGACCGTGTCCTATTGGTTCCATCGTCGGCTTCTGCTCGATCCTCGACGTAACACAGGTAGATATACTTCTGATACGGGGAAAAACATAAGCTCGATGACCCTTTTCATGGCCCTTGGGTTTTTTTTTCTTTTACGACCGGTGGGGCATACCCACCGTCTTTTTTTCTTAACATTTTTACATCTTTTTATTTTGGTCAGTTTATTCATATTTTTTTTTTTTTTTTAACATTCGTTTTTGTCTGGAGGCGTTAGAGTGTGTGCATGGTATTTGATCGCGGCCGGCCGGACAAAAATGGGTTTGACAATGGGTATTAGCCGCTTTTAACTGGTGATTTGAAAAAATGATGAGGAAAATGAATAAATACTTGGTGAATGTCTAGGAGTAGGTTAGAAGATATCGTCGGTGGTATTGACAAGTAGTTTGATGGCTCGTGCCATCATTCGACATTCAATTGACGCCGCGCTCTGCGTTTCGAATGGATGATCGTTGGAAGTCGAAGGAAAAGAAGAAGAAAAAAAAACGGGATCCCATTCGAGCCGGTTAGTCTCTCGTACTAAAGAACATTCCGATTTTTTTTTTTTTAAACAAAAAATAATTGATTCATAAATCATCTCACGTTTGAGTTTGCGGCGCTTATTTTCTGTTTGGTCGCCAACGCTTATCGATTACGTAAGGAAGCACGAGCCATAAAAATGTTTCCCTTTTTCCTATGTACCACTAAGATTTTTTAAAACGTTTCTTTCGATTTCCATCTGATTTTTTTGTTTGTTTTTTTTTTTTTTTTTTTTTTTTTTTTTATGTTCTGATGTAGGATTTGTCTTTCTCTTTTGTAGACCGTGCGCAAACGAAAGAAATGGAACCTATAAATCATGAGGTCTTATCACCACACCCAAACTAGTTTTTCTTTCTCCTTTTTCATAGAATCAGAAAACAAAAATTTTCATTTGAATTTTTCTTTTTTTACGTACTATTCAAATTATGAACGAAGAAAATGACAATCGATAATGAAGGGGAAAAAAAAAGCGTGCATGGCTACGAGATTGGACGAGCATGACTAGCGATCAAACTCGACCTCTCTCTCTCTCTCACAGTTAGATATACGTTCTAGACAAAAGAGAACCGGATCGACGACCCCAATGTACTTCTTTTTTTTTTTTTCTTTTCGAAAGGGGGTAGAACAAAAACAAAATCCTAGAAACATTAAAAAATGTACAGAGAAAATGATATCAGTTGTCCTTCTACTTCAATCCAGCTCCATATTTGGTCATTATAGTAGTACTATCTCTATTAGTTTTTTCTCTTAAAAAAAAAAAAAAAAATGAATAAAGAGGTTAAAAGACAGGTGCAATAGATCCTAAGGCTAACAATCATAACACACAACGGCAAAATAAGAGAAATGGGACAATTCAGTTATGAGAAATTTTTTTTTTTTATTATATATATATTTTTTTTTACCGTCATTTTCAATGCGGGTCTTGTCGTTAGTCGCGTGCCAGTCACAAGATTTTACGGCCGTCTCATGTCCAGCATGTCAATTTTCTTCTCCTTTTTTTTTTTTTTTTTTTTTTTTAATTCTTTGTATTTTTAATGTTTGATTCCACTTTTATTGTGTGGATCGTCTTCTTCGGCCGTTTCGAGGAAAAATACGTTTTCGAATTTCATTTGACTCTCTTGTGTTTTACACGCAATTTGTTTCTTTCGCTACCCCCCCCCCCCCCGTCTCCCCACCCTTTCAGTCTCCCTTCGTGAGTTGAATCCGGATGTTCCTGGAGTCGAACCCACCCACAGTGGACCACTCCCCCTCCTGCCGCTGTCCTACCGAAAAATGTCTACATTTCTTCTTTCGTTAGAGTCCTACACTTCTTATTGAGTACAATTTTGGGGCTTTTTCGTGGCAACCCCTCGAATTTGACAATGTAATCTCTTACCTATCGACAAGCTGCCAGATGAGAGTTGAAACTCGGCCGAGACGCGTCGTCGTCCGTCGCCGCTTTATTACGCGTTCCGTACTCGTCTGGACATTTAAAAAAAAATTCAAAACAACAAAGAAATATTCGATAACGAAAAAAAAAAAACCGAACTAAAACGAGAAATAGTTATCGGCTTGTTACTTGCTCAGGTGCCTCCCCGATCTCTGTATCGCAAGAGTGTCTCTTTTCTCCGCCTACTTTTTTGATTGTCCGTCAAAGATTTTGTTGTTGTTGTTGTTCAACCGTGTTTTTCTAAGGGTTCAAAGAGTCCATGTCGCCTTATTAGTGCACCCGCTTGCGTGCTGACCTAACTCTTGAACGACTGGCATCGTTTTTTCGAACTAAAAAACTAAAAGCGAATTTTCGTGCAGATTGATGTCCCAGTGCCTGTGCAATTTCATCCGGCAAAACAAGTTTCTTTCGAGTCTCGTTTTTTTTTTTTTTTTGTTCTCAACGAAATTCTTCTTCCTACGTCGGGATCGATTCAATCTGAAAAAAAAAAATAAATTTTCGTTGTCGCCCAAGAAAAAATAAAAGAAACGAGTATCGTGGAAGCTCCCGAGAAAGGGCGAAAATACGTAGCAAAAGAAGAAAACCTGTTGTGTAGCGTGCTTGGCAGCAACGGCTGAAATAACACACACATTTTTACCTTTTGTGTGTAACCTTCGTTTCTTTGAAAGTCGTTTGCCTTTAAGAAAAAAAAAAAAAAAGAAGCTGCAGCTTCACCATCATCATGCCTACCTACCTAGACATGACTACTTTCAGCGTCCATCAGGTAGACTCATTATTAAGGGCAAACTAGTCTCATTTGATTGTTACCACGAAAAAGAGCCGTGTGTTCGCATACGTAACATTAGAGAGGCCCCCTTTTTTTTTTCTTTATCGCATACAATAATTGTGTTGTTTTTTGTTTTTTTTTACGATGTAAGCTAGTTTTTTTTTGTTGTTGTTCCAGAATGATTTACATTCTCCTCTTTTACTTGTATTTATTATCGTTGACCCGATTTATATTTTTGTTTATTCATTTTTTATTTTATTTTTTTCATCTCTTTTTTTTTTTTTTTTTGACACGCGAAACTTCCATCTTTGAAAAAGGCGGACGATTTCTTGGAGGACATTTTGAACTTGGAAGCCGGTTTGGAGGCGGCTGATCGGAATCGAGTCATGGATACGTCATCTCACCATCAAACCCTTCCGCCTGAGGTAAACATTTTGTTCTTTTTTTAAACAAAGAAAGAAAAAAAAAAAAAAAAAAAAAAAAGTGAAAACCGTTATGTACAAAATTTTGTTATTCATTTCCATATTTTTTTTTTGTTTTGGGTCGTTTGTTTAAAAAATAATAATAAAAATAGGTGAGCGATTCGGGCAGCCTGATGGAACATTTTTTGACGTTGAGCTCGACGTTGCATCACCACGGAGATCACGTCCCTCTGCCAACAGCTCTGGAATTGCCGGCCAAACTGCCGGCCCACGCGGCCAGCAGCAGTCCGCCCGCCAAGGGTACAACCGCGTCCATCAATGATAACGTGGATTACGTGCCCATCATCACCGGAGCCTTCACAGCTGGTGAGAAATGACGCAAAACCCCCAAAAAATAGATCGCCTTATCAATTGCTTGCAGTTTGTAAAATGCAATCAAAGCCTTTCTTTTTTAAAAAATACTAGACGTTGCATTGGATTGACAATCAGGAACTGAAAAATAACGATAACAACGTGTACTCTTTTTCACTCGTATAACGTCATAGCCGATCTTAATAATTTGACCCTCGTTCATTCAGTGGACACAACCCCAATATCGTGTTTTTAATTTCGTTTTTTATTTAAATTTGGATTTAAAAAAAAAAAAACAAATCTAAATTGATTACTAGCAGGATTAAAAGGATCGGGATTGACATCGGGACCGCCTTCGTCGCTCACGTCTCCGATGACGTCGCCGACCTCATCGCCGTGCCACCATCCGTTACGTAATCATCACACGAACGGGCATCACCACCATCATCATCGCGGCTCCATCGACTCCGTCTTTGTCGACCTGGACTTGAGCGGCTCCGGCACGGAATTCGGCGCCTCGAGCGGATTGGCTGCCGCCCTCGGCAATGGACTCTCTAATGACGGCATTGGCGGTGTGGTCGATTTACGTGCGTTAGCCAAAGATCGTCAAAAGAAAGATAATCATAACATGAGTAAGCCAAGACCTTCTTTTATTTTTTCTTTTTTTTTTTCTAGGTCGTAGTCTTTTCTTTTTCTATCGCTTTAGATATGTGCGATCGCTATCCAACAGCGTCTCTTGTTTGCGTTGTTTTGGAATGTTTTTCTTGTTTAAGTTTCAAGTGGCTGCTCGTTGGTCACCCCTCTTTTAAAAGAACAGACGTTCTCTTTTTTCTGATTCTTACGTTACGTAAAGAGAAAAAAAAAACGAAAGACGCCCCGAGATAATGACGATTGTCAATCAACGAATAGGGAGATGGGTACGCATTTATCACAAGGGTCTCGACTGTCAGTTGCTATGGGCTGTGACCGTTGGATTGTGTGTCTTGTCGGACGTCATTCCATTAAGAAAAGGGACGCGAGAAAAAAAAAATGTCTTGTTTTTTTCCAATTCAATGGGGGATGTTGAGCTGGCCCAATTGTCAGGAACAAATTCAAGTAACGCAAAGGCGAAGAGAAATCATGGCTCTCTTTGACGTCGCTTGTTTTTTTTTTTCTATTTCACCATCTAATCGTAATCAGTTGTTTGTCGCGATTGCACAGTCTTAGCGCGCTCGAATCTCTGCAAAGGTAGTAGTCTAAGTCTAACTAAACAAAAAAAAAAAAATGATTTCAATTGATGTTCTCGTTTTGTTTGGTTTTTATCCTGTCAAAATTGAGCTGCACAATAACCAATTGGCTTACGTAAAAAAAATCGTTCGCGTTGGGCGGGATGATGGCGAGGCCCAACTTGAAAAAGATTATCTTTTATTATTGACTTTTTGTGCTTTGTTGTTTTTATGTGACGCTGATTTGATTGCCCCCCTCCACAGCAACGTCTGCCTTTATTGACAACTCGGCCGCCGTTTGTAATTTTTTTTAAGTTTTCTATTTGATTGCCTCGTTAGTTGGCATCCCGTGCGAACCTGTTCTCACTCGCCGTAACCGCCACGTAATGAACCCATCAGGAGCTTGTGCCTGTCTACTAATCCCTGCCCTTCATGCCGCGCGTCCATAAAAATTCTATTTACGAAAACAAATTGAACGAAATTAAGACATGACCTAAAAGGAAAAGTAACAATAAAAAGCAAGAAAAAAAGAAAAGGGAACATTAAAAACTCAAATACTGGCAGCAATTTCCGGCTCGTGTTACGTACAGTAAACCTGTTGATGATGAAAGCAATCAAGTCGTCCTACCAAAAATATACAAACAGTAGCTAATCGAGAAGGCCTACAATTAAGCAACTACAACTCTGTAATATGCCACCAAATTGTTATATCTTATTAATTAATTTTATTTGTATTTTTTTGTGATTCAAATTTGATTAGTCGAGAGGCGGCGCCGGTTCAACATCAACGATCGAATCAAGGAGCTGGGCACATTACTACCGAAGAGCAACGACCCGTACGTTCATTTCCATTTTCTAAATTCAATTCATCAATTATTCAAGAGGCCCGATCATTTCGATTTTCAATATCGTTTTGATTCTGCCCCGTATCAATTCATGAATTTCAAATGTCCGCTTCGAAGGTGAAGCAATTCGTTTTTTTGCTATTGGAAAAAGTCGTGGCGTGTTATATGATCGGGGAACTTGTATCGTTTAAGTAGTTCGCGGCAAAGTTCTTCTAGTATTTAAAAGATTTTAGTGATATGTGCAGGTACTACGACTGTTTCCGCGACGTCCGCCAGAATAAAGGAGGGATCCTTAAAGCCTCTGTGGACTACATTCGCCGATTGAGGCACGACCGCGACCGGCTGGCCCAGAATGAGGCCCGCCAACGGCAGCTGGAATTGCAAAATAGACGGCTACTTTTGCGGATCCAGCAGCTGGAATTGCAAGCCAAAACGCACGGTCTGCCGCTGCCCGCTTCAGACACGGACGGCACCTGGACGGATCCTCATTTAACTTCGGCTCCGTTAACACCCTCCACACCGCCTTACATCAAGACGGAACCCCGCGACGACAACTCATTCCGAAAGGTATTTTTAAATTTTTTTTAAATTGTCTTCCGTGTCCCACTTTCATTCTAATGTTGTTTTCTAATCTTTCAATCCATCGAAGGTACCGGATTTAATCCCAGAGATCGGCAGTGGTGGCGGCTTAGCGGTCGCGTGCGAATTCACGGCGCTGGAAGACTTTATGGAAGACGATTTCAATCAAGCCACGAGGGGAGATCCGCTGCTTAGCAGCTCTCATCACGCTTCCGGCAATCAGCAACACACTCACCTGATCGGCCATTTTGAAACGCATCCCGATGATCACCACCATCATCACCAAGGAGGCAACGATGTGTCGCGAGTGCGCTCCAATTACCAGCCGTCCGAAGAGGATGAATCGCTCAGCCCGGAATCGCTGGATCGTATGGAATTGTCGGCGTGATGCGTAGAGCGCTGTGCCGGGTATTGTTTTTTAGGTAGGCTTTACTACTACAACTACTACCACCGCTGCCAACTATTCGTGACGAGTTACGTGGAAGTAACAGCTGTGACAAAACGAATGTGAAAATTTAAAAAACAAAACAAAAACAAAACAAAATAAAACAAAAGAACATCTCGACCAATTTAAAAGAACAGTGTAACCGATATGCCACCCAATCTTCCACACTCCACTACAATCGCGTACGCACGATGGATTTAATTCCACCAGTTTTTAAAGCCAACTATATTGCATAAGCTAATGATAATGTGTTTTGTGTTCTTTTCTTCAGTGTGTCTCGGGGGTTCGTTTTGCTAATGTTTAGTGTGTTCATTTTTTTTTTATTTACGAAAAGAGAACAATCGCTCGCTGTCATCATCGCATCAATTTTTATCTTTATTCGTGTGGCTTCTTGATTGTTTAACTTCTTTTTTTTTTTTTTTTTTTTTTTTTTTATATACTTTCTTATCTAGACAAAAGCGCCATGTTCTATAGAAAATGTCTTTGTCGATGTTATTTTTCTCTTTCTAATTTCTAATTCATTTTCTCCCAATCCCCATCTGTCATGCTTTGTACAGTAATTTTATATGTTTATGTCGATGGAGGATGACGTGAGGCTACGAGTTATAGAGATGATGATCTTTCAAAAAAATATCAAAGTCTGGTAAGTTACATAAGGTTCCCAAGTCGCTGTATTATGAGAAGTATAAGTGACGGTTGATCTAAAAACACGGATTCAAATCATATCCTCCACCTCACCCCCCGCATTTCGTGTGTACGTTGTGTGAGCATTTGGTATATCATAGTTGTAGGGTGTCTTCCACTATTTACTGAATGGCCTGTATGTGATTTTTCATCTTAATTCCTACACTGTGTGTCTCATATTTCCTATCTCCTCTGATGGATTTCGTTTAAACTGTGTTTGCAATCAACACATCAAAGCATGACATTTACAAACTGTCAAGCTTTCCTGCTCCTCCCTTCTCTCTGTTTCCCCTGCTCCTTTCTTACATAATTATTATGTTGATGTTATATATATAAATACCTTTGGTGCCTATGTTTTTTAAATGTTGTTGCTATATTGTGTCATATGGGGAAACTGCTGATTAGGTGTCAAAACGAATTTAAAGGCTGAATGTGTTGGGCAACTTGCTATTCGGCCTCTTCAATGTGCGTTACTTCTTTCAGTCGTTTGTATTAAAAACACATTAGATTGATATCGTGCTGTTTTTAGTTATTTTTCTTACATAACAGATAGACGTCGGTCTCGTTTCTCAACAAGGTTTTTTTATTACCTACTGCATAATAAATAGTGACTGGATCGCAAACTGTTTTCACCTTGCTCTGTCAGTTTGAAAAAGAAAATCATGGCAACCTTGTCTTCATGCAAATATGGTTTCTATGGAAACTGTTGTTTTGGTTGTGAAGAATGCGCCAGGGCGCCACACCAACTGTGATTATATTTGAATATCTCGACCCGTTTTGCAACCGTTCGGTTGCAAAGGAAAGTAGCAATGCCGATATTTGTAGAGAGATTATTAATTCAGCTTAATGGGAAAGCATTAGACCAACTTGTTTGCCATTCCAAGCTCAATTTCACGGCTGTAGTTGCCGAGAATAACCAGCTGTACATTTTCGATGAGGTAAGAGAGTGTTTTCGTGGAATATTATCCAGCACGTGCGATAACTTGTTGTAATTCAATCTTCTAGAGCACCCTACTACATGGTTGTCCTTGGAAATGCCCTTCAATGCTGCTGGTTGTCAAATGGCATCCCACTCTAGGAGTCGTTGTTGTTGGTTCTAATTCTGGAGAAATCTATGTGCTCATTTTGGAATCTAAAACCATGAGAGAACTAAAGCTCCCAACAGTTCACAGTTACCCCATTCAATTTATTGAATGGGCAAGTGAAAGTCAGCTTTTAAGCCTAGACAGTGTATGCTTAATTATGTGTGCAACATTGCAAATTTAACAGCTTTAATAGTTTTTCATTTCTCTCCAATACCTTCCATTCTAGGCTGGCCTTTTAACTGTCTGGAACCATTCGAAAGATAATCATTTCCAAAAAATAAATGAACATGATGTAAAGGACACACCTTCTCAAATGGCCTGCTTAAGATTACCTTTACCACCGTGGGAGTGCTTTATTGGTAGCTCTTCCGGTGAGAATTGTTGTTCAACAGTTTTAACCACTTTTATTACCCAATAATCATAACATTGTGCTACTCAACAGGTGCCATTTATCATGCAATACAGGATGTTGCAACCTGTGTAGAAGTTGTTCGCATGGTTAGAGCGATTCAAAACATCGTAAGTCATGATGATTCCCTCTGCGTTTTAACATCTGGTGGAATCGTTTCAGTTTTCCGGAAAAATAAAACAAAAGACGGAATCAAAAGCATTGAACTTCTGAATACGGTATGTGTCATGGGCTAGAATTTTTCGAGAATCCTTGATAAGAAATTGCTTTGTTTAGGTGAAAATAAGCGGTAAATCTCGCATGATTCAGCTGACGTGGTTGAGTAGAAATGTGCTGGCTCTGACAGGCGGCGATTTGACAATTCGCCTTTGGAACTGTCAAAGCAATGACACTTTTCTCTTGCCACTGCCTGATGTAGCTGAACTTACCCTCCATTCTGGGGCGGAACACTTCACCACGCTGGCCTATCTACCAAATAAAGCAGCGCCCTCTCTGCTGTCCGCTGCGACCAATTTGGGAGGGATCGTGTTTTGGCGGGACAATAACAGTCGTGACAACATCAACAGTCTCGAGGACGATTGGCATTTTATCGGTCTGGTTGGCCTCCCCGGAGGTTCTATCGAACACTCCATCTGGGGAGCGAAGTTTCTGCTCGTACATAATGGATCTAGCCTCTATCAAATCGTCCAACAGCAGCCGTCCGTCGCATTTCGAGATGAAGTAATTAAAAAGCAACCCTATCATAAAGACCATTGGACGTAACTAGAAAATAATCGGATTTTCCCGGTATAGGTTGGCGTTGTTCAACTTTCATCGTCTGTCGTGTCCGTTCAAAAACATACAAATTCTGTTCAGATAGATTTACCCGTTAGGATTGATG
Organism: Daphnia carinata; assembly: GCF_022539665.2. NCBI lineage: Eukaryota > Metazoa > Arthropoda > Branchiopoda > Diplostraca > Daphniidae > Daphnia > Daphnia carinata. Next base: position 4,461,307 of record NC_081339.1, on the reverse strand, counting down.
GCATTGATGTTTCTGCGAATCACCTCCTTGTTTGGGGGGAGGAGAAAGTTGTTATTTATCAAATTGGTTTTTCTACCACCAATGAAAAGCCTTTTCTAGTTGGTAATGTCTGCTCCCTTATTTTTTTTTTTTCCCAATAATTAAGGTATCATTTCACTTTATTTTATTTTTTTAGGAAATTATGAATGCGGATGCTTGCTGGCACGGCTTCACAAATCCGCATGTTTTTGCTTGGAAGGTCCGTTGATTCAGATGCGGAATTTTCAGGGCTCTGTTTTGTGTCCACCACTGTCCTTTATGGACTCGGAAGGCTCTCCTATAACGTTGGATCTCTCTGGGCATTTTCTTTGCGTGGCGTCGAGCAGCGGTTATGTCAAACTCTGGGATGTATCCAATAGGTATTCATTTAGCCCGACTCGGTCATGAGACCCAATCCTTTTCATCATTTTATCCGTTTGATCTAGTGATCCGAAGCTTCACATCAATACTAAGAACGTGGCATCGAACATATCTGGTTTTATGCGATTCCGTTCTGTAAAAACCAACAGCGACGGCACTTGCATCTCTTTTACGGTTGATGTAAATTGAACGTCTGCCCATTACGTTGGCCACTGGATAATCAAGAAAATCTTATATTTTTTTCCGACAGGCAGATGAAGGACTATCTAAATTATTCATATGGCGAACAACTATGAATTCGGTGGAGTTCTTTAATGTGGCCGCTGAATGGATAGAAGAACAAGGCACTCTCCAAGCTCACTTTTGGGATGAAGAAGAACCCCGTATCGTAGCTTGCCAGCTCAGAGGCAATCAAAATGGCTGCTTAGTATCGCTCCTAGTTGCGGACGATCAGCAAGAGCTTCTGGTTCAAGATGTGGTACCCATGGCAATGGACGAACTAATTGGCGTACGACTTCCCCATTACGCCATTCTGGACGAAGCGACGAAAATTCACATGCGCTTGCTGGCCAGTTTAGCCAGCTTGAATGACCACAGCGATAAAGCAGCCCGCGACGCCTTGTTGTCGTTTAGTTGTCACCTACGGCGAGGAAGGGTAGAACAAGCTTACCAGGCGGTCCGTCCTTTCACAAAGTATGTTTATTTTAGCCATTTACTTAACCGTTTAATCAACCGATACGTTATCTGTGGAATCTTTTCGCCACAGTCCGAAAATATGGGAGAGTTTAGCGCGTAGTTGTGTCCAACTTAGACGGCCTGACGTTGGCCTCATTTGCTTGGGGAAACTGGGTAACGCCAAGGCAGCCGCGGCGGTGCGATCTGCCCAAGCAAAATATGTAGGACAAGTGGATGCAATCTCGGCAGTGCTCGCTGTCCAGCTGGGCATGATAGTAATGAGCGTTTGATTTTAAATTGTTGTTACATTGATTTTAAAAGATATTTTTTTCATTTCTCGTTGTTTTAGAAAGAAGCTGAAGCGCTGTGTGAGCAATCTTCTTGCTACGATCTACTTAGCCGAATGTACCAAGCGTCTAACAGATGGGAAGCAGCGTTACAGTTGGCTCATACGAAGGACCGCATCAATTTGAAACGAACGTACTATGAATATGCCCGCTATCTTGAGGGCGAAGGTACTTTTTTAGATTGTCATCATTAGGACAGCGTTCGCAAACATTTTATGTTCTAATTTTAGGCAACACCGCACTAGCGCTAGAAATGTATGAAAAGTGTCAAACGCACCATTTCGATGTTCCACGAATGCTCTTCGAAGATACGGGAGCCCTTCAAAGCTATTGTACCTCTAGCCAAGACCCGTAAACACATTTTCTTTTAAATTTCACTTTTCAATGGCTATGAATAACTTTTCTGGGATTGGTAGAGAGCGACTTCGTTGGTGGGCGCAGTTTCTGGAAAGCAGTGGCGAAATGGATGCAGCTCTGGAGCATTACGCCAGGGCAGGCGATTATCTTTCGTTGGTGCGACTCCACTGCTATTTGGGTGATTTGAGTAGGGCGACCGAATTGGCTGAACAAAGTCAAGACCGTGCAGCTTGCTTTCACGTTGCACGTCAGTACGAGGCTAATGATAACATTCCCGAGGCGTTAAAATTTTTCGGTCAGGCCTCAGCCTACGGCAACGCAGTGCGACTATGCAAAGTAATTTTTCAGCAATTGTACTTCGGTAATGCTAGCTCATTACGTGAATACTTCTTTTGTTACAGGAACACGAATTAGATGATCAACTGTATCGCTATGCCATGCAAGGTGAACAAGAAGAGATGGTTGAAGCTGCACGTTATTTCGAGGCTCCATCGTCAACTAGCGATCGCCAGCCGAGATTTGACCGAGCCGTCATGCTTTATAGCAAAGCTGGGTTACTTGACACTGCCCTTGATTTGGCATCCAGGTAATATCTTGCCAATGATGTGGCAGGAGCCCACACGAAAGTGGTCTCCAACAATCGTTCTACTTGCATTTTTTAAATGTACAGCGTTATTTGTTTTGTGCAGGACGGAGCAGCATGAAGCTGTGTTAGAATTATCAAGACGTTTGGACAAAAATTCCAACCCTGCTTCATTACAACGATGTGCTGATTACTTAGCGAGTCATCGACACTATGACGCGGCAGTTGATTTGCTCGCAATGGCAGGGAAGGTAAGCTAATGCATCTCCCCTTTTAGAAGAAAACATTTACCTACAATCTAATGCCCGCTTATCTTTGACAGTACACCGATGCCGTTGACATGTGTTTAAAATTCAACGTTACGCTGACAGAAGCCTTAGCTGATCAACTAGGAAGTGCAGAGAACAATAGTCGATTGCTGCTCCAGTTGGCCGAAGTTGCTCAACGTCAGGGAGACTACCAGTTAGCTGCTAAAAAGTTCACTCAAGCTGGAGATAAAGTATATTCCACTTCTTTTCTTACATGTATTATAATATTGAATGTTGATTAATCTGATTTCTTGCGCCAATCGATTGTTGTAGTACCAAGCGATGAAAGCTCTCATGAAATCGGGCGACACTGATCGAGTAGTATTCTTCGCGAACGTATCCCGGCAGCCAGACATTTACATACTTGCTGGGAACTATTTACAAACATTGGATTGGCGTTCGTATCCGGAATATGTGAAGCATATTGTTACTTTCTATACGAAAGCTAGGTCGCCTGAACTTCTTGTAGGGTTTTATGAAGCTTGTGCGCAGGTTCGTGGAACTAGTTCTAAAGATAACATTTTGAAAGTTATATCAGTACGTCATTGCTTTCTTTGTAGGCTGAGGTGGACGAATATCAAAGCTACGATAATGCAATGAACGCGTTAAAAGAAGCGCATAAAATAGTTTCAAAAACTCCCGACAACAACCAGTCGACAAAATCAAAAGTGCTTGCCATGAAAATGGCTTTTCTTGAGCAGTTTATTAATATCAAGCAAATGGCTGCGACGAACTCTCAAGTGATTCCTCAGTTTGAAAGCATTCTTAGCTCACCTGGTATGGACTTGGGCATTTTGAGGCCAGGAAATGTTTATGCCACAATTTTTCAACTATATGTTGATCACCAAATGCACAATGAAGCTCTACAAACTTTAGATGGGATGAAAACGACTGTTCCAAATTTCATGACCTATTTGGACAGTGGCACTGTATCAAAACTTTGCTTAACATTGAATCTCTCCCCTACCCTTTATCTGAAACAAGATTTCCTGGAAGAGGAGGAGAATCCAGAGGATATAACAGAAATCATCAGTCAAAGAAAATAATTTATTGGGTACATTTGGATATCAGTTAGAAAGTACTTTCATTATCACTTCAGCCTCTTTTGTGATTGGTTTCAGATCAAACCCTTTCAATTCTGGTTTTCCTTCAAGATCTCTTAGCGTTTTGACTTGCTCTTTGAGCTTGTTGTGAAGATCAGATATGTCTTTATCAAGTTCTTTCATCTCTGCATCAATAATCATTAAATGCAATATTCTACATTAAATGACACATGAATTTTATGTTACCTCGTTCTAGTAATTTTTGCGCATTCAATGTTCTTGTTTTCACGAATATATTTCCAACTGACATCCATGCCTTTTCACCAGGTATCATGTCATTCTTCAAAGCCCTAAATGCTTCGCGCGTTTTTTGGCGCCTGAAATCTAATGCTACTAGCGCATCTTTGGAGATCAGAATCTCTTGTGCAGCACTTTCAGTTTGAATCAGAAACTGTTGCGTCCTTTCAATATCCATTCCACAATCTTCTCGAGTTAAAATCTCGTGATATTTTTGTTGTATATTTATTTCCGTCTGTCGTCTGCAAAACAAATGCTTTCTTGCCACATTGACTTAGAACTAAAAATCAAAGGGAAAAACTTGTTTCGTATTATCTTAATGTCACAGAATTATTTTAGATAAAAAAAGGTATCCTTTTTATCAAACTTTTTAATTGCGTAACTTGTTATCATTGTAAAAAAAAAGAGTTTTACGTTAACGTCGTCAAGCTCAAATCCCCAGACCCTTGACCACGAGAGAAGTTTCGGCAAGGTAGCCCTTAAAAAAAGCAAAACAAATGAATACCCTTGTTCGTCTTCTACCGGAATCGTGTTTACAAGCCCTAACGTCGGCTTATTTTCGATGTGAGTTAACAGATTTTGTGTGAAATTGGACTGGTTGCCAAATGTGGGTTTTTTCTTTTATATTATTTGTGTCATACAGTTTCTGCTTGGAGGGCACTGGGTTCAAGAAGTCACAGCCAGCTCAAAACTTGTGTTGACTCAAAAATGAAGGTCCATATCATTCCAGCTTTGCAAGATAACTACATGTATTTGGTAATTTATTTATGAAACTTTTTAAATCTTTGAATTTAATATGATACTACTTGAAAGTTGATTGATGAGAGCTCAAATGAAGCTGCTGTAGTAGATCCAGTAAACCCCAGTAAAGTGATTGAAATAGCTAATCAGGAAAACGTGAAGTTGACAACCGTACTTACCACCCACCACCATTGGTATAACTTGCTGTTTATTTAACAACAGAATTTTATTCTTGGTGTTATAATGCAAACCACAGGGATCATGCTGGAGGCAATGAAGAACTGGTAAAACTTGTACCTGGTCTTGCAGTTTATGGTGGAGATGATCGCATTGGAGCTTTAAACAAAAAAGTCTCTCATGGAGATAAACTTCAAGTGGGAAACCTGGAAATTCAATGTTTATTCACCCCATGCCATACTTCTGGACATGTTTGTTATTATTTGCCACCAAGCAGTGTAAATGGTCAAGCAGCAGTATTCACTGGTGAGTAAAATAGGCAAAGCAACATAAAGAAATAATTTTCTAATAATTTGTCTTGCCTACTTAAGGTGATACTCTTTTTCAGGGGGGTTGTGGTAGATTTTTTGAAGGTACAGCAGATCAAATGTATCATGCATTGATCGATGTTCTTGGCTGCCTTCCTGATGATACTCGCATTTATTGCGGCCACGAGTACTCTCTACAAAATCTAGCTTTTGGTCTTCATGTAGAACCTAACAATGAATCTGTCGCCAAGCGTATACTTTGGGCCAAAGAGCAACGTGCAAAATCCGAGCCCACCGTTCCTTCATTACTTAGTGAAGAAAAGCTGTTCAATCCGTTCATGCGTGTTAACGAGCTCACCGTTCAAAGCCATGCGAAACAGAATGATCCTATTGAAACGATGAAATCCTTACGCACTGAGAAAGACTCGTTTAAAGCCAATATATGAAAACCCTGGCAAACGACTGACATTTCGTGATGCTCTGTAGGCCTTCAACTTGCAACGTCCGTTTATTGTATTCGTATGTTACACATATTTCTAATGTCTCCTGATTTGAAGAGTTCAGATTTTTCGTCACGATTGGTTATGAGAAGGCGTGTTGAAAATATACATCTTTTGCGTCGGAAAGGTTAAGTAGGTAAGACAATGGACGTGTTCGTCATCCAGCAAAAACTTGTAACCCTACTTTTGTATCAAAATGCACTCAGTTGACAGTTGATACAGGGTACAAGAAGAGAGGTATCCAAGTGCCACAAGCAAAGAACTACAAGGAATCTGAGAGGGTTTTTTGAAATTCCACTAATACCGCTTTCTTTTCCTTCGAATATCCCTTTCCGTATTCAATATTTGGCCATGGGCTAATACAGTTGCATGACATCTTTCGTGGTTAGTTGGCAAAAGTCGATTACAAGATCTGAAGAAAAAACAACAGGAAAATATAAAAAAGAGTTGCGACTTTAATCTATAAAAATATAAATATTTCATGTTCGGGATTAATCAGTGACTAACGGTGAAGTGCGAATAGCTTTTTCCGAGAAAGCAGTATCTCTTTCCGTTTCCTATTTTTGAGTGAGGCAAATATAAGTGCAGGACACCTTTGACTATAACTTGGCAAAAGATGAACCACCAAATCTGTAAAGAAAAGGAAAACCTTGATCAAGTGTCACTTGCATATATGCCTAGAAGAGTTAAGAATATATTACATGAAAGTACAAAAATGATTCATATAGGTATAGCAGAAGTTGATGTTGAAGACAAACTGCAATGAAAAAATTGAATTAAGTCAAGGGAAAATAGTGCCACACAACAGAAGGGAATGTATATTTGCCATTCTGTTTTCTAATAAAAAGATTTTCAGGAGATTATTCAAACCTAGCCATACCATCAACAATTGGAAGTGTAATTGTAGACCATCAACACTGCTGCACGGGAGGGTCAACTTAGTCAAGCAATTTCATGCTTTATATAAATGATGTGTGCTTTAACTATAAAAAACATATTTTTTTTGTTTGTGCTGAAGAAAAATATGTTTAATTATATACCTGTCTTGGGGGATTTCAGGTAGCTTCCATTCCGACATCACACTATGATCAGTTAGAGCACAACTTGTTGGCTCTAGTTTACACTGTACGCACCTGACTGTTCAACAAGATGTGGTAAATGACGGATCCACCATGAATCCCGTTTCAAATCATGGTGCCCTTTCCTTGTAAGAATGCAGATATTTTCAGAAAATTTTCATTTTAACATGCAGTTTAAGTTATTTACCTTCCTTAGGACAAAATCCACAATTACCTTGGCCAAATGAAAGCAGTAATACAAGATGTTATGATCAGTTCTCATTCGTCAACGAAAAATTTGGTATTTCTTAAAATTCAGTATTGAATCAATTCGTATTTTTGTGTATTTTACTATATTTTCTGTTATTGAATTGAAACAGTTGCATTGCAAAAAAAAGCGCTAGGTGTCGCTAAAATCGTGAGGCATCGAGCGGACAAATTGGATACTGCAAGTTGCACAGCAGCAAAAATGTGGTGTAGAGAAAGGAGCTTGACTTTTGCGCTTGTGGGGCATTGAAGGCAGTTTATACCAGAACTTCACAAGAGACGCCCATCATGGCAGCATACACGTTTTGCACTCCCATGATTAAGCATGAAAGTTTTCTCGTGCTCGAAAGGTTGTTCTGTTGCAACTGGATTATCACATTGGCTATGTTATGTACTGTGTCTATATATACGGTATATAGGTGTTTAAACTAGAAGGACATTTCATTAAAATCAGCTCTAAGGTATTTTATAGTTACCGTATATGGTAAATGAAAGCACCACCAGATAACTGTAAGAATGCTTAGCTCCCAAGAATTGTGTGGGTTACCTAATCACATTTCCTTTTGTTTCAGAACCTATCTAGAATTTAAATTGAACCACTTCGAGCTCCAGTTTTTCTGTTGAAAAAGGCCACATCGTAAAGGTTTTTCAGAGTTTGGATTACCTGTAGGTGTCTGGTAATGTAAATATAATTATGTTACATGTATTATTAAAATATTATTTGGATTGCTTTGTTATTTGATAATTAATAAATTTGGGGCCAAGCAGGATGTCTATGGATAAGTCAGATGGCTGTTTGATAGCCAGTGTTCATTTATTGGGTAACCTTGCCATGTGACCTTGCTTTGAGGTTTTTCATGGTTTCTACTGAACCTGAATGTAAGGAAATACCATTTGTTAACTTGTGAGTTGGGCTTCATTAAATGATTATTTTTTAGTTTTTTAAAGTTGTTATTGTTTTTTCCAGGAATTCTCCAATGTAACACCAGCAGTGTATTTACAACCAAATCAGTGGGACACTATTGTGGCATAATATTTGCAGTGTTTATAAGGCATGGAAGAAAAATTTCATTCCCTGTTCAAATAATGATGGTACTTTTAAAATGTCTTATAGGTACAGCATTAATGCTTGTCATATGGGAAATGGTGACATTGACAGAAAAAGATTCCATAATTGCACCACAAAATAAATACGAGTAAGTTATTATCCTGCAAACTGGTCCATGCAGGTACTTAATTGTTACCTTTTTTCCAGGTGTTAGTATTGTCTTGTTTTTCAATAGTATTATGAAGATTACTGAGCTTAAATCATTACAGTATTCTACCAGTCATGAAGAGATTGGTGAGTTCTGGTCCAGTGTAACATGTTAGTCAACTTCTTGCCTTGCTATGAACTAGTAGTGTTTATTTTGAATTGTTGTACCCATGTTACCGATGAAATCACCATGAAGACTTAAGGAAGAATATGTACCAGAAAAGAAACCACAAGTTATAGAAGATTTAGGTTCTCAAAAATAAGTTCAGTGCAATCGAAATTTATCCAGTAGCATGCTGAAGAAAATTATAATTTTTTTTTTTGTTTTTGTGAAATGTCTTGACAGAATTGTTTTTGGGTTAGGGCCCTTAAGGTGTATGGCGATGGTTTTTTACACGAATCTGGTTGACTTCGATCTAGGATGCCTGTTAGGGCTGCGTAGCCCGAATGAAAGCAATCAATTGTTAACGTGATCGTGATTAATCTTTCAACAAACCAATCAAATATTAAAGGTAGTCTTCGTCAGGATGTTTTCGTCAGCGTGTGTATTGTGGAAGCTTGGAAAACCTGTGTTATCGTTTAAACTGGACATTTCATTATTAAGGTATGTCAAGTATTAAAACCGCGTTTTTGCAGGTCTAGTGAAAGTGACTAACTCAGATGGCCGACGCAAGAAAAGGGGACTATTTGAAATTAGAAGATGATAATGTAAACAATTTGAGTGCTTTTGTAGGCAAAATGGTGAAAGTCCAATCTCTTTCATTTAATTGAAGTTAATGATGTATGTAATGGAAAAAACAGTGATTTTATCTGCTGTGACTGAAGAAGAATAAAAGTTTAAAACATGTTTGGTTTGAGACAATATTGTTTAACTTGCTCATCACACACTTGAAAGAAAACAGTAGAGAAATTTTACAAAGTTTTAGCTACTAAAACTACCAAAAACTTCGCATATTGGGCCAAAATCCAATTTCCTGTTTTTTTTGTAATTAAAATAATTCTCTTTCCCAAATTTTATAGGTGTTATAAATCTCTGAATTGTTTCGTTGTCTGCTTAGCAGTTCTGTAGTTCTTCGTTACGTCCGACACACTTCCGGAAAATTTGCATATAAGCGGTAAGGAACCGTAAATTAAAAATCAAATCAATCACTCCAAGTGTATATGAAATTCCAGGATGCTTACCGTATGAAGATTTAAAACCTTGGTTGCTTTGCATCAAAACCCAAAAGCTTGAACGCTACCGTCGTCTGTCATGTCCACCATTAGCCATGAAAACATTCAATCGTTTTTGCTCTGTAGTTATTTTGAGTTTTTCCACTGTTTTGTGCATTTACATCAACGAGTAAGTAATATACGATCATTATTTTTGTCCAGGCGTTAATATTTTGCTTTATTGTTAGAATTAGGAAGCTGGAAGCCTCTTATGTAAACTAGCAATGATAAGTTGAACGTAGATAGTAAGCAAGTCAAGGCTCAGCTGGTGCATTGGAAAATGCAGTCATCTGATTTTTCTGGAGTAAAATGTCTCCAAGTTCTTCTTCAGAGCATAGGAGAAATATTATTGGCAAATTTGTGCTTGAGTATTTTTTAGCAGTGATTCCTTAGAATTGAATCGTGAGTAGAATTAAAAGGATTGGCTGAACTGTTTCAAGTTTGAGCACACTAGCTGAGATATCATTATTTAATATATCTGCCTTTTTCATCTATATTTAGTAAACTTAACAGCTTATTAACCTTTTTCAAGTTTGTATTCAATATCGTGACTAATATTGTACTAAATATTTGTTTGTTGGAACTTCTTGAATCTACGTTCAACTAACAAAGCTTGATGACAACTGTTTGTGACAAGCTGTTGTTGAAGGAAGACTGAAGATATGGAAAGTTTGATAAGCATTTAGCGAAAGGTTTCTTTTGAATGAAAGACTACTTTTCAGAAGTAGCATTCCCTGCCTTCAGTCAGTTTCATATTATGGTCCCAGTAATCCTGGGAAACTACTTGAGCTAGTTTTCGTTTTTCAACTTGTATTATTTTTAAAAATCTCCGCGAACCATAATCATACTTCGATCTATTTTATTAAATTCTCATATTCTTTTGTCTAATATCTTTACATCTGTTAAAGTTACATAGGGTCAATAAAAAATAAAGTCCTGGTAGTCGTCTCATCGCTGTCTTCGACTCCGCCATGGGCTCGTCATCTTCTTAACGCCGTCTTCGCCTTTGCCATTGCCATCTTCGCCATCGCCGTCTTCGCCGTCGCCATCGCCGTCTTCGCCATCGCTTTCTTCGCCATCACCGTCTCGCCTCTGCCATCGCCTTCTTCACCTTTGCCATCACCTTCTTCATCTCTGCCACCGCTATCGCCTTCCTCGTCTTTGCCTTTGCCATCGACGTCATCGCAATTTGCCTTCGCCTTCACCATTCACAAAAAGTCGGCATCCCACGGCGATGGAGGGAGTTCATCGTGTATCGATCTCCGTGGTATTATTTTATTTTGTAGTGTATAATGTGTATAATGTATAAGTTAACCCGTTGGCTGCCACGCCGTTTGGTCCCATTTTTTTTTGTAGATGTAGGGACTTGGGCGCTGTTCTCCTCATGGCCATGGGGGGAACAGTCGCCATTGCGCCTAATGGCTTTATGCCATTAGGCGCTAGGCAATGCACCATTAGGGACTTCTCTTTGTCGGCACGGTGAGAGATATCCTGGGGTGTGCATTCCCAGAATGGACTCTTTCACCGTGCCAGCCCGGGCTTGTCTTCGGACAAGCCCCACCTTGGTCGGGGATCCTTCCGACTCGACGTGTAGCGAATGTAGCTTAAGCAACCTACGGGTTGCATGGCGTGGCAGCCAACCGGTTAATTTAGTTAAGTGTATGTGTTTGTATTTATGTGTGTATTTTTATTCATGTATGTATTTGTATTTATATATGTATTTAAAATGTGGAGGAATTGAGGGCGGAGGTGGGACAATAAAAACAATTTCAAATTTATATATTTTTCTTGTATATTTCACTTTACTTTATAAAGTTAGTTTTAATAGTAAACACTTACCATGTATATAACTGAATCTCAAGACGTTGACAATGTTTAGTGAACATCCCTTTTCACAGCTGAAAAAAGACGTTTGCTTTTTGTCTACAAAAAACCCAAAAAGATCTTCACAATGTGACAGACTTGACTACCCAGTAGGGAACATATACAATGTTCTTCTGGAACTTCTCTTTGTTTCTTGCGTGTGGGAGAATGATTCAACAACACAACAATGGTACTGGATGTCTTTTATTACAGTAACACAGAATAATAATGATATTTCTTTCTTTCCCAAAGTGACCACTACATCATCCTGGTAAATCACTAGGACCTAAAAGAACAGTAACAAAGCTAAAATGATTAAATTAAATAATACAATCCCTTAACACTAACTGATATACTCTGGATTTAAGACATCCAGGCTGTGACATCGATTGCAAAGGACTGTCTTCTTCGTGTAGCACCCTTGGTCCCAAATGGGTGTATTCGACTAACCGAGATCAAAAACGTGGTGGCTAAGCCAATCAATGCTGCTCCTTTGAATAATTTAAAATGTTTTACAGAATGCTTTTTGACAACAATAGTTGCCATAATACCTTTACGAACTTACTTCACCTTTAAGCACAGATTCAATTCACGAAATCCAGGTCTAAACACGATGAAATCAACGGTAAAATTTCTAGAAGGAAGACGTTCATTTCATGCTTCCATCCTCAGCCCGACGCCACGCGAAATAGAACAGCTGATAGAATAGCGTGAAAGAACAGCTGACGTGGTGGCAATGACAATGGATCGGAATTAGTCACTTCTCCACTAGATGTCTTGAAAATATGCAACATAATTTCCAACGGACGGTGCTCCAAGTTCACCAGCTTCTAGCGGCTGAAATCGAAACTATTTTTTGACATTTGATTCTCATTGTTTACTTTGTTGTTACGTTGAAAGCGTGTATTTGAGTTTACTTCGTCGGAATAGCTTGTTGTTTTTACCTCCACCCCTATTATTGATGTGCAAATTTTACGCTGCTTCGTTACCAACACAAAATGTAAGCTGGTGGGCATAGAACAAGGTAATATTAACGTACTTTTGGAAAACCAGGTCTCATGTTGTATCATTCTGGATAAAGCCATTGTTACAAGCGTGGTAGCATTCATTTCTCAATGCAACAAAATATTCACAGTCTGTAACAGAAGATTTTTTCATTGGAATAAACCTTCAAGAAATTCTAACAAGATGTGCTATTTGCCATCAATATTCCACAAGAATTGGATCTCCTGTTTACTTTTTTCTGGTAAGACCGTATCTGTTCCACTATGGCCTTAATTCTGATGGCTATGAAATTAAGGGGATGGTTTTAAACCATTTACGTCGATTATTATGTGTGTAGTAGTGCTTTGAAGTGATACACAGGTGGTACCTGAAAACTGAACTTAACGAACTTTGAAAGGCCATGTTATGTTAATTTACTATAGTTTACGACTGAAACTATGCAGATCTTGTGTACCTTGTAAAGGAAAACATAGTTCATTTTTTAAATTTTCAAAATTTTAATTTTCGGTATAACTTCCGGTTTGAAATTGCTTAATAACTCACTATCTGTTGGTCTGAATGAAAAAAAGAACCACATTTTCGTAATCCTGAATCGTGAAATTTGGGGTCGAATCCATGTGTCAGTAGAAAATACCCGAAAATCGTCAAAAATCGCAAATTTCCCTGAACTATAGTTCAGGAAAAATCGCGATTTTGGCGAAATTGGACTTTTCGCCAAAAACAGGTCAAAATAGGTCAGACACACCTTAAATTTCACGAGGATCACGAAAATCAAATTCGTTTTGTTGTGGGCCCAGTATTTCTGGAGATATAGTCTACTTCCGGTCACTACCTGTATTTTTTTTTTCAATTTCGCAAAAACTAAAAAATGAACATTAATATGCCAAACATTTTAAGCATTATGATCATATACGAAATGGTGTAGTGGCTTCTTTCATGCTTGTTTTTTTATTTTATTGTTGTTTGATTGATTACTAATGACACTATTTCGTTAACAGAGACTACTAGCATTATGTATCACGCTAATGGGAAGGTATACCTGGTAAGTATAGATCATAGCATGAAGATATACCACATACTATTATTATAACCTTATCATGCACGGCCATCTGATGTACAGTCAGGTTTAAAAATAAGACCGATTTTTTCTTATTTTACGTTACGCTGTAGCTTAGTAGCACGCTACGAGAAATTATGTAATACTAATAGCTCTGAGGTAGAGCGTCTGACTACGATAATCAAAAGTCAAGAGTTCGAGTCACGTATGGATCCTCTGTGCCAGAGGAATGAGTTATGGTTCCCACTGTAGACAATATTTCTTTGTCCAAAAAATGAATTACTCTATTGTATTTATGGGTGACATTCCGAGACGGAAATATTAAATTGAGTTGGGACGCACAACAATATTATTACAAGTGCAAATAGGTTTCCTTCAAAAGACATGGAAAAATAGTTACCTATTTGACAAGACTCATGGCTCTATGGTTGAGCATTGGCGTTGCACGCCAGAAAACAAGGGTTCAATTCCCTAAACAGTCAAAATGAAATTAAATAAATATATATAACTCCAAATGTTAAATTAGATATACAATGCATGTATACAATTCAATGTCATTAATGCACTAAAAGGTGTAGAATCTCCATGAAGTGAGATTAAAGTGCATCGTTCCATAAACAATGAAGTCGTCTAACAACATATCCTCCCATAAATGGGAACAGCAAAAATTGAAAATATAACGTATATGTCCATAAAATGACATTGCGACATAAAAAAAGAAATGTTCACATTAGTAAACAGAGCAACAGCACGAAAATAAAAAAGACAAAATTTGTAATTTTTTTTTTTTTAAGAATTTGTATTGACAAAATTCGGCAGAATTTAAAGACTTGCAACTTTGAAAGGGCAAAATAGCCGATTTCAAAGTTGCTGTCAACCAAGGTAGGGGGAGACACTACCTCAGTTGACTCACCGGGGAGATTACCCGGTGCGTGGCTAAGAGAAGCCGGAAGAAGAGCGAAGGTCGCGGACAAGCTTTTACGTGAGCGATTAACCGTTAATTCGGATTTTTGGGTAGCCCCACAGCCCTCCAATGATATCATCGAACCATGGGGACCCCCACGTCCCCTTTCCGGACAGCGCACTCACAACCGTTTACTGCTGATCACAGTAGGGGCATGACCCCCTACGGGCTTATTAAAAATTTAAGGGAAACGGGGCCACAGAAAAGAAGGGAGCCCAGATATGCACTTCAATTTATATAAATTTTAATACTTTGTTTTCAGGCAGCAGCAACGACTGAAGGTAATGGGCAGGAGGCATTTTTCAAAAATTCCTTCGGGCTTCCAACCGTTATCATTATGAAATTTGGTTCGACTAGATACCTCTTTGATTCAGTATGATTCTTAACCTATTTAAAGAAAACGAAACATGAATCAATTTTTAAATGTTTGCCTATCAATATATATTCAATAAGGATCGGTGCAATCCATCTTTACCTCTTGTTTTGGTGAACTACTGGTATTAATTGTATTCGGCTAATGGTTTGACAGACAGTGCTTGCTTGGATGGTAAGTTGACGGGCAGCCAAGAAACTAATCATTAAGCGACTACCATTTTCTAATACCTATGCAAATAACACAATAAATGGCATTTGAATTAGTTGTAATCATGGGTTTCCAGGCACAAAAAAAAGACAGACTTATTGGCTGAGACGGGTCAAAACGTTCCAACTTCTTTCAGGACCCCCTGCATCAGAATGACAGACTGAGGATGAGTTCGGAAGTTGCGAATTGAGATAGCCAATTTCGGTAACATACTTGATCTCTTTCATACTATGCATGTAATCTAAATTTTCTGTATATTCAATAAGGATCGGTGCAATCGTCTGTCGATTACAACAGGTTTAATTCTTACTTGTAAGTTGGTATTGAAGAATAATGCAGCGACGAAATCCGCCGTCTTTTTGCTGCCGACACAAACGATAGTCTTGGCATCACCGAGATCTTGTAAAACTTCGATCAGCTTAGCTCTCTTATCTCTTTCCGAGCACTGAAAAAAAAACAGCTGTTCAACATCCGGATGGGTGCCACCGACAATGCCTGTTGTGACGAATATGTAGTCTTCCATTTACGTCGCAGCCAGCGCTTCTATTTCATCTGGGAATGTAGTCGAACACATACAAACACGACGGATTCCCTACAGAGAAACAAATAGAATTACATTAGTCAAATCTCATACTCAAAAGCCATCGAGAACATACTTTCGGGTGCATCCTTGGATGGTTGACAATTTTTTCAACATTGGGGCCGAAATCCATATCAAGCATTCGATCAGCTTCGTCCAAAATTTAAAACCTGACCCCCGAGAAGACAAATACTCCACGGTCGAGAAAATCCTTGAGTCGCTCCGCGGTCGTGACAAGAACACTGAACCTAGTTGAAGATTTGACCGCTGATGGCTCGTGACAGTTCCTCCATATATAATCACAGACTTTGAAACCGAATTGTAGGAGAATTTACACGCCTCGCGGTGAATTTGAATGGCCAATTCACGAGTGGGTGCGACAGTTACAAGTTCTGGCATTTGCCCCATGGCATGAGACTCACCAGCAACACCTTGTTCTAACAATATGTTCATCAACAATACCAAGTACGCCACCTACATGAAAAAAATGTAAAATTTTAGATGACTTAATCAATGAATATCACGAAGGGTTTGTTGAGTATCTTAGATGCAATTGGACCTTTTAGTAGTCGCAATCACCGGCGTGCCCACTCAAAATTACTTTTACTTCAACTTACCCAGTTCATACCGACCCATTCGAATCAAGTCGGTACAAGGGCACCAAGGTTTCAAAATTACACAGCGTTAATTAATTGGATTACCGTTTTGCCGGAGCCCATGACAGCACAAGCAATTAAATCTCTTTTGGCAAGAACTGCAACTGAAACTTTCTGAACAGGTGTTGGTTTTATGTAGCCAGAATCCTTCATATTTTGAAGTAGTAGTTGTCGCAGGCCGGCTTCTTCGAATGATGTTATGTATTGAGGTACATCTTTTCCTGTAACCTAAAGCAAACCCAATAGATATTTTTAAATCATAAAATTTGGGAAATGGCTTACCTGGAGGACGACTTTATCAAAATTGTTAAAACATTCCCCACAGACGATGCCCTTAAACAGTTCCTTTTCATCGCATGTCACAGCTTCCGGAACAGATTGCTCACACAGCTTTCCATCTTCCGTCAAATCACTGAATAGATTTGGGCAGCATTTTGAGGTGTGGCCAGCTTCACAACACTAAGGGTAAAACAATGAACACTGGAACATAAAATATTTTTGGGAAGACACAATTGATGCTTACACTGTAACACCTGCTGCTACCAATGCATCCTCCTTGAGGAAAACGCCTTGCTACATTGCCCTCTTCTTCGTTAAAAATGAACACTAAAAATGTTGTTTTAATGTTTTCTGTTTACCTCATTGCAGGTACCACTTCCCCCGCCGCTGCGGCCTCCTGTGGACAATCCTTCGAGAAATGTCCCCCTTCCCCATACTATAAAAAGCACCAAGAAGTTAAGTTCGAACACATTTTTCGATATTTTCATCTTACTTTGTGGCGTCAACGGACCACTGCCACCGCCCCCACCAGCTTGTGGACACTCTCTGGCAAAGTGTCCTTCTCCCCACTGTTAAACAAAACCATATTAAAGTAATCACACGAGGAATACACAAAAACACTTACCTTGTGACTCTGGACAGAAAAAATGTAGATCAGAATGAATGGAAAACGAGTAAATTAAATACCAAAAATCGCAAAAGCCGCGAGGTCAAGAAGTAAAATCTACCGAGGAAGGTAGACAGCAGACTGCATGCGTTAAGCCATTATAGAAATATGCCTGAAAAAAAACTGCCCGATGAGCCACGGTTTAAGGCGCCTCTTGTGGACGCAAAGGTCATCACGAGAAACTTTATCCGTCACAATTAAATGTTTTTAAACAAATTTAAAATGTAGGATAAATTAGGTAGATTAGGTAGTTTAGGTTAAAGGGTAGAATGCCATTCAAAATTTAAGCCCGACAAAAAAAAAACCCACTTTTTAATTTCTTTTTTCCAAAAGGTTTTCATTGACAGATTATCACCATCTGGCAGTGTTGTATGAAACTTTAGGAATTGACAAGCATGTTCCGCTTGAATAATCTTGTTGACGTAAGCGACGTTAGTGAGAAATGTTTAAAGAAAATAGGTTTTTAACAATTTACAGTGGAGAAGGAAGTAATATAATAGATTGATTACCTATACGGAGAAAAGGCTCTGTATGTCATGAAGTTAATAAAACATACAGTCCAATATTACGTATTATTTCTTCGTTGTAGCAACAGTGAGATTGTGTGGGAAAGATTGTACTGCCTTATCAACAGCAGTTCCAGTAAAACGAGTTGAGTTCAAAAACGAAATATGAATAGGCGATAGAAGTGGCCCGAGCTGTGACCGACCGTTAGGCTACGTTCTTACTCTTCATGCCGAGGAATGGTAAAGCTGTACACTCTATATCTAGAAGCATCCTAGTAAGAGCCTTGAGTTACATTACAAAAGACCACAGAAAATGCTTACACTGATAATACTAACAATATTTGAATGACCTAACTCACTATTTCGTTAGACATAGCATGGTGGAGGTGCAGCTCTGGGAAAATTGTGTGCTGATACTGATTTTGCCTCAAGTAGAGAATTAGTTCTTTTTCTGCCACAATATATTGCCAATTTTTGACAGGGTCTTATGGGAGCATAGTCTCCTTTCTTCTTTTATAATAACAAGAACGCTATCCAAGCTGGTATACAGACGCGGAATATTTTTCTTTCAATTATTTTGAATTCTTGTATAATAGTTTTTACATACCAGTCTTAATAATATTACTTCTGTACACACAATGCCTTAAAACATTTGGAGTCCACACTAAAAATTTCCAGTTAACGTGAAACATGCAAATCTACGTTAAAGCACACCTCAAAATGCTTGAAACCGGTAAACATTTCAATGACAGCGACGTCTTTGATGAAAGTGATTACTAGTTTATCTATTCTTGATGTCCCAAAATACGGCGGCCATCGTGGCTTTGTTATGGAACCCTGCGGTCGGAGTTAAAATTCTAAAATATTATTCCAATTTACTAGAAAAAAAAAGATGACTATGCTGAGGATTATTAAAGAGATTACACTGCCTGGTTATAATTTTTGTGTTGATGAAATGAAGTTACTAGAGAATTCTTTTATTCACTGCAACGAATTTCGTGTAATAGAACTTCGACCATAACATACCATTTTTAGCCTTATTTGCTCTAATCAAAAAAATTTTCAACAAATTCTAGATCAAGAAGGAATTTTAACTCCTGTAACGGTGAAACAAATAACAAAAATAAAAGAAAATGGGTTTTAAAACACTTACCGACATTATTTTACTGGTAAAAGGTCGGATTTTCATGTACAATAACCGTTTAACTGGAGATTAAATATTTGGAAAGCCACGGAATCTACCATGTGGTCGTGCAAATCCTATCCCCCCATCATGAAGATTCCGGGATTGTTGCCGACGACCTGGCGGATCGAAACCTGAATCGCAGTAAGTGAATAATATACCAGACAATTGCTTTGAAATGTACGATACCTCTTAAATCTGGATACAAATCGGAATAACCCCCCATAGTTCCCGGAAATTCATGCACGCCATTGACGTCGGGATAGACTTGCAGGCTCGGGAATGGGCTAGAAAAAAAGATCTCAGGGACGCGTGGCATTGTTGTATAGCCACGAATTGATTTCGACATTTCTGCAACAAGAAAGAAGGAAATACGTAATTCAACAATATATATGTAAACAGGTTTGGAAAAATACACGATGCGAGTATTTCTCTACCTTGCTGTTTCTTTTCTATCAAAAATTCATCCTTGTATAGCTCTTTCCAGTTTACTGTATCGGACGCCACTCGATTCGAAATTTTCTTCCCGAAGTCTCTACAAGACAAAAATAAATAAATATATATATATTTTTTAAATCTATTAACATAGAATTTTTTATCCTTACTTGGAAGCCAGTTTTTTCCAAAGACTAGGTTGACTTGCCAAATGCTGAAATAGCCGGCAAGTCATCGACAGTCTACTCAAGCTTTTGGAATCAAGCCTTTGAAGTATATTGTACGAGATTTCCGGTGGCAAAGTGGAAAAATGTGTAGGGCAAGTGCCGTTTGCTTCTCTCTCGATATGGACGTACAATGGGAAAGCGATTTCATTTTTATAATCAATGCATACTTGTCTCAGATGTTTGCTACCCACAGGCGGCATAAACTCACTGGGCTTCAGTTTCAATGACAGAGACTTCCTTGATGATGATCCAATACCATAAACAATTACCAGTAATCCCACTGATGTAAGTACTATTGTTGCTGGGGATTGGGACCCTGTCTTGTAGTTTAGCCTCAGAGTTTCATTTGCTACATTCCATGAATCAGGTAGGGTACAAAATGGGTCTGAAAAACTTTTACATGTTTGTGGTTGAAACCCAGTTTCAACCATCAATATATGAAGCATGCAACCCAGCTTTTCTAGATTTGATTGAAATGGGGCATTTGGTGAATTTGAAGTAATTAATCTTGCATAGGTTGGAGGAATCAACAGATTTGGGGTATCCAATATAGGTATGTGATGTTTCTCAAAATCTGGTACAGTGGGATCTCCGTCAGACTCTTCTTTGCTTTGCTTATTCATTCTGTTGACATTTCGTGATGCAGTACTGAGCTCTAAGCTTGCCATGCGTCTCTTATCAGATGCTACAATTGTAGAAAAATTTTCTTGTTCCTGATCATTTTCACAAAAACTGGGATTCAGTTTGGGAAATTTTGGTCTTCTCGTAGCTGAAAAAGTCCCTAAGATGTAAACTGCATCTCCAGATACAAAGCCTAAATTGGAAACCAATTCAGTATCTTCTGCCAAAAGAGCTTGTTTTCCATTCATACTGAATTGCATAGACCTATGAGATTAAACACAATTGGAATCCCTAATAGGAAAAGACACTAAATATTTGTATACTGTGAGATACCATGAATACCTGAGAAAATCTTCATCATTCAATTGCAAAATATCTCGAACGCGAATTTTTAACTCCGCCACAGTAACGTTGTTCGAGTCAAATTCCGTTAGCACTTGCCTTGCAAATGACTCTCCTTTGAGACGAAGCTTCATTTTCCACAACTTCCTCAGTTGAATATTTTACCACTCTTTAGAACTAGCCGTTAAAAAGGGGACAAAACTAAGACAACGAGACTGTCATACAGAAAACGTTGTCGATGTCAAATCAATTACAGTATATACTGCGTAACGACGTTTCAGAGAAAAGTGACTATTATTGTTTTGGAGAGTGACCAGTGATGATGTTGAACATCGATATATCATATCGGGAAATATCACTCTTATTTTCCGATTGTCGATTGTTCAATTAATTACGATATGTCGACATCGCTAATAGTCATTTTCCAAAACAATATTAATCACCCTTCTGAAAATTGAACATAGCGACACAAAACAAACAGAATATGTACTTTATTACTCAGGCAACCAATTATTCACGGTTAATTAATTTTTAAGATTAAAAAAGGCAATGCGAGACTACGAGACATTCGGCATTAAATAATTCAATTACGTTGCCAATAAGCTATATACGAGAATTTAAACGTTTAGTTTTAAAAATGCTAGATTACTCATTGTGAGTAGAGATCAACTTCTTTACTCAGCCTTATCTGCTTTCTGATTTTGTTTACAAGGTCTTTGTGCATGAATACAGCTGTTTCTTGAAGAGGTAATTGGCCACAAACTCCAATAGCAGGTGGTATGGGGTGAGCAGGACTACTGGATTTTGGCAATAAAATAGTAGCATCAACCACTGATGACTTTCTCTTGGATGAACAGTCAGGTGTGCTGTTAAAGCTACTTAATCGCAGGTAATTTTGTAGCTTTGAATTAGATCGGTTAGTTTTTTCTTTGGCTGCAATAACTTTAGGAGATGATACTTCTTGGTTTGCCTTCACCATGAGGTCTTTTTGAGGCAGTGTAAATTCAATGAAGTTGAGCTGAGGGACATTGTCAGGAACCTTTGCTAATGCTTCTGCCGGGTGAAGTGTTTCTTCACATCTTGAGTCCCTTATTGAATGTGAAATTAGGCTGCTTTCTTCCAGGTTCGTTTCCACTACCACGTTTTCGTGAGGTAACACAAAATTTACGGTATGAGCACCTTGGGTTTCGATAAGAGTTGTGAACGTTGATTCTGCCTGGCAGTGTTTTTCGCCAATCACGTCGGATATGGCTACTGATGGAAGCCTAATCAAGTTTTCTGCCTTTTCTGAGTTGTTACTGGACACCAGGGTACTGTCAGGAGACGCAGGAGGTTCCAGTATAGGCACAGCTATGGGATTTTGTTCAGAACTAACAAGGGCATCCGCGTTAACTTCTCGTGTTTCAGCCGCACTTATTCCATTTGGTGTTTTTATTGTTTCACTTTCTGATTCTATCGACAAACCCTCAACAGAGATGGATGGAGAGGTTTCTGCAGATTCGCTTGTGATTTCTGTTAATGTTGTTGTTTCTTTAACTGAATCTTCTGTTGCAACTAGTACTACAGCTTGGTGCATCAGACTCAATCGATCATCGGTGTTTTCAGCAACCTCCGTAATCGGAGATGCTGCAGACTTGTCCATGATCGGATCATTACTTTCAACTGTCCTACCAAAATCTTCTGTAGGTTGAGTATGCTTTGCCAAGGAGTCTGTGACAGGTATATTTACTGCTCCGATTGGATATTTTTCCAAACATGTGTCGTCGTGGGAGACATTGGTGGCGGCAGCAGATTCCCCAGAAGATACTTTTGTCGGTGTTTTCTTGTTAGTGGCCGATTGACGGTAGCTAATCGCTTTACGAGCGTATGGTGGCGGTGCGGATTTGAACAGTTTCACCGGAGTCCTTCGGGTCGCCATGCCAAATGAACTAGAGCTACATGCTTTCCGTGTTGGCCTAGTAGCGGATTTTTCTCTGCCCGTAATTTTCTTCTTGGATTTATCTTTCTTCCTAGGACTATTCAAGGGCGATTCCACCATCTCTACCAACTCGACGACGTCCACGTCTTCTCTAGAAGAATTCGGTGACGATGCACTAGATACGGACACAAGTTCACTCGTGGAAGTCGAAGCCTCAATGGTAATAGCGTCATTGAAACTAGACAGATTGTTTTGCTTTCGCGTCGATTTTTTCTCTGTAACTATTTCGCCAGGTGAACTGCTTTGTTCACGATGAAGCGAATGGGAGCTCCGTTTCTTTTTGCTTAAAGGAGACTGCTTCCCACCATCATACGAGTTGTTTAATCTGGACATAGCCAAAAGTTCTTGAATTATAGCTTCATCTTCTAGTGATGTGGACGGCTTGGATCCTTTTGCATGACGCTTAGACTTCCGGCGATTGGCTTGGGGATTTCCAGCATAAATCTGCACTCTAGCACACCCCGAATTAATGGACTCATCTATGGGGACAGATTTCTTGGGTGCAGTTCTTCTAGCTTTTCCGGTTTTTTGTTTCGTAGTTATTGGAGTACTTTGAGCTAGTGCATCCTCCATTACAGTCTCAGGAGCAGATGGAATAGCATTCGTGCCTTCGTTAAGATTCGTGGAATCCTCCCCAAACAATTCTATTAATCGTTGATTACGTTGTTTAACTTTTTCTGGTGACGGAACATCTTCCAAACGCTGGCATTCGTTGATAAGGTCGTTTTCTAGAGTTTGATCTGTTTTATATGGAGTAGGCGGGTGAAGGGCAGCAGCAACGTTTTCCGCGGCTTTGCACATTAATGCAGCTGCCGCATCGCTTGCATCGTTGGACTCTTCCAACTGCAATGGATCCATTTCCATGGAACTTCGCCGTCTTCTGTCCAGCTACCAATATACAGAAAATGTTTAGTAAATTTTAAAATTTAAAGATTATGGTAGTTGTGTATTAACCTTGTCTGGTTCGGGAACATGCTCTGGAGTGGCATTTTGGTTCATGATAGGGCCTTGCGCCCGCTCACCACTTGGAACGAAATATGGGGTTGGACGCCCGAGGACCACCTGGGTAGGACTGATCACGGTCATGCTCAAGCTTTTACCTGGGCTCTCCATGATTTCCTGTCGGAGAGCTTCCAATCTGTAAAAGTAATAACATTATGAGGTAAACTTAAAAATGCAAGATGAAAAGGCTAGATGCAAACCTCGGAGTGCTCAGCACTGACGGGAATTGATAAAACCCGACGTATGGTGTCTCGATGGAAGTGTTAGAATTTCCTGCTTCTAAAATGCAAGGAGTGGAAGGAACAGCCAAACTGGGAGAATCCGCCGCAGGTAAGAAACGGAAACCTTTGGTAAGAGAAACTTGGAAGGGACTAGTAGAACTGGTAAGATCCATACGGATCTGTGGTGTCCGTGGGATTTCTCCGTCCCATGCACCAAAGCTGACGCTATTGCTTTGACCGTCGCAGAGCACGCTAGAAGGCACGGTTTGAGGTGGGTAACTTCCTAATAAGCTATCCGTTACCTCTTTACGAGGGGTAGCAAGAACAGGGAGAGTAAAATGCTGCATTACATGTTCTTCACGGCTAACCACATCCATTCCAAATTGGGGTAAATTAGCACCCGAAACTGCACATTGTGTAACTGATCCGTCGGTTCCTGTTTCTTTTGAAGTTTCGTCCCGGTTCACTTCTGTTAAGGGAGTGTTAGCCATCTCATGTAAAATTGAAGCAGCAACTAAATCGGCATAGTTGGAATCCGAAGTGCCACAAGGTTGCGATCTTTCTTCCATCACAACGGCAGGGGCGACTGTTTCTTCTGTAGCCGCCAAATTGAAGGCGGACGCTTGAGCGGGCGGATGTGAGCATTTGGATGGTGAAGTATTGACAGCTACTTCATTGGAGGAGGTGTCTGGTATAGCTACTACATGGCTTGTTTCAGGCATTGGTGAGCTTTTTCTTTTGCGTTTGGCCTTTCCTTTTGGTGTTGCAAAAATTTCGCTGTCCGTTGGAGGCGGAGCTGCAAAAGCATTTCTCAAAGCAAGATCCCAAGGTATTTCGGATCGTTTCGGATGAGATGCCGGGCTGTTTGCAGCTGGCTTACTGGGTAATTCAGGCGATTCGCCAAAATTAAGCTGTCGAACATGGCTTCGGCGCCGAGTGCTGGTAGGAGTAGTTACGAATCCAGAAGAATCCGGAACGGGTGTACTAAAGACGACATCGGGAGATTCCGACGGCTCCGTTTGACTGACAATTTGTTGATTTGGAACATCCATAGTACTGGAGCGATACTCCTCTGCGATTTTCAAAAGCGCAGCTAAATTAGAAGTAACATTTTTTTCTGCAGCTGGAGGGTTCGTGGGACGTTGAAACATTGGATCACGAATTTTCGAATTTTTTTTACGTCTACTTTTCGCTAGAGGACGATTTTTTATCTTCATGATAGGTTTGATCTTAGAAGGGCCTGGACTACAGTCACCAGGGTTTTCGCGTGTTAACCGATCATAATCGACAGATTGTTGCTGGTTTACTTGGTTTTCCACTATATTCTGTTCTTGAACACCTGATTCGGCTTCACATGCTGTAATTGGAACGTGATTGTAGTCATCATCCGGTGCCGGGAAAGTGAGGGTAAACATGGGCTTCGGAGCAATCCGAACGGGTGCTCTTCTAGGCACCATGATTTGTTTCTTCTTTACTCTTTTGGTTACTGTTGAAGATACAATTTCAGAAGAGCCTAGTTCACCAGACATAGCCGAAATGATAGTTGGAACCAAAGTTATTTGACCAGAGGATGTCACAATCGCAACACTATTCAGTGTGTTCATCAAAGAAGAGCTGCCAGTTATGTCAGAACTTTGTACAGTAAAAAAAGATGGTGTTATTGTTGGTTGCTCCACCAACATGGGTTCTCCTACATCATTTAAAACCAAGCAATTTTCTTGATTATCTGAATTATTAGGTGTAGCATTGGGTTCACCATCATTTGGCGCAATACTGTCTGGGGTGCCAACTGATGTTTGATCTTCACTGTCAATGCCTGAAAAGTAGCAAAAAGAGATTATCCTGGGAAATAGTATGTTAAGTTAAAATGCTTGCCTACCTATGCAGTCTTTTAGAAAATTGTCAAAAGCAGGATCTGCTTGAGTTTCTGCAACAATAGCTTTGATAACAGTATCCAGATCTTGTGATGATGCCAAGCTTCCACATTTTGAATTATCAGTGTATGGTAAAACAGCTTGAGCTTTCTTTTTATTAATGTTTTCAGCTATTTTTTCTTGAAACTCTC
This sequence comes from Daphnia carinata, assembly GCF_022539665.2. NCBI lineage: Eukaryota > Metazoa > Arthropoda > Branchiopoda > Diplostraca > Daphniidae > Daphnia > Daphnia carinata. The sequence continues at coordinate 4,435,546 of NC_081339.1, read as the reverse complement.
TATTTTCTAGTAATCTGTCATACACTAGGGAAAAATCCACCGTTTCTGTTGCAACAAGTTGCTCTGAGCAATGCAGTACATGACTATTTTCTTGGTCAATATTATGGTGTTGGGTCCAATTAGGGTTCATATTTGCCTCACCATTATCATCTTGCCCTTTGGTTCTTTCCAACACTGTTGGAGATTTTGCAGGTGTGACATGGTTTAACGATTTCTTTTCCTGACTATGAATGATGACTTCATTGCAGACACTATTTTCACTTGTTTTTTCAAGAATGTTAGGTTTTTCTGCAAACAGAGCATTTGATTGGCTTGTCTCTTCAGCATTAAAACAAGTTTCAGTGTTAACACTCGCATCACATGTTTCATGCAGACCAAGGAAAAGGTCTGTGTTAATACATGAGTCACATGTTTGTGGGCAGCAAGGAACTTCAGTGTTGACACTTGCATCACAATTTCCTGGAACAAGAACAGAATCAGTGTTGACACTTGCATCACAATTTTCTGGAACAAGAACAGTATCAGTGTTGACACTTGCATCACAATTTTCTGGAACAAGAACAGTATCAGTGTTGACACTTGCATCACAATTTTCTGGAACAAGAACAGAGTCAGTGTTGACACTTGCATCACAGACCTCAGGGCCATCTGCGATTACAACTTCTGTGTTGACACCTTTACTACAAATTTCTTTTTGAACAGATTTTGACAGTGTTGTTGATTTAAGGTTTTCCACTAGTGTTTTGGTAAGCAGTGGAAGACTGTCATGTTCTCTAAAGACGACCGATTCCAGAAGCTCCAATTCCTCAATTACGTTTTCCTTAGTTTCAAAATAACTTTCGAATAAATCAGCCAATGATAGTCCTAAAAGCCTTGGAAGCTTGTAAGGGTGTTTAACAGGCTTTAATCCTTTCAGGTGTGGACACTCACTAATTAGATTATTGGCAGAGTTTTCATATCCCTCTTTCAGAAGGTGATGATGTATCAGCCTAGCAATGTCAATTGAAAGTAAAGACATTTTTAATTGATTGAAATTACACTTCCATTTTGTCACACACTCCTTCGTCTTTGTCAACACTCAAGAAACGCGCCGCCATAACGCAATCAGTCTGTTTCTATTTACACTGTTGCCATATTTCTGTGAGTAGTTTTTAACTTATGTCATGTTAACCCCTACTTCTTAGATTTTAACTCTCATAAAAGTAAAAGCTAAAAAAATATATATTGCTAATATTAAATTTTTTATGCAAGAAAAAAGAATTAACTCACCAGAACCAGGATTCATAAAATACATAAAAAAGTTCTATGACTGCCAGAACATCAGGTCTTTAGATAAATGTCTATGACTCAAGATTTCCAGATTGTTTTTTCTAATTTCGGTTTAGGAAAACGAGCGAAACATAAAGTCATGTATTTACAAGTAACTAGCTCCCAAGTTAAACTTCGCAAAGAACAGTTTTGCATATTTCTATTTTCTATAAGTTATTTTCGATTTTTCTTAGACATTTACAAGTAAGATTTCAGCATATTTATACGTTCTTTTATCTCTTCTTTGCACCACATCGGAAGGGGTCCTAGGTGTCCCATATCAGTAACAACTTTAGCCAAACTGTTGAGTAAGAATGGTAACTGGTCACTATTATCCATTCGGGGCCGTTTGGCTATGGAACCATTCGAGCATGAATCAACTACATCTAGAGAGTCAACAGCGGTGAGGGCATAAACTTCTATTGGTAGTTTAGGAAACGGGTCCCTGTTGCAAGGAGGACTCTTTAGGTATAAGAGCTGTGAGCTGAAGAACTGATTGATTTCACCCATGGGCGATTTGCTAGAAATGCGACTGATGAAACGCTTGATAACGACATCATTGCCTTCACGAATGCATGACGATGCTAAATGGGAATGTGGCGTTGTCTTAAAAAACAACTCGAAGGCGTGAAGTGCGCGTAGCTGTACCAGAAAGGATCGGCTAGTGGTGGTTTCACAGAACAAATTGGCGACGACACGTAACAAGGCTATCTGTTGTGGTGAGACTGCTATGCCCGACGAACCAATTTTAGTCAGAAAAATGGTGGCATCAAGCAGAACAGCCGTTAAAGCTTTGCTATCTAATGCCAATTTTAATACTTGCATCAAGTAAAGATGTGATTCTTTTTGAGCTGGCTGAGCTGTAAACAGAAGAACGCGTAAAACGCACGCTAAGAGATGCTCCACATGGCGTTGATAATCCTTAGCCAATTGACTTTTCAATCCAAAATGTAGCGCCGTGCCCGTTTTGATCAAATTCGATTGTAAATCGTTTTGATCTTGAAGAGCTGAGTCGTTTCCAGAAGTACAAATTAAGCCAAATCGAATCACTGCGTTAGCTTTGAATAACTGGGAACTAGATGCGAAAGTGGGCAAACATTGCCGGAGGTCCCCTTTTTGCTCGACAGTGAACGCATCCCAATTTATGGCAGCCCACAAATCAGGGTATTTTTCCACGGGATGTGATTTCAGTATGGCCGCCCGACCAGCAGGCGAAAGTAAAGGGATCAAACGGTTGAGAAGACAGATCGGCCGGCAAGAGGTGGTCGGAGTCGATGGACTAAGCAGGAACAAGTGCTGAACTAGTTCAAGACAAAATTGAGACGGGCCATACCTAGGAAAAGAAAAACCAACCATTTTTGTTAAACAGTTTTAGCTTTAGTTTTAGTTCAGCACGACTACTACCTTGCCATAAAGGTAAGAATGTCACAAGACATGAGATGAGCCCAAAATCCATCTTGGATAACAGACTTAAGAAGAACTGCAACGCACTGTGTAACAGAATCTTGTGTGGTAATGGCCATCGCGGCAGCAGCTTGTGTAACCTGACAAGAAGCAATGGCTTACTAAATCATAACATTTTGCATTTTTAATGCGAATCAAGATACCAATAGTTCGTAGATAGGCACGGTGTGAATTCCTTTGCCGCTATGAGTTATACCATGAAGAAGAATAGCCCCGTTGAACTCTACATGGCCTAACAGATTTTTAAAATCATTATTCATTATTTTCAACAGGTTCTCTACCTCCCTCATAGTTTTACTAATTTTTACCTTGGTTAACTGAGGAGAGAAATATTGCCAATAAGTCACTTGTACTAATACCGTAGTTTCTTACATTCAACTGATAATTAGGTGTCAGCAGCAAACCGAGTAGCCGGATCAAGTTCAGTCGATTCTCGGGAGGGCAATTCGAAGATACTTTCAGTAAGCTAGAAAGAAGCTGTCGTGTTTTCGTCAACTTATCTAAAATTGGGTGCATAGCGATGGACACATGAAGTTCCAAAAGACGAGCAAGATCGTCACTCACAGGAATTTTATATTTAACAGCATCAGGAGTAAATCTAAAATTTTTGCGTAAAATAGAAGAAAATCAAATCATAGTATTAATCAATGATAAATTTTAAGAGTATAATTACTGCAGAAGCTGGAAGACGAGATCTAGCACTGTTTCGTTTACGCTTTCATTTTCAAGCATTGCTGTATCTTTTTCACTAAGACCAATGATGACTTTTATCAGGAAACCTGCCACTTTGGCCAATTTTGAAATGTTGCTGGTGTTCTGATGAAGCAGATCAAAGAGATAAAAAACTTCTTGAACAAGAAACACCACAGTTTCTCCCAATTCTAGTTTTGGGCATAGATCTGGGTAGTGTTGCATGGTTTTGAGTACTAATTTCCAAATTAAAGCCATTGACTTGGCATCTAGCTTGCAAGAGAATTTTCCAATAGCCATTAGGGGAACTAACAACTTCCCAACTAAAGCACTGTCACCAAATTGCTGTTGTTCAATGATGGACAGGGCAGTCATCAAAATTTCTGAAGAATGTTTAAAAAGATCATCCGGTAGATTAATGGTCCTAAATATCATATGCAAGTGACAAGACAGAATTAATAGCGCTTTAACCACTCAATGATTGAGGCTTACTTGTTCGAACATGATGCATAACTTTGTTCTATGATTTCACAAATGGTTACCAAGCTGACAGAATCTTTAGATATTTTAACATGATGTAAACAGCATTCTAAACAGTCAAAGTACTGTTTAAGATCTTTTGGCCTATTCAGTGCCAACACTGTAGGTAGGGCATGTTTACAGGTTTGAATAGTGAGCTGACATATCGAAATTGGTAGCAATGACAGTTTTTGTGATACAGCCGTTATCATTTGTAGAACTGGTACCACATCTTTAACATCAAAATCATCCCTAAAACAAATGTTTTTTGGTGAGTTAAGGATTTTCAATAAAATCTACAATACAAGTGTATGAAAAATGTAAGAAAACTATATATATGAAAAGGATATTGATAGTTGTTGTTCCAGCTCAATGGGATCGGTTTGCTTTACACATTGTTCACTAAGTTTCTGAACAACTTCATAAGTATCTGTAAAATCGTTTTCTTTAATAACTATTCTTGATTCACCACACCAACTATCAAATACACTCTGGTCAAGCGTGAGATTCCAAGGATCGGCCATGGCTCTCCTAAAATCATGCTCTCTGAAATCAACAATACCGCCAAAAACGGAAGAAGCTTTTCCCAAGTTACATGGTTGCCAGTTGTAAATTTCTTAAAACATTTCAGGATTCTAAAGGAAATAGAATTTAATAGTAAAGCACAACCCTTTTTCTTTCTCAAAAGATGAACTAAAAGAACAAATAGATCTATTTAGTCCGTGACAGTTGAAAATCAGGTATTGGTCTAGAAGAACTGTTCTTGGTAAACAAAATAATTCAATCCTTACGGTAGACGACCGGGAATGGCGAAGAAAAAAAAAACGAAATTAAGACAACCATAGACGAATGAAGTCCATATTATATCAAGATAAAACAGACATTACAGCGGGTAAAGAATAGAAATGGACAAGAGCGCTAACGTCGCATTACGGTGCAGCTAGGCTAGCTTCGAAACATTTGTCTTGCAGAAGCTGGAATCGTTTCTGAAGCTCACGCTCGCGCTCTGTCTGTACGAGCACTTCCTGTTGTACTTTTTCTAAACGATTGGGAATGGCAGCTAAAGAAAAAAAAAATTAATTAGAAATTATGAACTGAACATCAGGATAAAGTTTCATAGCTTACCATCTTCATGCTTCTTTAAGAAAGAATAAGTGTCTAATTCAATGCGAGCGGCCTCTACTTGATCAATCAGATCTTGGGTCTGCTTATGAAGAGCTTGTGATCTGGACTGGTAACCTTAAAAGATGAAGAAAAAGAAAAGATAAGGACACGAGGAAATCCATTGAAAAATTATCTACTTTATACCGGCTGTCAAGGTTCGCAGCTTCTTTTCTAATTTGGCAGCTTTTTTGGCCTCTTTGGCCATATGAGCTCGGTTGGTCTCTAAATGACGTGAAGCACTTTCCAGTCGGTCCTTCTTCGAAGCCAAAGATGCCCTATAATTGACCGAAGAAGACGGACACTTGTGACTAGTTCGAAGGATGATTCATTTTCAAATGTTACCTCGTGTATCGATTTTGGGATGGAACGAATAAAACCTGTGACAGGCATTCCTCCCAAACCTGTGTATATGCCTCCATTGTCAAATCCCCATGTCCCATACCCGCCTTCACTTTTTCCATTTCCACTTTCAGCAACTCCTTTGCCTTCGAAACGATACGAAAGTTCAAACATTAAACATTTATTGTCGATGACTGCGATAGCCAGAAACAAATACCTGTTCGATTTCCTTGTCTTCAAATTCCTGATAGGAATTGTTGCTCAAAAAGTTTTGGCTAGTCTCAATGATCTTCCTTGAGAGGCCGCCACCCTTTTCTGTGGAGTTATTGACTGGATTACGGATTGAATCATAGTGCATCATTGTAAGCATTTCTTTCTTGATAAGCTCCTCAGCTTTCTGAAGATCACTGAGGGACGAATCAGATGAATTGGCTGGTCTGAGAATGGCATTGTTGACTTCGTGAGGACGGGGCAAACTTCTTTGCAACGCCTGGGATCGGCGTTTTAACTCTGCCTCTCCTACAAAGCATATAAATAATGTACTCGATACGTCAATAATAATTATAAACTAATAACTCTACTGCGGTGTCATACTTTGTTTTTTGCGTTCAGCTTCAATACGAGCATCAATATCTGCCTGATCTTCAACAGATATATAAGTGCCTGTCGTTCCTGCGTCACCAGGTAATCCAGGTTCAGTGTCCATTTCGTCTTCTGGTACAACAATTTCGTAATCGTTTTTGGGAGCAGGCAGGGTACTCAGTCCTCGTTTGAGTTGCTCTTTAAGCGTGCGTTGCATAACTGAATTCATAAAATGTGTAAAATTGATTAGAATTAATACACTAAGTTGGAGTAGTTTCGAAATTTACCCTCAGTAGTTTCTTCTGGATTAATATTTAATTTGTCTCGTACCAACGGCGTTGCACCGGGAAGAGACTGAGTTCCCGCACGAGGTGTAGCTCCCGACGTGATGCTTAGCATGCCTGGTGTGGCAGAACCCGTTGCACCGCCGGGAGTACGAAATGGTGTTGAAAGTAAAGTGTTTGGTGTTGCGACTCCATCTTTACTTGGAGTGGCCCCAGCAAAATCAGGATTTATCAATGGTGCGTTGGTACCACCCATAAGCGGAGTTTCAACGTGCGTTAACGCCATCAAATTTTGCGCTTCTTGCAAAATCTTGTCCATAGCAGGGGCTGGAGTTCGAGGAGTTCGCAAGCCCCCACTCTGTGGGAATATACATTAGTACATCAGTCAAATTCTGGTATTGTTTATAGCGTTTACCTGTGTTAGCGAATAATCGGCCAAAAGAGTGTCCGATACTCTCTGGCCAGTTTCCCGGGCTGCATCTTGAGCAGCTTCTGAGGCTCTGCCTAGCTTAACTACTTGTTCAAGATCTCTGTCGGAGATCTGTGGCTCTGGTAGGACAAGTTTCGAACGTTTAGCAGCTGGTTGGTCTCCTTGCAGTAGGGCAGAAGGAACTTCATTTTCCTTCCGCTGCTTCAGCCTGTCCTTGTCTTTTTTGCGTTCCCTGTCTTCCTTTACTGAGCGTAGTTCGCCTTCGAGCTGTTGTTGACGGAGTCTATGGAAGTTGGGTGCAAAGGGATCGTATTCTTCTTCAGCCGTATTGTGGAAACCAATAGCTGGTTGCTTTTCAAATGGGATTTCAGCATTGTAATCAACACCACGCTTGCGACGGTTGTGGGACAGAGCTCCACGACGGACACCCATTCCTGCAGCTCGCAACTCGCGCCTCTTTTGTAAAGCTGCGAGTCGCCGTGCCTCTTCCAATTGCTTCTCTCTAGCCTTGCGTTTAGCTTTCTTACCCTAAAAACAGAAAAAAAAAAAAAAAATGCAATTTTTAATTTCCAGAACTAAATGAAAACACTTGATTTCAATACTACTTGAGTGTTGGCTAATCTAGCTCTGGCTTCTGAAAGCATTTCCAACTCATCTTCATCCATGTCTTTGGGATCTGGACGGGCTGGCTTGGTTTCAGGATTGGGATCAATTTCTCCTGGGCGTAATTTACGTGGATCATCACCAGGCTCTTCCCCTTCTTCTTTTCTTTGAGCTTGATCACTAGAAAATTATTTGTTATTTAGGTGTTTAGGACTTTGAGTGAGAAGATGTGGGTTTCTTACAGAAGGTATTCATAGCGTTCCAGGCACTGGGCAGCAGTCCTGCCAACAATTGGAGCAATTGTTCTCCACTGAGTAGGCATAAGTTTTGCCAAGTGCAAAAGTTTTTCATCTTCTTCACGGCTCCATTCAGTTTTCTTGATACTTGGATCAAGCCATTCATACCAACGGGCTTTGCATTGTTTGGCAGATTTACGATGGAGGAGTGAAGCAATACGGGACCATTGATTTTTGCCATATTTCATCACAGCTGCTTTCAAAATTTCATCCTATATGGAAAAAAATAACTTGTTTCATCTCTAGAGGAGGTATATGCCAAAAACATGCACCGGCATTGTAAGATGGTAATAACGAAAATCTCACCTCAGTGTTCCTCCACACACCACCTTTAATCATAATTCGCGGCATGGTAGGATTTGTTTATTTGATCTTCCTACCACGATTTACTCAGGAAACACTTTTCGTTTCTGTTTTCAGATCACAACTTTACCTCAAGTTTCACAAATGAAGATGCTCGTCAACGATGCGTTCTTCATTTGTTTTGGTAAAAGGGCTGAAACTTCCGCGAGCTTTGAAATTCGGCCGTTAGAATGCACTTAGCCTACCGGAACAAGCATGATAGCAGACTACCTTGTCTGTTCCGTAAAACACTGAGTACAGTGTGACGGTTGTGCGAGAAATTGAATAATTTTAAATTAAGTTTATTGTTGGAAATTTGAAAGGAAAAATTACTTGCCACTTTGCTGAAGTCAGGTTATTATTGTTTTATATTTTCTTAAATGTTTTTCTATATTGATTGGAATTGTTCAATATAACCTGCTAACAGCTAGACGACCGTCAGACATTTCCCGCTTAAAAGTTCACGTTCATTTTAACAATGGTAGTGGTCTGAACAGTCAGCTGGTGGAAGCATGAATGTTGGTGTATGATAGAAGAAAAAAATATTTTATTACCTTTATATGCTAATGATGTTTTGTTTTGTTTTTATCACAGGGAGAAAACCTCAGTTTTCCAACCAACACATCCACTCCTTTAGAACCTTTACCTTATCAGTAACACATGCCAAAACCCATGATGATAGAAAAAGTTGTTACTGATTCTGGGACTGAATGCCAGCACACCACATCAATCTTGTCAGATCAACATACCAACAAAGTCAAGCCAGTGGTTGTCAAAAAGAAATTGGTGAAGAAAAGTTTAAGGAAAGTCCATCCTGCGCACACAATAAATGGCAAGAGCAGAGCTTCCTCGTATGAAAGAGTATCCAATTCGACATGCAAAAAAGCCAAAATCAATGGAAAATTGAGTTATGCTTCCATCCAGTCTGAAAATGATTGTGATGCCTCCAGTTCTGTGCCTTCACTTGCCTCTAATTTTTCAGAAGGTAAAAACATTGATCAAGAACAATTCATGGCCTTTTGTGCTACAGCTCTTTCATTTCCAGAGTTAGATTCATCAGAAAGTGTTCAGATCCCTGCAGATGATGAATCTTGCTCCTATATTACAGAAGAAGAATGTGATGCAAAGGAAACTGAACCATTAACGGTTTCTAGTGATAAAGCAGATGTTCTCCAGCCTGCCTTACGCTTCTCAGCTTTTTCTGGCGTCCCTCCGTATCTTAATTTTTGCCTTCATGACGAGAAAGGTATGCTGTTTTATCATTGATAAATTTGAGTTGTTTGAATACGTTTGAGCCCCTTACCCAAGGTAAAGATGTTTGAAATCAGATTCCCGTTTTCTCTTGTAGTGGTTGAACTTCCCTGGATCATACGACGTTGTTTAAAATGGAAACTCAGTACAATTACCCCAGTGGTTGTGAGAAAAACTGTGGTGAATTCTGGATTTAGAGTCATTAAAGAGCCCAAGGACTGGATTGGAACTTGGGGTAAACACATGAAGTCTCCATTGTTCACATCTGTTTTGGAACATCAGAAGGTATTACGCAAAGCCAAATAATCAAATATATCTAATGTCATTCTTGCGCTGTCCTAGGTCAATCACTTCCCCGGTACTTTTCAAATCGGAAGAAAAGACAGATTGTGGCGGAACATGCAAAAAATGGCTGCCAAATATGGAAATGAAGAGTAGGGCATATTCGATATTAACATGACGAGTTTTGTTTTAACTCTTCGTTGATGTTAGGTTTGGCTTCCTTCCTCAAACGTTCGTTTTACCTCATGATCTACGTTTACTTCGAAAACATTGGAGTAGACGCACCACCGATGTTCCGTGGATCATTAAACCGGTAAAAATCAACAAGTACTCCCTAAATTTTTGTATCATTAAAAAAAAAAAACTTTGAAAAAATACAGCCTGCGTCTGCAAGGGGTACTGGAATTCAGGTGATTCATGAATGGAACCAATTGCCAAGAAAGAAACCTCTGGTTTGTATTACCTTTTTTAAAAATAGTTTCTTGTTAAATTTGATACAAACGTCTTTTGATTACAGGTTGTTCAGTCCTATGTGAAAAATCCTTACCTTATTAATGGCACGAAATTTGACATCCGGCTGTATGTTTTCGTCACTAGCGTCAACCCCCTTAGAATCTACCTCTACGAAAATGGATTGGTCCGCTTCGCGTCGCGTAAGCATTAACCCCGCAATTTCTCCTTTAAAAAAAAAAAGCCGTTTTTAATTGCGCCATTGTCGGTTTAGTGACCTACTCAACTGAAATGAATAGTCTCGATGATTTGTACGTTCATTTAACCAACTACAGCGTTAATAAACACTGTGAGGGATATGTTGCCAACGAAGATGCCAATGTGTGTCAAGGACATAAATGGTGAGTGAACTACGTCTTTACGTTTCGCTGCCACTTAAAATGTACCGTTTATATATCTATACCATTTAGGACTCTGGCAAGCTTGTGGACGCACTTTCTTGGCCTCGGCGTCGATGTCGAAGCAATTAAATCCTCTCTAAGTGATATTGTAATTAAAACCCTATTGAGTGTCACGCCAGTCCTCAATGACATGCTGAAAAACAATGTCGCAAATCGTTATTCTTGCTTTGAGCTGTTTGGTTTCGATATTTTGCTCGACTCGGAACTGAAGCCTTGGCTGCTGGAAGTCAACATTTCGCCATCGTTGCATTCTACGTCATCGCTTGATCTTTCCGTAAAGGTATTTATTTATTTTTTTTTTTTTTTTGATTTACGATTCTAACGCCACTGTTCAAATTGATTTTCAAATGATCTGCCGATTTCAGGGCCCGTTGATCAAAAATGTGCTCAACATGGCGCGTTTTCAGTTCCCAAATAATGCTTCCAGCTTGAGCAAAGAGCATTTAGCCAATTACATTTCAACCTACTTCAAAGAGCGCGTATGCGAAAAGTCTTCCGGGGGCGATGAGGGATCGCAATACTGCCACGATCCTTCCCGTTCTAGATTCGATTTAAGCGAAGAGGAGACAAAGAAGCACGAATTTTACGAGAGTATCGTCCAACGTGCAGTTTCGGTCCCTAGTGGATCTTGCTGGACGGTTCAAAATCAATGCCCCGATAATGGAACCCATGTCGTCGAAGTAACCAACATTTTGGACAGTTTAACTCGAGACGATATTCAACATTTAATTGAAACGGAAGATGAACTCAGTCAGAGCGCTGGGTAAGTTGGTCTTGTTCAGTTCAAGCCCTTTTTTTTTTTTTTTTTTAAGAAGTTAAATCATTTCCGTTTTATAATTGGACAGATTTACAAGAGTCTTCCCGTCTGAAAATTCTGAACGCTATTTCCGCTTCGTGGAGAAAATGTCTTATTACGATATGCTTTTAAACGAATGGCAAAAGAAATTCGGATGCCTCGGTGACAGAACATTGGCCATCGATTATCTAAAATCGCAGCACGAGAAAAAGTTATTCTAGGTCAATTTACTTGAATTTGTGTTTCCGAAAAAAATGTTTTTTATCACGCCCCCCCCCCCCCCCCCTCAACAAAGGAACGAAAGAAATAAAATAAAATAAAAGAGCTCAGTGTTTCCAAAAAGTTAGTTGAAATTCATTGTCACTCAATGTGACAAGAAAACTGACTTGTACACACAAAAGACTATCTAAAAGATAAAAAAAAAAAAAAAAAAAGGTTCCAGGGCTTTGTACAACAATTGCGCTCTCTCTCTCTCTCCCCACTCCGTTTGTCTGTGTGTAATTGCTGCGGCTGGAAACTAACCCCCACTCACCTTTCCATCAGAAAAAAAAGAAAGATTACATACCTCGGAAAAAGCGACAAGCGAAGGGTCATCTCCCCTCTTTTTTTTTCCAAACTTGGGTACAGTTTCCGTTGTGTGTGCACGTAATTATAGCCTTCTTTTTTTTTCACAATTTTTCTCTTTCACAGCCCTTCACAGAGATCTGACATGAACCCCACCAGTCGTCCAACTGTCCGCGACGATTCTAATCTAACTTAAACCCATCAGCTGCTCCCCCTATCTTTCATCACCCCTACCATCAACTCTATATGTATATCGTTTTCTAGTAGTGTATGGTTCTTTACTTTCGGTCTTGTATACGTCGATTATGCACAGACAAGGTGGTGGGGCAGTCATATAGTTCTCCCCGTCGAAATAGCGTAGGCACGTGACTCAACCCCTTTTATTCTGTTGATTACCTAATCAAACAAACTCACCCTAGTTTTTTTCTGAAAAAAGAAAGTTACGAAATTATGACGGGTATGTTTTTTTTTTGGTTTTTTTTTTGTTGGTACATGAATTATCCACCGTTAGGTCATAAATTCGGCTGGCAGTGGTGAGCAGACGTTCGGCAACCCCCCGTAGTTGTTGTAAATTAACACCACACTTATTATTGAACAGCATCGAATCAAAATGAAAGGTTTTCAACTTAAATTTCGTTTGAAAACAAGGAAAAGCATGGCATGAGGTATATAATATCCTTTTATCTTGCTTTTTTTCTTTTTCTTTTTTAATTGTCACAACGAATCGGAGTAAGATCAACACAATTATAAGGAGGAAGTGCAGCAAAATGATTTGAAAAAAAAAAAAAAAAAGAAATTGTTATGTATAATAATAATTGTTTATAGCGACGGATATACGAGACTTGATATCGTGGGTGTGTGTGTGTGATGATGATGATTCCTTTATATATTTCTTCTTCCTGTTCATCTTCTTCTTTCCACTGCAGACAAAGTACCACAGGAAAAATGAAGTCGGTCGCCGCCATTTTGAATGTGGGGGAGGGGACATGTTCTTCTTTAACACGCAATAATAATCAATCAAACATTTTTCAAAAAATGATCAAAAACTGGTAATTATTAGCAAGAAAGGGGAATGTTAGAAATGAAAACCTCGTCAAGCAAATCAAACCCAAAGATTTTGTTTCTTTCTTATTTTCCACCACCCCCACTCTTCCTGTGGCAATTGTTCTAGACGAGCAGAAGCATCATCATATATTTCTTAGTTTTTGTTATTATTATGGCGGTGACGAGGGAAATTCTAGTGATGATTCGAAAGATACGAAAGAAAAGAACTTTACATACGCAGACAAACAAACAGAATTGTTTAAGAAAAAAAAAAAATAATAATAATAACCAGCACCTCTTAGCGGGTCACGCAAAGCAATCACACGGATACAAGTAACTCATTCTCCTCGCTAACAGGGCAGATAACAACGAAAGAAGAACAAGAATCGCAGGAAGAAATGTACACTACACACCCACCCACACAATTCTAAATTTTTTTTCTTTTTTTTTTAGCCATCAAGTCAGAATTGTTTTTCACGAAACATAAAACATAAACATACATGAATTGATGTACTAACATTCAAATGGGTTATAGGAGGAAGATTGTAGCACAAACATTCGCAATGAATTGAACCCCTTTTCATTTCTAAAATTAAAAATTAAATAATTTTTTTTTTTTAAAGCGCGAAACAAAAGAATGAACGGGGCCAGGTTAGCAGTTTTAGTTTGTTTTTGTTTGTTTTTTTTTGTTTTTTTTTAGATTAGGTTAAAAATTCGTGGCAACTGAGGAGGGCCTATGATACGAAAAGAAAGAAACAATGTCATCGCGTACAATTGACTAGACGCATCTTGTTGGTAACGCACGTTGGACAGGAAATAAAAAAAAAGAACCACGGCGTCAAAATTTCAAACGAGTCAGAAAGATATCGTTAAATTTACCATCGAGAGTTCAACCACGTTTGGGATTAGCGGCTTGGGCGAAACGAGGAACAAGAGGATTTATATCTTGGGTTTCTTTCATCAAGTGAAATATCATTTCATTCGAGTTTACGTATTTTTTTGTTTGTTTCTTTTTTAAGTTGGAGCAATTATAATAATAATAATTAAAAAAAAAAAAAAAAGGATATTTCAATTTCCAATGTGTCATATCGCCACGTATCCGCTGAGGAAATAAAATTGGGGGACCGGAAACAAGTGGGCACAAGTAAACGGATGGTGTGAAAATCACAGCTGATAACGGCGCTAATCAATCAGAGCATTCAATGAATTCGTTTTAAGGTAATTTCTTTTTTCGTTAAATGAATTTAAAAAAAAAAAAAAAAAATTTGGAGACAGCGGCGTTGGAGATCGTCCGTTCAAATGAACAACATATTTTTTTTTTTTTTTTTTTTTTTTTTTTTTTTTTTTTTTTTTTTTTTTTTTTGTGCTTTAAAAAAAATGAAATTTCGATTTTTGTTTTAAACGTTCCAGGTTAGGAAGGCGCGGGAATTTCGCATGTGGTTCAACCAATTCCACGGTATTTAAAAAAAAAAAAAAAAATCCCACAGTCGTTATTGATTTCATTTCAATGTTTAAACATTATGGATCTAAAAAAAAAAAAAAAAAAATTAAATCAATTAAATGAAAACATAAAATATTTTTTAAAAAAAAAAGCGTTGAATGTGTACCGATTCCGTGCTGGTTGAGGAGGGTGTTTGTCACCTCGGAGAAGGACAGCAAAGGACTCCGGTCCGTGCGATGGCGATCGGATCCGCAAAGGACGAGGTGCTGCTGTTGCTGCTGCTGCTGTTGTTGCTGTGATTGGCTACAGGAATTGTGTTGCTGCGCTGCTGATGCCGGTGCCGAACCGCCGGAGCAATGGACGCCGTGGAGTGGAGATGATGAAGATTGTTGATGCTGGAGCTGTTGGTGTACTGGTGTAGGACAGCAGCAGGGTCCTCCGCCGAGGTGCAGCTGATGGAGGAGGCACTGCTGTTGCGCGCACACACATACACACACACACACAGAGAGAGAGAGAGAGAGACAAAAGGAAGAGACTCGATTTCAGCTTTCAAGTCCAATTTGAAGTCATCCACAGTTGACTTTCAACTGGAACTCTCTCTCTCTCTCTCTCTCTCTCTCTCTCTCGCTTTTTAAATTTTCATTTCAATTAGAAGTTCAGTCTTTAAAAAAAAAAAAAAAAAGAAAAAAAAAAACGTGCCAACATGTAAATCATGCAAATCACCACCAACTCAATTTTTAAAATAAATGAATGAACGAAAAAAAAAAAAAAAAAAACAAATAAATAAATAAATAAAGATGCAAAACGAAACTCACTGGTGCGTTTGGTGATGGTGGTGCGCATGGTGATGGTATGGGTAAGGATAGTATTGATGTGGATGGTGGTGGTGGTGAGGTGCTGTGGGGTGGTGGTGGTGATGGTGCGGAGGCCAGGATACCTCCGTACTGCCGGCCACTTCGGCCGCGCTGGCCGCAGCCGCCGCACCGTAAAGGTAATGAGGGCCCACCCGCCCCCACTTGCAGGCGCTGTTCAGGCTGCCGCCGTTGCTCTCCACGTTGTTGTTGCTGCTGTTGTTGTTGTTGGCCACACCGTTGCTGGACTTGGTAACGGCTGCATCGTGTTGTTGTTGTTGTTGCTGCTGCTGCTGCTGGACGTGATGGCCGTGCTGCTGTTGATGCTGCTGCTGTTGCTGCTGGACGTGATGGCCGTTGTAGCCGTGATGAGTCCCGTACTTGGTTTTGCCGAGGCCCGTTTCCGACCCGCCGCAATCTGCGTCGTTCAAATCAATGACATTAAACTGGGAAATCGAAGGCGAACAACAGCACAAATTTTAAAACATTTCCAAGTAAATCAATTCGTCTCGAGGATTGACATTCGTACGCAGCCAATTTTCCGCTATTTTCAAAGCTTAATAATAAACCAATTATTTGAAAAAAAAAAAAAGCGCAAGTGGCCGCCAGGTGGACACGAGTTGCATGTCTTAAAAAATAAATAAAATAAAAATAAATAAAAATAAAATAAAATATTTATATACATAATAGCTCTATATAGCTATTGGCTATTTCTTTCTTCCGGCAACAAATCGCGTATGCAAATCGCAAATGTCCTTGAGTCGAATAGATAATTTTAGACTAAAGCTTCTCCTCATCACACACACACACACACACACACACACACACAAAAACAACAGAGTCCTCAGTTAACTTTGGGGAAAAAAAAAAAGCCCCTCCGCCCTACCGACAAGACGGCGACAACAATTTTCGCATTTAAATGTAATTGCTTCAGCCACCCCCCCCCCCCCTCTCTCTCTGTCCGTGTGTGTGTGTGTGTGTGTGTGTGTGTGTGTGTGTGTGTGTGTGTGTGTGTGTGTGTGTGTGTGTGTGCGCGTCTCAAAGTTTTTATACCTGCGGCGTAAGCGGTGGCGGTGGTGGATGTTATTAAATCGGCGGTCGTCATGGATACGACGACTCCATTGCCACTGTCGTCGTTGGTACTCGAACTGCTGCTGCTGTTGTTGTTGTTGTTGTTGCCACCGACCGACGTCAGGCCAGACGATCCCCACATGAGCACAGTCTGTCGGGTGTCGTTGCTATTGCTCGTCCCGCCTGGATAAACTGCGCTGGCCGATGAGGATCCCGACGACGACGTGCCACCGCTAGAGTCTCTGCCATCGCCGTACTTGTCCAGTTTCAATTGTTGTTGTTGTTGCATCATTTGTTGTTGCTGTTGGTCGATCGTTTTGCGCGAACTCGGCCTGGAACCCGACAGATTGTTCCTCTGTTGTTGTTGTTGTTGCTGTTGATGGTGGTGTTGGTGATGATTGTTGTTGTTGTTGTTGTGATGGCCGTTGTGGTAAGGGCTATCGCCTCCGGCGATGCTGCTGGTGCTGGTGCCCGACGACTCTGACGATGGCTCCGTCTCGCCGGATGATAGCAGACCTAGGCCTGGTCCACCTCCACCTCTTCCACCTCCTCCTCCTCCTCCTCCCTCCGCGTGATTATTATTATGATGGTTGTGATGATGATGATGATGATGATGCAGACCGGTGAGCCGACCCAAGCTCGACACACCTCCGGCCGTGCTGGTGGCACTGCTGACGTACTTGCTCTCGACAGCAGACGGGCTACCGCCACCTGCGCCACCTCCACCGCCAGCCGGACTGCTGTTGCTGCTACCGCCGTACAATTGGCTCATCCCTGCATACCGTGTCGCCGAACCCCGACGCCACACACACCCAAAAAAAAAAACAAAAAAAACATCAGCCACACAGGGCCACACACAACGACAACAACAACAAAAAAATATTAAATAGAAAATCAAATCAATTTTGAAAAACTCTTTCCAATTGTTTTTGTTTTAGCTCGTGTGTGTGTGTCTCATCCGGTGTAGGGAGGATCCCCCCCCTCCTTACTAGTAGCACACATTGTAATAAAGGGCTGGACCGATACATGTTTATACATGCACTACATCGAGCTAGGCTATAAAATAAATTTAAAAAAAAAAAAAAAAAATGAACGATTGAAGCTGCGCCGCGCATCGTAAATCTTTTTTTTTTTTTTTTTTTTTTTTTTTTTTTTAAGTTTTCTTCTTTTTTCTTTGTCCAGCAGGCTGGCCCATTAATCTCAACGACTCTTTTGTGCTTGTCTACATTCACCGCGTAATAAATCTGAACTAAATTACAAAACGCCAGGGAAAACCGCGTTAAAAAACAAAACAAAACAAAACAAAACAAAATAAATAATAACAAAAAAATAATAACAACACATTAAGAAAACAAAAATTGCATTTGAACAAACTCATTAAACGATAATTATTGCCCTAGCTACTAGAAAATGGGACGCTCTTTCAAAACAAAAACAAAAACCAAAACAAAAAGAAAAGAAAAAAAGAAAAATCGAAACGAAACTTTCCCCTATCGGTCTCTTGTTTTTTCTTCATGGGATGCGCTGCATCAACACATTACGATTCGTTTTCATTTGCGCAAAAAGGCGGAATGAGAAACTTACCGCCAATGGTGGAATCGTATCCGGCCGTCAGGAATCCGTTGGTGGTGGCAGCGGCCGCGTGAACGTACGGCGAGTACTCGGCCGCGTAATAGCCGGCGGCTCCGACGCCGAGCCCGCGAGCGTAGGCCGCGTGGCCGTGGTGGAAGAGGTTGTGCTCGGCGCCAACGGCCGGCACGACGCCGATGCCGAACCGATTGTGATCGAGGCCGGCCGGCGCGCCGTAAAAGCTCTGATGCAAATTCTGCAAATTTTGCAACGTCGCGTTCGGCTGGTGGTGAGCGTGGTGATGGTGCGCCGCCAGCTGATGGTGGTGGTGAGCGTGGTGATGCATGGCGCTGTGGTAGAAGCTGTTGGTGGCGTCGGCGTGGTAAGGGACCGTGGCGGCAGCGGCCGCCGCCGCCGCCACCGACGCTCCCGGGTAGACCGAGGGAGAATAGGCCGTGGCGGCGGCCGCTACGGCGGCCGAGGCCGCAGCCGAAGACGCCGCGGCTGATCCTCCTCCTCCTCCTCCTCCTCCTCCTCCGCCGCCGCCGCCGCCTATGCCGCTAGCGCCGACGACGGACGTCGTCCATCCGGCCCCGCCAGCCAACTCGACGCTGTTGCCACTGGCCGACAGGTAGTGGACGGGCGACGGTTCGGGCGGCGTCGTCAGGCCGTTGGCCGCGCCGCCCGTCGACGCCGAGCCGACGCTGCCACTTTTCCGCTTCGTCCGGCAATTCGTTAGGAAATCCCTCAACTGATTCTTGTATTTGCGGCCGATTTTCTGAGTTCCGGCCACGTGGGCCGTTTGGGCCCCGGCCGCGTGCGACGGCAGCACCGTCTGCCCGGCGGAAATGGACGTGGTCGTTGGCGGCGTCGTCGTCGTCGTCGACGCGGCCGAGATGGCCGACCCAGCCTCTTGATCCGTGAAATAATTACTAGTCAGCCCGGCGTCCAGGTAACTCACTTTGAAATCCATGGTACGTTTGCCCAGCAAATCTCGACCTTCTTCTTCCCTATTTTTTTTTTTTTTTTTGTTTTTTTTTTTTTGGAACGTTCCAAGGCAAAGGAAAAAAAATAAAAATAAAAATAAATTTGGGATTATATTTCCCTATTGGTGGGATGGTTTTGAAATGAGAATGAAATTACATGAGCGGCCGATGCGTGCTGATGATGAAATCGGGCTTGCTGTTCTTGTAGACGAGCCGTGACGAAGTCTGTAACCACTGGAACTGTCCGTCTTTAGTCTGCAGTCGGTAGGCGATCAATCCTGAAGCTCCCGTCTTGAGCACTTTTAGTTTTCCCCATTCATAACAAAGACGAAATAAAACAAAAAAAAAAAAAAAAAAAAAAAAAAAAAAAAACAACAAACAAAAAAACAAAAACAAAAAAAAAAAAAAAAAAAAAAGAAAACCAAACAAATTCATCATTTTTACACCGACGGCCTTTTCCCCGCTGTTCCAGGTGACAAGGTCTATTTACTTTGACTCGTTTTTCTTTTTGTTTTTTCTAACACGTCATTAAACGAATCGATCCATTTATTTCTTGTGGGTTTTTTGTTTTTTTTTTTGTTTTTATTTGAAAACATCGCTGGCGGCCCCAAACCGCAAAGTACCTCACAAAACAAAAGACTTGGGTCGTTCCAAAATGTTTCGTTTCGTCGAATCGAAAAAGAAAAAGGAAAAAAAAAAAAAAAAAAAAAAGAAAAACTCACGTTCTTGATGAGCGCTGGCGACGTAGGACAAGTCGTCGAAATGGACCAGATCGTAACCACCCAACGACGACAGTTCGGCGTCGCTGTGACCTAAAAGCGCTTTGCCCCTGCCACACGAGGAAACACATTTGAATAAAAATGAAATAAATAAATAAAACATTCGCGTGTCGTTTTTTGTTTGTTTTTTTTTTCATTATTCATTTCCTTTTAAAAATGTTTTCCCCGAACGTTCCGTGTCCCGTTAGCGGAAACGGGGAAAAGATCGTTCGATAACTTAAACATGATCATTTGATCTCGTTTTTCATGCCAAAAATGAATAAGCCTCGATTTCTAGTTTGAGAAAAAAAAAAAAAATAAATAAATGGAAGTGGGGGGGGGGGGGGGGAGGGGGTAGAATAGGAGGAATCAATATCGTTTCACCTGGCAAGGTAACAACAAAACAAAAAAAAAAGGGGTCGTGTGTGCAATGTCGTCGAATCGATCAAACTATCGTGTTTCCAAAAATAATTTTAAAAAAATCATACTCAAATAATGTATGATGTGCGCGTGCTCTACCGGCGGCCCCAACTCTTATCGGATTGACCCCATTCACTTTTCACGCGTGATTAATAAATGAATGATTCATTTTTTTTTTTTTCTCTTTTTCTTTCAGATCATATTTTTTTTTTGGTGGGGGGGTGGGGGATTGTAAATGTTGACACAATTCGTGAATTTTAGATGAACGGCCATTTGCGACGCGTGAAATATTCAAAGAGGCTGCGAGCGTACGTCGAGCAGGTGGTTGGCATTCTCTCGTGAATAATTCCCGATAAACGAAACGCACATCACAAACGAAACAGTTATCCACAGTATTTAAAAAAAAAAAATAATAATAATAATAAGAAGAAGAGACGAACGCGAGCCAGTGAAACTAGAAATCGATCACGTATCCACGGTGCATTTGACTCGGAAAACGACCGGGGTCGTGTTGTCTCCGTCGGGGGCGGGGGGGGGGGGGAGGGCTGGTCCCGCGTGATTTTTCTTGACCCATCATAACATCGCCATCCTTCATTATGAATATGCATCAGATCTCACGAAACGAACCGTTTCTCATCAATAACTGGACGTCCTCATATTCGCGTTTGTCTTTTGTTTTTCGTTTTGGTCTAGGAGGAGCGAAGGGGGAGGAGGAGGAGGGACGAGTAGTAGGTAAGTGGTGACTCACCTTTGATCCATGGAGACGAGGGCGAGATCGAGTCGATGTTTACTTTTGAACATGCTCTCCTTATGCGGCAATTCGAGCAGACTCGGCGGACCGAACGGCGTGCAGATGGCGAACAGGGCCAGGGGCGGCTCTTCCGTTTTGCGGTTCTGTCCGTGGAGCACCTTCACACGGCCTCTGATATCCAGTCTCTGTCATTTTTTGAAAAAAAACAAACAAAAACCAACGGGGAATAGGCCAAACAAAAAAAAAAAATAAATAAATAAACAAATAAATAAATAAAAATGAAAAACGATTAATCAGAATATTTGTTCTTTAAAAAGAAAAGAAAATTGTTCCATTGTGTTTGCGTCGACAGTAATTAGCATACAGACGTCTGGCACGATACAGTTCGCCTACGTATCGACGAGAGGATGGGAAAAGATGGAATCGCAATTATTGCCCCTTCGTCGACACAAAACACAAGAAGATGGAAAACTAATCAGGAAAGAATGTCCGACAAAAGAGCATACACGAATTTCGAAAAAATAAATAAATACATTCCTTTGTATCTACATGATGAAAACAAAAAAAAAAAACAAGATTGAGAGGCCAAAAAAAAAAAAGACGTACGGCTTTTGTTTGTGTCACACACACACACACACACACAAGACGAGAATGAAAAAAGAAAAAAAAAAAAAAAATGAAAATTACGTGAATGACGGATGACGTTGCATCGGGCAACCTCTTTCTATTTATATACACGCAGGTTCGCTGCCCTCGCACTAAGCCCAATCGAAAATGTTTTTGTTTTTTTTCTTATTTTTTTCATTTTGAATTGAACAAAAAAAAAAAAAAAAAAAAAAAATTTCCCTTCCTTTCAGGTACGGCACATAGGGACAAGAGCAAGGAAAAAAAAAAAAAGAAAGAATAGACGCAAACCGAAAATGAGGTACAGCAAAAAGCCCCGCTAGTCAATGGCGTCCGTACTTGTGTCTGTCCTGCCCACTCCAAAGAGGTTATACCTGTAATTACAGGGCGCGCGCATTTTCTCTTCTTTTTTTTTTTTTCTAGCGCTCCTGCGTCTCTCATCTGGAGAATAAAAATAAATAAATACATTCCCTATTTCCTTTACGAGAAGAAATGACTAGGACGCGCCTTTAAAAAAAGAAAAAAGAAAAGAAAATGGAGGGATTATTATTTGGGTTTTTTTTTTGTTTTTTTTTGAAGCGTACGCGTATAATTATTGATCAAACTAAATTCGGCCGCTCTGGCAACGATGGAAATGTCCGCTTTTTTTTTTTGTTTGTTTGTTTTTTTGTTTTTTTTTATGTCGATTCGAAATTTTAAAATAAAAAAAAAAAAAAAAAAATTGTAGAGGGACGGTACGAGGAATCCGGAAGTGTTGTCGAGTAGGCAGCGGAAGCGGACGGTGAAGGATCGTTCGAGGATCATCGAGTTGTCCGGTCTGAGGGCGTCCAACAGCGACAATCCGGAATCGGCCGGTAATTGGCTGCTCCACGTCAATTGCCGTTGCAATTCTTCCCGATCTTCAGAGTGGACCAGCTCGTAGACGGATTGATGCACCACATCCGACTGTCAAATGAAAAACAAAAACATAACAAGGCGACATGATTACGATACAGCCGTCTTCATCAAGGACAAGATGGAAAACGTCCGTGTTGTTGCCGACATCTCTCAATTTACAAGCCAAATAAAAATAAATAAATAAATAAATAAATAAAAGAAAACCCGACTGAATTACGATCGACTTGTTCCTTAGAAATAAACAGATCCACCGTCCTCTCCACAGAGGGTCGTACTTTGGCCAGGCTCCTCTGAATATGTAATAGATACACACAGGCCGGCAGGGGGAGGACACCACCCCCCCATCGCTATTCGTTTCCATAGCCAAAAAAAAAACAAAAAAACATATAAATCGAATTTATTGGCCGACTCAAATCAGCTGATTTGTTTTTGTTTTGTTTTTTTTTTCGGACTGCAGAGCAATCGCGTTGCACTTTTGTGTAAATAAGACATTGACACGCATCTGATTGTCAAGCCATTTTTTTTTTTTTTTTTTTTTACGAGACGAATTCTCTTTATTTCTTCTTTCCCCCCTTCAGATGGACGTGATGTTGATTTTATACGCTGATTATGACGTTTTTATTAAAATATCGACAATCTCAACTTCCTTGTTTCGTTTACATTTTTCTTTTTTCCTCGAGGAAAAAAAGGCGGGGGGATATCGATATACACTACATTTTCCATCGAGCCGAGAAAGCACACAGCCAAAGGGGGTAGAGGAAAGCCCCCGTGTGTGTCTTGTGTAAGAAACATATCAAAAACCGACATCTCTCTCTCTCTCTCTCTCGTTTTGTTTTGCCGGCACGAAGAATCAGCGGGGCAATCCAACACAAACAAACACACAAACTATATATATATATGTATCTAAATACATAAAAAAAAAAAAAAACGAGAGAGGGGGGGGGGGAAAAACATAACCGCCCGGGCCGATTTTTATAGCCTCGCGCGGCCGCAACGGGGGGACCTTGTTCCGCTTTTGGCCGATTCTCTTTAGCTGTTTCAGTCTGTTTGTACAAGAAAAAAAAAAAAAAAAAAATTTTTTTTTTTTTTTTTTTTTTTTTTTTTTAAGAAAAGACATTCAATGGAATGTTTTTGGAATAGAGATGTTTGTATGGATGCACGACGTGACATCTTTCTCCAGGAAAAAAAAGAAAAGGATCTCTTTTGGTCGTCCCACACGAAATCCTCCTGAATTTTTTTTTCGAGTCCAATTTGCATGGCCAACCAATCTAATAAATAACCCCCCCCCCCCCTTTTCCTTTTTTTTTCTCTAAAAGATACGCACAAAAGATCGGAATGTAACAACGACGACATACAAATAAAAAGACCTCTAGAAATCCGTGATCTATCCAGCAGCGATTTGTTTACATTTTTTCTTCTTTCTTTTTTTGAAATCTTCATATTTAAAACGTTACGTCCCGCTGTGATGCAACTTCATTATCGACTCGTAGACGATTCAATCAACAAACAAAAATATTTTTCCTTTCCCCCATTTTTTTTTTTTTTTTTTTCTCTCACAACCAACCCGATAAAGAAAGAAAGAAAGAAAGAAAGAAAGAAAAAAAAGCGGCACAAAACTTTGAGTAAATATTAAGTATTTAAAAATCAAAAGAAAAAAGAAAAAAGAAAAAGAAAAAAAAAAAACAAGGAAACAAAATTGAGAAGGATTCCCGGGCCGTTGATGGATCACTGCAACGGGAGTAAAGTCGGGAAATGAAACAAGGAGAGCCGGTAGCCAAATAGACAGTTGGGGTCTATCTGATGCCCGTCCAAAATGATATTGTACATTCAAATTTCTCCGTTTTGTTCTTGCTTTTTCCAGAATAGAAATACAAAAGAAGAAGAGATTTTAAAAACAAAAAACAAAAAAAACGAGCGCTACTCTACGACGCAACTGACACGATCAGTAAAAAAAAAATGCCTTTTACGTATGCACACACATAACATTGAGATGTGAAAGTAGGGACGGAGGGCCGCTGTTCGTCATTCCTATCAAAACAAGAAAAAATGCAGGAGCGGAACACCAAAACGTCGGCGGGGCAAAATGCGCGGATGCTCCAACAACAAGAAGAAGAAGAAGAAGAAAATGCATTTCCCCCTTCTTCATTTTCGAATGGGACCCTTTTCTTCGGCTTTTTGTTGTGACTGATCTATCCCATCCATCTCTACGCAATCCCTCCGTTGTGCCGAGACGCACAGGGATATCCAATCCAATTTCATTCAAAAAAAAAAAACATTTCGTTTTTTTATATCTACATTTAAATTTTGCCGCTGACGTGTAGTAGCAAACGAAAGACAAAAAAAAAAAAAAAAAATTCTTTCGGATTTTGGGGATTTTTAAATAGAAACATCACTTGGCTATCGCACATGATTAAAGTAGCAGAGAGGAAATTCACCGTCCATCTCATCCGTCTCTTTCCCTTTCCGATTAGAGAGGCACAACAACAACAACAACAAAAAAAAAAAAACTCGACATGTTGTTTTGTTTTTTTTTATCGCATTTTCTTTTGGTTGGTCTAGGCGGCGGGGGCGTAAGCTCCACCTTTTTTTTTTTTTTTTCTTTTCTTTTATTTTAGCTCTCGGCCCTCCCTTTTCCTCCCGAACGGTCACATAGCGCACCGCAAACACCGGCACCACGACGCCACCCGCTGCGCTCGTATAACAAAACACACAAAAAAAAAAAATCCATCCGAACCCGGCGTTTTTTTTTTATTCTTTGAAAACGAAAAAAAAAAAATATTGACGTCGCTCTATCTTTTATATATATTTTATATATATATATATATAACAATAGCTGAATAGAAATATATACACACACAATGTTTGTGTGTGTATATATCTTTTCCTTAAGCTCAAGAGTCCACCCCGCTTCTCTCCTTTGTGTCGGGGGGTGATAATGGCGTCGTGGCACGCAAGACAACGCTGCAAATGTTCTATTCTTTTTTCTCTTCTTCTTCTTCTTCTTCTTCTGCTTTCTTCTAGTCGTTGAATATATCCGTCGAGCTCTTGTTTCCGTTGTGACGGATAAGAAAAAAATATTTTTTTAAAAAAAAGGACGATATTCCAAAAAAAAAATGTTTTGTGGGGGGGGAGGAGGGACGATTGTCAACTGGCGGAACGGACTTTAATTCCGACAATCCGGAAATGAAGAATTGACTTGGAAAGTCATGAGAAAAAAACAAAAAAACGGAAAAAGAAAAGAAAAATTGTGAAAAGACAATCAAACGACGGTTGGCAATGCGCAAACTCAAACGTGACCTCTTTATACTTGAAATGTATAAAAACATAAATCTATATGTCGTTAAGGTAAACTCGGCGTCTCGTCCGACATGCGAGTAGCTCGTTACACACACCGAAATATTTAGATATCGTACATAAATTTTTTTTTTTTTTTGAAAAAAAATGTAGAAGGAAAGAAAGAAAGAAAAAAAAAAAACGGAATGATAAGGAAATAAAAGGGGCTTGACCATCGTAACCGTCGACTTCTCTATGATTAAACTCACTTTTTTTATATAAACATATCCCTTAAAACAAAAAGGAAATGGATAAAGTTCTTGTGGATGGGGCTCGAACGCCATTTTCAACGTGAAATATGAGCCCTTCAAATACAAAAAAAAAAAAAATAAAAAAAAAAAAAAAAATGATTTCGAATGCGAAGAGAGACGAGACGAGCCTCTAGCTGTCGGCGGTTGATGACGTATGTCTACATCTGATTAACTCGGGTGACCCCACGCCCATCAAACTTTGCCTTTCACCTGTGCCGGATCCTACCGCGTACAGTATCTCCCACCCTGCCCCTATCCCCATCCGCAAATCGCAATTTCGATTATTATTTTTCTTGAAGAAGAGAAATGGAGGGAAAAACAAAATGGCGCTAACAAGGCAAATAGAAAAGGTGGACAAACCTGATGGAATCCCAGGTAGCTTTCGATTGTGTGGGTGGCGAAGAAGACTTCGCCGTCGCTGGTCAAAATCAGCAGGAATCCATTCAGCGCCTACGGGATGAAAATTTACAATAAAATATAAAGAATTAATGAATTGTTTTTTTGTTGTTGTTTTTTTCCCCCATTCAACTATATATGAATAAATAAATAAATAAGGCGGGGCGCAGTTGCAATCGACTTGATTTTCTCATTAGCATACGCAATTAGCGACACGATTGTTTTTAGGCAACCAAATAAACAAGGCACACTATGAAAAAAAAAAAAAAAAAAAAAAGGAAATGGCCGACGACGCGCAGAGATTGGTCCGTTTTCTTTTTTTTTTTTCCGGGCCGGCCAAATAAAAAAAAAAAAAAATAATAAAACCCAGCGCCGGCGCAAAACCGTTTAGAAATATATATATATATATGACATACCCATTTATTATTTTTTTTTTTTATTTTTTTTTTTTTGTTCAGGGCATAAACGCGTTCAATACTCGTCCCCACCCCCCTTCCCATTTTTTTTTTCTCTTATTTTGTTTGTGTGGATTATCGTTACATTTCTACATCTATTCAAAATAGATATATACAAGCACATTTCTAGACTATAGACTTGTGTATTCCCACCCCCTCTCTTTCTCTCTTGTCCAGCAAAAGGTCCCCCCATTTGCCTTTCATTTGGGCTGGCCACTGCTAGGGCACAGTCAGGGGAAAATGCATACGCCACTACTATTTTTTCTTTTCGTTTCGTTTCTAATGACATCGTGTCACGCAATGCCCTAACCTCCCAACGTACAACGATGAGACTATAGCGCACACTATTATACAGCCTTCTCCCTCCCTACCTCTCCCCCCCACTCCCAACGTCCACTCTCACTGGAACATTCGGGAGGGAAAAAAAAAAAAAAAAAAAAAAAAAAGTCGGGCACCGGTAACATACCAAGTGCCGCTTTTCTTTTGTTTTTCGATTCTCCCCTCCCCCTTTGACTCGAAACCTGGTTGATAAGAGCAACAAAACAAACAAAAAGAATGGGGCAAGGGGTTGGGACGAAACGAAGCAGAGCCCAAATAAAAAAAAAAAAAAGAAAAAAATCAATAGGATTGTCATCGCAGTTGTGAACGAAGAAAAGACAATAGAACGGGAGAAACAGGTAAGCGTGTGTGTATGCGTTCATACCTGGAGGAAGCTGTCGCCGTCGAGAGAGGGCGAGTCGAAGATGGTCACGTCCCGATTGCGAAACTGATTGTCGTGCAGCAAGAAATGACCTCCGCCGTGCTGTTGATGCTGTTGCTGCTCACCTTTGATCCCCTTGTGGCAACTGACTGCAAATTTAAAAAAAAAAATAAATAAATAAATAAATAATAATAAAGAAATCTATTGAATCAAATTCAAACACGTAAGGTAATGAGGAAAAATTCTAATTCTTATTCATAGCCAAAATTGAAATGAATTGTAGATTCACGTTACGTCATTAACCGACGGTAGCGACACGTAGTGAATTTTTTCCCGTTATCGAAGAATCATGTGACAGCATTATTGAAAACAGAATAACCCCCTCCCTCCTTACGTTTTGAAATTCGTTACAATTGTTAACGTCCGTTATGGAAACGGTTGAAAGTAATAAAGAACCGCGCCTTCTTTTCATTCCTATTCTGTGTTCATATCTTGGCTAGTAGATCAAGACGCCAGTCTCTCAATAAATAAAAATAATAAAAAAAAAAAAAAAAAAAAAATGTGAGAACGGAAATCCTTAGCACAATCATAAAAAATAAAAATAAAAATAAAAATAAAAAAAGCACAACTCGTTTCTTTTTGAAGTTGCACCGGTCAAACCGCTCCCGAGTAAAAGATAAGAAAAAGAAAAAAAAAAAAATGGTCGTTCGGATCAATTCATTCATCATTATCTGCTCCTCCTTCGTATTTTCCTTTTTTTTTTTTTTTTTTTTTTTTTTAAGAGAGTGATGATCATTAAGTCAGTTATGGCTCACGCCACCTTTTCTTTTCTTTTATCCTCACTCCTTTTATTTTTCCACCCATTTGATTGTCACACAGACAGCTCCTTGTTGATCTTGAAGACACTCGGGAAACAAAACAAAACAAAAAACACAGACGACGCCAAGATCCCTCCCCAAACCGAAAGAGAAAAAAAAAAAAAAAAAAAAAGGGCCGAGTTTTCATCTCGCATGGTCAAACATGTCACCATAACCGACACAACTTTTCAATCATCTTAAAAATGTCTTTGGCTGCTGGCTGTCTGACCATTAGATTAAAATCAATATATTTTTTTTTTTTCACAAAAAGAAAAATTCATCAATAACTTTTAAAGAAAAAAAAAAGGAAAAAACGAGGGGGGTAAGGTTAGTGATGGAGCCAACTGATTGCATTGACACGACACACTGTCCTCTTATTTCTGGTTTGTGCTAAGGACATCCAACGTTAGTCTCCGTTCACTAGGCTTTGTGGCTTTTTTTTTTTTTTTTTAAACATGACCATACCCGTTTTTTTTTTCTTTTATGATTACATCTTAACCCCCCCCCTTCCCTATAGAACACCCCCCATAAGAGAAAATGAATAATTTTTTTTTTTTTTGTCTTCAGGTCATTATCATAAGCAAAAAGGGTGTAGAAGCTAGTGGTAGTAGCTACCGGATAATGAGGCCCTATCGAAAAAGGCAATATGTAAAAAAAAAAAAAAAAAAAAAAAAAAAAAGAAAATGGGGAATCGTCCATAACGATTGCCTTTCCTTCTTTCTCAAACATTCATCATCATCTATGAGATATCCCACCTTTTTCTTCTTGGGTTAAAAGAAGCGAAAAGAAGGTGGTGGTGGGTGGGTGGCTTTGGGCACGTCAGAGCAACAAGTTCGATGTCTTCGGCTGCTGGAAGAAAATGATGAATGAAGACAAAGAAGATCTAGACAAGCCTCCCCCCACCTCACAAACCAAAACCATCCACCACCGTCTTGGCAATCTGATTTCACATGCAGCACATCCTCTCTCTGTCTACTTGTTGTTCTTTTTTTTTTTTTTTTTTTCTTTTTTTATGTGTGTGTGGATGGCCGTCGGGGCCTTAACCATTTTCGGTTCAACAATTTTTGTTTCTTTCCGAACGAGGGGCGAAAATATAAAATAAAATTAAAAAAAAAAAAAAAGAATAGGCAAATGAGATTCTGGAAGAAGAGAAGAAAAAAAAAAAAAAAAGAAAAAAAGAAAAGAAAAGTCGATCATCATCATCATCATGAAGTCTAAGCTACTGTATATCTTGTTCCAGCAACAGTAGCTGGAGTCCCTGCACAATCGGTCAATGACGATGATCATCATTAACGTACAACGTCGTCGATTGGGCGCCAACATTTGAATTACTGATTCCTTCTTTTTTCTTTCATTTTTCGATATTAGAATTTTTATTTTTATTTTTTTTTCCTTATCGATGCAAATTGAGCAGATGAATCGTACGTCATAAAAGGCCTGCTACTGTTTGACGAGTCATTTTCAACATGTGGAAATGTAAAAAAAAAAAAAAAAATAATAATATTCCGAAAAATGCAGACGCTAAGAGCGAGGACTATTGTTGCGTTAATTAAACTGACGACCGCCCAAGATGTCTGCCTCCTTTTAAAAATCAAAAAATGATAGTTCAGAAAATGAAAACCTCTTTTTAAAACAAAATTCCTGTAGCGAACGTTTAAAAGAAAAAAAGAAAAAAAAGAAAATGCGCTTCTTCGTTGTTGTGACAAGCAAAAGCGTGAACAATCAAAAAATGCACAGGGGTGTACGTACGTATAAATAAGTAGCTAAACTAGTTGAATTCTTTCTTTGAAAAAAATAAAATACGAAAGAAAACAAGAAGCTCTTCTTCAAAAATGAACACTACCCTTATTTAGAAAATGGTGATGATGATCAGTGCGCAGCGTTTTTCAGGTAAGAAAAAAAAAAAAAAAGGGAGACGGTGCACAGACAGTTGGAGAATTGAAGAAGGGTGGAAGATCATCATCATCGGTAAAGGCAACACACACACAAAAAGTGGGTAGGGGAATGTAACGACCTTGCTTGCCGCACCGTTCCTCAACTTTCCCAAAAAAAAAAAAAAAAAAGACATAATAATAATAAATAGACGAAAAGGTAAGAACAATGGAGAGTGAAGGGGGGAGGGATGAGCGCGCGCAATTTGAAAACACAACTTCAGAAGCGCCCTCTTGACTCTTTCCAATTATTTCCTCCACTTCTTTCGTTTTTGGTTTTTTTTTTTTCTTTTTTTTCAAAGAGGAGGGGATGAAGGTAAGAAAGAAAAAGAAGAGAGAGAGAGAGAGAGAAAGGAGAACTATTGAGGTGTGCATATTCCTGTTGAAGGCAGCGCCCCGGTAGGTATTACACACAGGGCACCACCGATTACATGATTGCAGTTGACATGGCCAGGGACGTGCCCGTGGGGCGGCTATGGAACAACAACAACAACAACAACAAAAATACGGCAGTCGCATCATCATCATTTTCTGTTTTTAACCATTTTTCTTTTTGTTTTGTTTTTTTTGTTTTTACTTAAATTTAAAAAAAAAACTGGCCAGGTAAATAAATAAATGCAAATGAGATAACCCGATATGTGAATGACAGAAGCGAATAATAAATGGATTAATTGTTCTTTGAAATTATCTACTTGTGGTGATGATGGCAGACTGGCAGCTGAAATGTCACCTGCCATTCAAAAACTGAACCACCCCCCAATCAAAAGAAAAGACGAAAAAGAAAAGAAAAATAAGGACGGGTAAATGCAAATGTTTTCAGCGGCTAATTCAAAAACTAAACGAAACAAAACAAAAAAAAAGCTGGTGGGAAAAAAAAAAAAAAAATGATACAACTCCGAACAAAATATCAAGAGACGCGCAAAGGTGTGAAAAGTAAAACGAAACAATCAAAAGAAGAAGAAGAACGACCCCTTTCCTTCTTCTTTCTATCGCCTTTTATTTATTGTTATTTACTCTTAGTTCCAAAAGAGAAACACACTGAACCCTATCCACACATTTTCACGCTCATGCGTCGGCAATGGCGACCGATTTTTTTTTTTTTTTTTAAGAAAAGCCCCACGCTATTACATCCAACACAAATAAACTCAAAGGAGAGAAATACATTTGCTTTTTCTCTTATAGAGTTTAAAAGCGTGTGTGTGTGTGTGTGTGTGGCAGTACCGCAATGATTGCCCCGCCGATTTATGAACATCCTGGCGCCACTGTTTATCGTTTTACCTTCCCCCCCCCCCCCCCAAAAAAAAAGAAGAACCCTCATCTCTTTTTTTTTTTTTTTTTCTTTTTCTATCTACACACATGTTTGAAAGAAAATCCCAATACAATCGTTACACACACACACACGTTCGAGCAAGAGGTAGGGGTTGTGATTTGATGGTGGAACGAAGATTGGACAATGGGAGAAAGAGAATTTGCTTTTGATTTACCGATGGAACCAACCCCCGTCTAACGTAGAAAATAAAATGCAACACTTCGGAAATTGAACAAAGATGGCCGCAGGTTGTGATGACTTTGAAAAGACAAAAGAAATCAAACGGCCCTTTTCTTTTTTTTTTTTTTTTTTTTTTTTAGGTTTTCAAATCAAATGGTCGATCAGAAAAGTTCAGCGGTTTGGCAACCGTGAACTGATGAACAGCTTCCGGTGCACCCAAAAACAATATTCACCTGTCCGTTGTGTTATCCAACTGTCGATAAGTCTCACAAGATTACACACCCAGGGTCAAACAATCAACTTTCAAAAATAAGCGAAAAAGAAAAAAGAAAAAAAAAAAAACTTATTTTATTTTGGAAGAGGGGGGGGGGATAGTTAAGAATGAGAGAGGGGTGAAACCCGAAACCCCATAGTCAAAAGAGGATGATACCGGTGTGTTAGGTGCATTTCTTTTTTTTTTTTTTTTAAACCTGCCAAAAAGAAAAAAAAAAGGGCGTGGACTTGATATAAACCAAAATGTTTGTTGCCGCCTTTCTCTACGCATTCGCCTCCTCCTCTAAATGTGTGATTTAACTGTCGGGTTTTGTTTGATGCGTTCCAGTTTTTTTTTTTTTTCATTTCCCTTACGAGAAAATAGAAAAAGAAAGGAGACAGAGCCAACTGCTTTCCCACACACTTGCCATCCGCTAGAACAACCGACATCCGCCCTTCAATCTTTCAGACATTTCATTTCCAAAATAGCCAAAATCGAATATATATCTTTAAAAAAAAAAAACGGATCAATTTCAAACATTTTGATTTCGACCTCGGTTCATTTTTAGTTACGTCTTTATTTTGGATTTTAACGTTTTGAAAAAAAAAAAAAAAAAAAAAACGGGTTACCTAGGTAACTCGGGCTAAACAAAATTGAAAAAAAAAAATAATAATTTGAATGTGCCGACATACGGCTGTTGTGACCTCCCGTCGCTACAAGGGAGCGGCGTTAGTTCCCCCCTTATTTTGCACCCCCACAGGCTTTTTTTTTTCTCTTTTCTTTTAAGACATCTTTTCTCTTTTTTTTTTTTTGTTTTTATTATTCCCCCCATCTCCACAAATGTCATCACCACCCTTTATTTCATTTTTTTTTTTCAATTGAAAAAGACAACCATCTCCGGTATATCTCTCATGACAGACGCAAACTTCCGGGCCCTCGTTTTGTTCATTTTCTTTACACCCCCCCCCCAAAAAAAAAAGAATATAAATAATAAAAAGAATAAAAGGGAGTCTCTCTGCAAAAGTTATTCAAATGTGATGCACCAGAAGCCGCAGGTGCAACAGTTCTTGTATATCTCCCCGCAGCAGAGACAAGTTCCTCTAGCCTACAGGGCCCTCTCTCTTCTACTAGCGCCCTCTGTTATTATTATTTTCCTCCTCAACTCTCTCTCTCTCTCTCTCTCTCTCTCAAACCCCCCCCCCTAGTAATGACATGTATTCAAAATGAGAAAACAACGGCTACCGTATTTTTTCTTCTTTTTTTCCCATATCGGGAGAAGAAAAAAAAGATTTCCAAAAAAAAAAAAGAATTCGTGATTATCCCGTTGGGCTATTGAGGAACACGGGCGAGATGAAACACACACACACACAGAAAAATTACCATTACATTCCAATAAAAATATAAATTTTAAGGAGGGAGGCTTATTGCCTTAAAAACATTTCAGGTAGACGTAAGAAAAAAAAAAAAAATACGAAAATCGGTTATGTTTCCTTCTTGTTCCAAACAGATACAAATAAGTAGCGCAATTGCATCGGGATAAATACTATAGAAAAAGAGAAAGCCTTGAGAAATTTGAAAAGAAAAAAAAAACAAAAACAATCCTGATTAAAGGAAGCCTCTCAAATTGGAGGAGGGGACTACACGAGACTTACGCGGGAATGTTAACACTAAAAAAAAAAAAAAAAAAAAGAATTTCACCCGCGTGTCGATTCCGCAAAAGGGGGGAGGGAATGACGTCGAAATTTGTGTTTCAGGTTTCGTGTGTTGGAAAGAATTCCACACGAACAAGAACAAAAAACGGGGGGCGGCGATAGGGTTAATCAAACAAAAGAGCTTACGGCTTACGTAAGCACAGAACAAAAGGCAGAAAAGAAAATGAGATCCCCTTGTTTCAAAGACAAAAATGTTTTGTGTAAGGTTTCAGCTTCAACGAACGTTAACAAGTCAAATCGATCGAAAAACAACGTTGTCGCCTGTGAAACCCAAGAAAAAAATGGCGTCTTTCATCTTAGCTAATTTGCCTCACAGCTGATGGGTGTGTCTCTAACTCTTGCGTCGAATGCCTTTGGGCGTCGCACACGCCGTGATTGATGGCGAACACAATTTTGAAAAAAAAAAAAAAAAAAAAAAACGTACCTCAAATTTCTTTACGCTGAACGTTGGATGGAAAATATAAAAAAAATTAATCCCTTTAAGTAATTCAACATGATGATGATGGACTCTTCCACAATTGGCACAACTGAATTTCTTGTTCTTTTTGGCAAACAATCAAAGTGTCTTTCATTCGTTTTCATTTCAATAGAAGAGCAACGAAATCTCAGAAAAAAAGAAAAGAAAAAAGGTTTCGACGAACACTGACGCCATTTTGAACTTGACCGATGCGATTAATTACAAAATTGTTCTACACGAAAAGAATTGAAACATTTGGATGACTCACATTTAGTGCTGACGATAAGATTGCGTTAAATGGAAAGTGTTAACGAACAAAATGGTAAAAATAACGACAAATAAAAACTCCCCACCAAAAAAAACCACGTGGTGGGCTAACGAAACGCCATTTCATTTGCTTTTCAAAACGGCCACTTGATGGTTTTTTACTTGTTTGAAAGTGATTCCCGCAGACCAACCGCAAAACCATAACACCAAAAAAACAGGTACTCTTCACAATCACGACACTCTATCACATTACACACGCACCTTAAAAGCCAATTCCTTCCACTTGAAGAAATTGAACTGAACCCCTGCACTCGTTTTACATGGCGACAATGACTTGCAATTCCCTCTTCCTTTGTTCAAAAAGCTATGCAACGTTGCGAAATCATTCATCAAAAAAAATTTTTTAATTCATTAATTAATTTAATTATTTTTGATTTAATTGTCATTTATTTTTTCAAAAAATAAATAACAGATCAAAAAAAAAATAAATAATTACAAGTCACACATTTTCGAAAAAGAATAATAATAAAGAATAATAGGCAATGTGTGGTGACTTTGTTGCCAAACGTGGCACACCCATTCTCGTCCGTTTGATTACAGTCTTTACATTTTCTTCACCATATTGATTCGACTTTTGAAAAATGTGGGTTAGGCTATCTTTTCACTGCTTGTTATCGCTATCGCATTTTTTTTCGTGAAAAATAGTATTCCCCATTTTTTTTTATTCTAGCTGGTGGTGATGGGGCGGAGAAGGGGGAGGGCTGGTTAAAAAAAAAATATTTTTTTTTTCAAAAATAGAAGAAAGAAAAAAACAGCAGGGAGCCATCCCCACCCGCCACGGGGGTCCGACACAGGCCAGTCAACCCCTCAACGGGTGGTTCTTATATCATCATCTTTATGTTTTCTTATATCTATGGTCGTATATAAACCCCTCTTTTTTTCCTCTCAAACTACTACTACTAGTGTGCATATTATACATCTCAATTTCGAATTATCAAAATAGAAAAAGAAATTCGTGAAATTGTTTCGCCGCCATTTTGTTTCGTCATTTTTTTTTTTGTTTACCCTTTCTAAAGAATGTCGCGATATTATTAAACGATTATCTCTAAAACTCTTTTTTTTTTGTTTATGGGATAATTACACTGCGGCGAAACTATGAAAGATAAAATAGTTAAAGAAAAAAAAAAAAAACTAAGTAGCTCATTTCCAAGTTGCAATCTCTTTCCCCCCACTGCCCCAACATACACGTGTTTAGAAATTTTAGGGAAAAAAAAAGTTAATTTTTTTGTTTCCCCCAGTCAGCCATTCATCATGGCTCTATTTGGACAAGGTGCGGTACTTTTATACAGAACCCCCCAAAAAACTGTTGCGTGTTCTAATCTAATTATTTCCCTTCCGTAAACAAACAAAAAAATTTGAAAGATGCAAACATAGAAAAAAAAAATTTAAAAAGAAATTTAAAATTGTTGTTGTGATATCGTAACTCACTGAATGAAGGGATCACAACAACAACAAAAAAAAATGTATAGACGTTGAATTGAAAAAAGAAAGGGGCTATGCCAGCATCAGGTCTTCATCAAAGAGTATTTTTTTTTTATGTAATAAATTCACGGCCCCAGAGAGAGAAAG
Source organism: Daphnia carinata (assembly GCF_022539665.2). Classification (NCBI taxonomy): domain Eukaryota; kingdom Metazoa; phylum Arthropoda; class Branchiopoda; order Diplostraca; family Daphniidae; genus Daphnia; species Daphnia carinata. The sequence continues at coordinate 4,399,579 of NC_081339.1, read as the reverse complement.
ACAAGCTCCACCCAACAACTTGATTTCATTATGAATATGAAAGTAAATTTAGATGCCTATATAAATCGGCCGTATATCTATACGGTGTCGGCTAAAGCTACCGTCATCTTTCAAAATTTTAGAACCACCAAAAAATATTCTTTTTAATATAGAAAAACTCGGGGAATTCAATTTCAATCATCCTGTCATCAAAAACAACAATGGGAAAAAAAAAATAAATGAAAATTTCGTTATTTTTAAAAACATAAAATAGAATGGCACAACAGAAGGGCAGTTGGGTAGATGATGGACGACTGGCCCGTTTGTGAATGTCAGTGCGGAGGCACCTTGACACGTAGATTATATGGGGATGTTTGGTTCATCATCAGACAACTGTTCGTTATTATACCCCCCCTCTTTTTTTTCTCGTTCGTATCTGTTTGTTTCTGTCAACCCATTTTTTTTGTTTGTGTCTTTTGAATTTCATTCGAAAATCGAAACACCTCGAGGCTCCATCATCATTTTCAAAAATAGAGTTATATAAAAATAAAACGAGCCTATCTGAATATTCTTAAACACAAGAAAAAGGGGGGAGAAACAATTGGGTTGTGTCGTACCTTGAAAGTAACTCTTGGTGCGCAGGTAGCTGACAGACAGTCTCAGGATGGAAAGCCGGTCCAACTTTGACAGGATGGAGGCCTCGTAAGGTAAGAGACTGGCCAGCGTGTCCAATTCGGCGTTCAACCTTTCCCGATGACGTTTGCTCGGATTACTTTTGCCCGAACTCTCCTTGGGCGACGGTTTCAAACTAAAATTTAAATATCAGAGTTAATTCATTTTGGCATTCGAGATAAAAATGTGGGATATGATTGCGATTGTAAAAAGAACAAGTATAGACCATACACTTCATTAACATGTAAATTGGGGGGATGGGTAGACGTTAAATAAAAAAAATATAGAAGAAATCATGCAGACCGCACAAAAAAAAAGTTTGGCGGTGAGTTTGTACTTTGCGGTTCATTATCACCTGTCTTGTGTCAATTGACCAGTCTCATGTAAGAAAAAAAAAATTCTAATTTTGCCGACGCCATTATTTCAGACTAGGCGACCATATTTGGCCAAAGTTAATGCATAATCAGTTTTTCTTTTTACTCGGTCTGCTGAGAATAGCGGAACTTCATTATGATAATAGGAAAGGTATTTTTCTTACGAAGAAAAAATCGACCTCCTACTTGACCTGACGACCAGAAAAATGCATAAATTCTATGCAAAAATCCTCCCCTGAATTTTACGTTACACTTTTTTCTTGTTTGGCTTCCAATAAATCGCTAAGAAAATGAGTTAACTCCACCCCTTCGTGTAAACTTTTAGACCCGACAACCTTCCACTTGTCAGAAAAATATATCGAGGCTTCCAAACGATGACATGAGCGATTTCTTTTTTCCAAAAAAATTTTAAACAAATAATCCGAACAATTTAAACGACGTGGACTCAAGACGCTAGGGGTCACACACACACTGTGCATCTTTCAAAGAGGATTTTAGAACATTTTGAACAAGTGCCATTTCAGAATTTTTGGCACGCAATACCAAGTGTCAACCCCGTGAGTACATTTTTAACATCGCATGTCGGCAAAATAAAAAATTGCCTCCATTTCCAATGTCAACTAACAGCGTTGCCATAATCTAGGCCAATCGAATTTCCAGGTGCCAAAACTTAAAAAAATATGGTAGGCCTATATGCAAATGACTATGCGCATCGGGGCATAAACATAATGACACTAATTTCTTTTATCCTGCACACCTGCGTTATACACATACAATCGACATGGTAACAGATCATATAAACGACACGTAGAGAGAAAAATAAAACGAAAAATGTCACACCAAAGTGATGATTTTCGATCCTTTTTCTTAATGCCGATGGCCAGTTTTTTAAAACCTTTTGTTTCGTTTTTTTTTATGAAGAACTTTTCTTCATTCATAAACCAGCGAAACAAAAGTGGAAAACAAAATTTTTAAATGTCTATAAATAAAAAATAATTTACGAGTCAAAACGAATACGAGAAGCCAAGTTTTTACAAGTTACGACAGGAGGGGAGAAACAATAACCTATATCGGTAGCTGCTTCCTATTTAACACAGGTAGACATCCCTCGTTAAAAGAGGCCGCTGTCTGTCAAAGAAAAAAAATATATAAACCAATATTATCATGAACTCAGAGATGCGTATAGAAAATATGTCAAAACAGCTGATTCATATCTACTTTTTTTTTTTTTTAACAGACGGGGCACACTTAAAAAACTAAAATAACAAAGTCTGCACGTTAAAGGCTTCTTTTTTGGCTGTCTAACACACCAAAGAAGGGGTTATACCTGTACAGGTAAGAGCTGAGCACATATCGGATTCGGTGTAAAATTACAAGGGGTTCCTCCCAGTCGATAGCGCTTCCACACAACAAAACCCCCTCGAAAAAAACTTAAAAATTCTATTCCCCATTTCTTTAGGTGTGACCCTATAGATTTATAAGAAGCTTTTCGGCAATGGGATTGTGCGTTTCATTTAGATAAGAGAAATTAGGCCTCGTTTTACCTTTTGCCGTTGCGACGCCGACGCTTGGTGGCGTAAACGGTGCCTAGTTGATTCATTTTTTTTTTCGAATTTCAACTGGCGTAGGTAAATTGAATAGAACACAAAAAAAACACTCAGGGGCACTTTTATTTTGTCGATTACGCACTGGTGATGAGTGCTGGAAGGGGCTGGTATGAATCGAAATATATTCCACAGAAAAATACACACACGCACAACACACCAAAACACTTTGACACTTACACACAGCACTGCACGACACGGAACACACTGAGAACTGGTTTTCGTGTTTTAGTTTCTGATTAGAAACAAAAATTCCTTTCAGCCGAATCCCAACATGTTTAGAAATCGTCTCTTAAAAATGTTTTTTTTGTTTTGTTTTCCGATAACGTAAAAAAAACTGTAACAGATGAAAACACTTTGCACAGTTGCCACTTGAGTTTAAGCTGCTGATAATCAAAAACGAGTGTCTTCTCGTCTTCACCTTTTGATGGGTTCTAACCGGCTGTGATGCATCATGGACCAGTTATTGTCGAAAGCCACTCGTTCAATCCTGAACAAATGCTTTTGCTTTCACACCAAACACTTTACACTTGAATATTTCGGATTGCAGGTGGCCACTGAAAATTCTCACAAACAAAATCTCAAGATCATTGTGTTAGCGCACGTTTAAAATTGAACTTGAGAGATAACTAAACAAGAAACAGTGTAAAAAATAACAAAAAAAAAAGGGGGGAGCGAACGAGCGCGCGCAACGGAGTGGTTAGCGAACCCTTCCACCCGGCAAGAGGCCGCAGAGGCCATTAACTGTTTGCCGTCCCTTTTTTCCCTCCCTTTGATGTCAGCTCAGCAGCGCCAGCGCGGGCAGTACACGTAGGTTTTTAAGGTAGGGAACAAGCAAAAGGAAAACAAAAAGAAAAAGTCTATATACTCACCTTGATTGATGATCCCTCCCTTCCTATTCTTCTTTTTCTTCTTTCCTCTTTTTTGTTATTTCTCTTTCAATTTTTTCGTCAGCCTCGGCAAATCCCCGAGGCGACTCCTCCCTCAAGCCACCTCCTCCTGTCATGGACCACGACCAATAGGCCAACGGGGATTCGGCCACCATCGTCCGTAAGAGGCGGAGACGTGGGCGGAGATTGTTGAGCACCTTGTACAGTGATGGAAGGCGGGAAAGTAGGCGTGGCTAAATAAGATGACTGCTTATTTTCTTTTTCTTTTTTTTTCTTTTTTCGGGGTTCTTTTTTTTTTTCTTTTCATTTCTCACAATAATAATAGATATCGAAAAATAGGGGCTGGCACGGCGGGTGCTCTATGGCGCCGGGCCGCATAACTTTCTATAGACGATTATTTTTATTACATTTTCGATATGGTTCTTGTGTTTAATAGAAAAAAAAAGTTGAGATAAATCAAACGAGAATGCTTGGAATGCCATTGAATCTGAAATTGTTGGTTAAATATTCGAGTTTGATTCATTCTCAATTCAGTTGCTCAGAGTGGAAATGGAACTTTTAGTTTTTCTAGGAGATTTGACACTTTCAAAAGAAAACAAATGTGTTGCTTGTTGAACGTGAAAATCGTGTAAATAGAGGCTCATCATCAGCTGTTTTGAATAGAAAAAGACGCTGCACGCAATGCCAATTTCTTTTTCTCTTCAAACATTTGTCTTTCGTGATGATGATCTCTCTTGTTGAGATACACGCCGTAGGCTACGCACGTAACAAACAATTGCCAATCGTGTCACACATAACACCCAAAAGAATTCGATCGAAATCGAATAAAAATGGATCACATTTTCTCGTTCCAATAGACCTCGACTTCAAATTACGTATCTAAACATTAAATGTTGAGTTAAGTAGAATTTAGAAAATCACCTTGTAATTCTTTGCCTTCACCCCCACCACGTGTATTGCGTGCTGCGAACCGCTGCACAGCCATCAAGCAAAAAGGGGTCTGTCCATCTGCTTAACTGATGTTCCAGACTGAACATCCGGAATCTTTCTGCTTACTGGTGATGCGCAACGAGACAACCACTCGAATCAATTGGCCTATAATATATAGGATGCTGAAGACCCCCACATATTTCGTGTGTCCCCACACAGACCGAGATCCAAATCCCACTGATGAGCGGCCATATTAGCAGTTCAATCGATAGTCATTATCGATATTAAAGCACAATGTCTAAAAGCTCATGTGCATGGGCCGAGGGAAAAAAACACACTAATGAATGAATCACGCAATGCATAAGCTGCTATAATTCCTGTAAAAAAAAAAAAAAGATAATTTGTATTACGTATAATAGAGGGCGTTCGATCAGCCTAAGGGTAAATAGATATTTTGCGGTCTTAATTAGATGGATTTGCGTGATGCTGTATACATACATAATACGATCTCTTTACGTGATGGAACTTGTGATGATGAGATTTTTCACAGATGGATTATTGTATAATTGCCACAGCACGATCTGATTTATTAGACTAGGCAACGTTTCACCATAATTGATTAAACGTCAATCGTGTAATGGCTGTCATTCAACCGTTCGCCTTAATGTTTAAACATTTTTTTTTAGTTTAAAAAGCAAAAGAAAAAAATGGAGGAAGAAAACCTCAAGAACGAATAAAAAAACGGCAATAACAAGTTTTCCAATTACAAGTTAAATACAGGGTTTGTTGACTGTAAGGACATAAACTATTTTCTACGCACATTCGATTACGTCTGCCGCTGCATGTCTGTTGTTGCGTAAAAGGAAAGAAAAAAGCTGTTTTCTGTGTGTGTTCGGTACATTTCTCTGTGGTGTCCCTCCATAATCACAACTTACTACTGTCATCCTAATCAGATTAAAAGATTAACCATTCTTTTTTGTTAAGCCTAAATATTAGTAAATGTCATTAAGATTTACAACAATACAAAAAAAAATGGCATTTTTGTTACGACAAATCTCGTCGATCAGCTGTGAATTTTAAAAAATATCCTAAGGTGTTTATTGTCGCATAAATTCCCTACATCTCACCGGTGGTCAACATAACCTGGCTAACTTGTAAAATATACACACACAGAAATGGAACATGTTAAAGAAAAAAAAAACGACTAACGTGGCGCTGAAAATGTCACCTCCATACGGACTGAGCTGCAAGGCACAAATGAACGTTATACATACGATTTAGATGGTCCAAGTGTGTGTGGGAAAATGAGCGACATTAGAATGACGAAACGTCTATAAAAGTCTCATCATCATCACAATAATATTTAAGTCGTAAAAAATGCAATCACGAGAAGCCTAAGGATATTTTCTTTAACGTCAATCAAATTAATGGAAAAACAAATTTTGGGTGGGTGACTTTTGCATGTGTCAAGGTCGATTTCAACCCTTTTTGTGGGTGGCAAAATTGCGAAATCCATGATGGCCGCCGTTGTTCTAAAACAAAAGCTCACCCTTCCTCCCAAATGTATGCGTCTAGGGAATTCAGAGCTTAGTCAACAACACAATTTACATGAAAATGTTCCCTTTTTAGAAGAGAAAAAAAAGACTTTTTGTCCTTGAGTGAGGATTAACGTGCATATTTTTCTAGTCGATTAAAGAAAGAAAAACAAACTTATTCAAGTTTTCCAATGTGGAACCATCCCTCTAGGGAACAGATGTTTACACAACGGAAATGTCCTAAAAACCAAAACGTGTTTCATCAGAAATTAAAATAAAAGTATGAATACAAAATTATTCATGATTGGCAACCAAACGTTTGATTCTACGTGATAAATAGGTAAAGAAAGGGCACGACCACGTGTCCAGAAAACTTCTGATGGCACACAGGCGCGTGCCACTCCGAACCCAACTTTTTCTTTAACATATTCCATCGAATAGGCTCAAGTATTACACACACGTCTGATTATAAAAAAAAAAGCCGAGGTAAAAGAAAAAAAAAAAAAAAAGTTTTACCTTTTCGATGGTAGACGCAGAGAAACTTGACAAAGTGATGGATATGAAATGATGATTGGGCTTGTCTTCTGTTACGGCAGCCATTGTTCTGGCGCGTATCGTTCCGCTACCGATTTATTATACACACACAGTAACACACAAGACAAGATGACTTGTTTTATTCGACGAGAAAAATAACTTTTCTTTAACCAGAAAAAAAGAAAGGAATAAAAAAAGAACGCCACCTGGTGTGAGCTGAGATCTATGAATTTCCCCCCAATCTGCTGCTATGACTTTGTGCAGCCATCGATCACGCAGCGGCAAACAAATGTCGTCGCCGCTTGTCGCCCTCTACCGACAAGTTTTTCGGGCCTTCCGTTCGATTCAATAACTTTTTAGTGCAATCGGCAAAATTATTTGTTTTTTTAATTAGAAGGGATAGAAAATGACGAGATACTTCAAAGTGGGAAAGAGGCAAAACAGCTGATGGACCTGGACCATCACGGTCATTGGTCACCCCTCGTGACCCAGGGGTTCGTTGTAACTGTCAAAATCGATGCACATTTAGACTGTGGACAGATAAAAACGGATAGGTTTTAAACATTAGTCCGGATATCCGGATAAAAAGTCGTTTAAAAATCCCAGCCGTAGGTGGATGTTCCTTTTTTGGCCAGACCTTTCCATTGTTTCCTATTCTTCCGTCTAAAAACTATGTGTATTGACTATATAGAGAGCAGTTAAACAACACATATGTTTGCCTATCGGGCATAACTGGTTGATGATGCGCAAGAGTTGCTGGCCAGCAAATAAAAGAGCAATTTAACGACCAACGTTCGGTCCGCTTCGCTGGCATACTGGGTGGTCAGGCCAATGTTTGTTTCGCATCACAGATTAGACGCTATGTCGCACAGGGGGGTTAGCTTTATTGCACTATTGAAGACAAATGAGACGGGCCAAAACAAATGTCTCGTTTTTTTTATATTTCAACCTATTTTTCGATATGAACATTGCGAATGGCGAAAAGAAGATTAATGATGCCTGGAAAGCTTGTTATAAGCCTGGATTTCTAAAGCTTGGTGCATGCGTCAGTATAGGCCTGCGTAATACAGCCAATGCCAGACAAAAAAAAGGAATAATTATTTTGAAAAAATAGGTAAATGAAGTAAAAAAAAAAAAAAAACAGAACCGCGTAAATAGAGTTCCTGGACATAGTTCATTTTACAATTAAAAACAGTGTTCAACACGTTTTTAATGAGAAAAAAAAAACATCTTACCATCAGCTTTTGCGGTGGTGAGTGATGGATGAGTATTTCGTTCAATCATTCGATACCGATCGACAACCACCCACCCTCTCGGAAATGCAGCTCGAGAATCTTTTTTCTTTTTTGAAAGTGCATCGTGCAATAGAGCGCTAAAATAAAAGCGCCTTGCCGCCATCAGTTTCTTAGGGAAATGTATTTTTCTTTTTATGTACACCTTTCCAGCAGAGAAAAGAGAGTTGGGGTTCTCTCTCTCTTAATTGGAAAACGCCCATTTACCAATTAGCGCGCTCGGCTCTTGCCGGGGCTCAGCAGACGGTGCCGGAAGGACAATATCTAATCATTTTTTCTTCTTCTTTTTATAAAGAAAGAAAAAAAAAGTACGTGCCTTTTTTGAAAAAAAAAAATACTCATCTTTTATTATTACCTTTTATACTAGTATCGAAAAATTACATTAGAAACATCGGAAATTCTCATGTTTCATTTCACGCGCTCTTTTTTTTTGTTTTTGTTCTCACGTTAAATTTATTTGAAAAAATATGGCAACATACACGCCCACCTCCATTTTCATTCCTTCCAAAAGTTCTTTTTTTTTTTGTTATTTGTTGGATAAGCAATAACACTGATGACGCCACAACCATAACGCAATAGTTGCACGTGTGTACGGAAATGTATACATGCATCAAAGGAATGAATCAATTTATCAAACTGAATAAAAGTTTCTTCGTGCGAGTTGTGAGACCATTTTTCCCTTGACATTTAAACAAAATTCTTTTTCTTATGGTTCTTTTTAAATACAATCAAAATTAGATAAACCGGTTATTAGAAAAACAAATTTCTTTCCACCTTAGATTTTTTTCGTTTCACATCAAGAAGGTCGAAAGGTTTCGCGGTTCGTATAAATCAGTCATTGATGTTACGAGTATTAAGAAGAATAAAATGAACGCGGCGTTGCCTTTGTGAAATTAAAAAAAAAAAAAACCATTTAAATTGGTATAAATAACGTTGGGTTCTCATCAATTCCACCATTCATTGGCGCATCGGTCCAACACATACCGACGCCATTGGATAAATTTGAAAATATACTTCCCATAGTCACGCTCGACTACGCCACGAGCGTTGCATCGTGAGATGCCATTGGTTTATGTATCATCAGTAACGTACAAGTTGTATAATATAATAATCGACATTTCTTTTTAAATGAGTCAACGCTTTATCTGAATACGCATAATGAGATGCCGCAACATGTGCAAATAGCTTGAATATTCTTTGAATATGGGCTCATGCACCAATAACCATTTCCAATTATTACTCTTGAAAAAAAAAAGGTGAAATTTTTATAACGGTTTTGTAATAACATAAATCATGCAATTTTCTGTATTATCTTGTTTTTTTCAAAATTAAACGGTTAACCGATGCACGTAACTGCGTCGCTGTGACTGAACTATCAAATTGCAAACGTTGATCTGAATTTATTGCATAGACGAATTTTCGAACTCGTTTTCAAAATTTCCTTTTTCTGAAATGAGTACAGTGTAAAAATATTTATTGGACAACAGATTAATCAATTTTTTTTATTAAATAGTTTTGCAGATTTTTCCCACGACGTTTGGCAACGCCACAACGAATTGCTCGTTTCATTCATTTTCGAATTACTTCGATTGCCGTTAGCATGCAACAATAATAACTTTTTAAAAACTCTTTACCGCTTATTGTTGTCTCTCCTTTCATATAGAAACGTGTTATGTCAAATAAAACGATATTTAATTACCGGATTTCATGCCTTCTTTGTTTATCCACTTCTATTTTTGGAGGGAAAATCTTCTAGACCATAGCGCCGGTTCAACGTAATGACGACGATCGTGCTACTGCAGGATGCAAAACTCATTCTAATCTAATCAACTCTAAAAAGAACTCAATATTATTGGGGAAAACATTGTTGCCGTTCCCTCTTTTTTATCATTTACCACAGACAATTTTTTGTTCTTGAGTTAAAAAAGAAAAATGGCTGCTAGTTTTGAGCGATCATCCGAGCCCATAGAACAGCAGCAAAAGTATCTCTCCGTTTTTCCTTGTCTTGCTGGCTTTTTGTGTTGTTGCAGTTGTTTGTGTCAAGCGTCAAGTCATCCGTCATGCCAGCAGGTCATTGTCTTGACGTTTTCATCAGCCTCACATCAGGGGGGGATCCCATCAGCTATAACCTGAAAAAAAGAAAGAAAACTCGGCCCAGGTTACATCCTCCTTTCATTTTAAACATTTTTTTTGCTTTTCAAAAAACGTTTTCTACTTTTTGTTCTTCCTTTTTCGATAGTGTCGACTTGTACAGTAGTAAACTACCGGATTTAGTTGATGGATTTCAACAATAGTATAAAACTCAATGATTCTGTTGAGAAATAATAAGATTGTGGGGTTTGTCAAATGCGTTTCAGTCAACGAAATCCAACGGCCATATCGAATAACTTTGTATTTCGTCGTCATTACGAGTCGTGTTTCTTTAATTCACAAAAAAAGAGGGCTTAAATAATCATCAAACATATTAATAAGCTGATTATATACAACATTCATCACGGTCACTTCCTTAAGTCATTTTTCTCAAAAGGTTCGACTTTATTTCGTTTTTTTATCTAGAAAGAAATGATTTAAAAAAAGAAATGGAAGCGCCATATTGGCGCTCAGCCCCTCCATCAGGCACCCATCAAGTTTCTTTTGTTGCTGCTTAGATTTTTTTTCCTCCTTTTTTGAATGCTTCTGTTGTCTAAACAACATGTTCTCCTATCGTCTTAACACAGCTTCTTGCTCTGTGTGTCTCACCTCAAGAAACAAAAAAGATTTCAAGGAAACTGATCTTTTCCCACGATCTTCTTCCATTTTTTCCAAACGCCACACAGTCGCCTCATTATTCAAATATAGACGTAATTAAAAACCACAAACTCGGGTTAGAATAGAGAAATATACCTGGAATTCGATTCACGCCAAAAGAAAATTCTGCAAGAGTTTTCTTTTTGGTTTAAATATCCGCATGATTTACGTGTGTTATATTCCAGAAACTTTCTAGCTTGCACATTTTTATCAAGTGTCAGTGTACACAGACTTGGGGAACAGAAACTCATCTACCAACAAAGAAATAAATGTTAAAAAAAAAGGAAATACACAAGAAAGAAAAACTTTTTTTTTTCCCCCAACCGTTTGATGAACGAGGTGGGCGTGTTTGGTCTGGAACAAACGAAACTTACCAACAAAAACGGCTATATCACACATCCAATTTCTTTCCCCCACAGTTTCTATAATAAGAATTTAAAAAATAAAAAAAAATGTGCATGAAAGTCTGTCCGTCTCCTTTTCCTATATAGAACTGCTGGGCTTTTTCACGGCGCATATAGAAACATGTTTGTGAAGCGGGAGAATCCATCAAATCATAAGACAGCATCAATTATATACCGCAGGAGCTATTGCACAGTTCTATTTTTTGTTTCTACCCTCTTTTGTTTCTCTATATCCGTATATACATAAGAGTTTTGAAAAACTGCTGCTGGTGTCTACAATATTAATTGCTCTCTCTGTGTGTGTAAAAGAACCTTGGAGATGAGTATCGTTTGACCGTTTAGATGTGGATCTAAAATAGACAGAAGGTTCACTTTTTTTTCTAACCATAATGTTATTGCGTCTGTTGAGTTATATACGAACTGGTGTGTGTAGAGAACCGGATGGCGCGTAAACATCTGTCTCATCCGGATAGGGGGAGCCCAACAGAAATCTAATCATTTTTGTCGGTTTTTCTTTCTATGCTTTGTTTTTACGTTTCTGAATTTACAGGCAACAGCTGGAACAATTTTAATTTGTCTTCTTTTACCTCCAGGTAAACACACGAAAATGTATTTGTTTTCTTTTGGATTTATTAGATACAGACCTAGACTAAATATTTGTGCTGATAATAAAAGGCTTAATTGATGTAATTTGACCTTACACCAATGTGACTATCTAATCCGCTAATAATCGTATTATTACCGTTTCAACCAATTAAAAGAACCCAAAAGAAACTTAAGAACCACACGTATAGGCCTGTACGCCCTTACATAAGAAGCCTTATATTAAATACATTAAAATTGACGATTAAAGATAGTCGTATATACATAATTAACTTTTATATAACGTAGGATCGGAAAAAAGGGACGAAACTATACGTAAGAAGAATTGCTTTTATAAGGGGTCACTGTGTATATGTACGTATGTAATATTTAGCATATTTAAGGACCATTCAGGTAAATATACAGCTCAATGGCGTGTCTACGTGGCGTATGTGTTTCTTCTACAAACAATAGGCCTTTCAACTTAATAGTATTACACACGTTGGTTGCCTTGACAACCCAACAAAAATGGGGGGGATATCAAAAAGCCTTACGAGTTAAATATTATAATATATAATACAGACAAAAAAAAGAAGAAAACTGATGTGTGATTATAGGCTTCAAAAGTCCATCCACTTTAGACTAGTGGCTAATGACTTTTTTTGTCTCATATAAAAAGCAAAACTGTTTCGTTTTTAAATTTTCCCACAGTGATAATCTAAATAGCTTTTTATATTAAAAATGAAAAACACACAACCAATGGCTACTGAAACGCTTGTGTTCTCAGAAAAACGAGGAAAACAAAACAAAAAACAGATGATGTGTCTTTTCGTTTTTAAGGATTGCACAAGAGATGTCCTCCTAAAGATGTCTGACAAGGGGGGGAAAAGGTGGGGACGTATAGGCCTACAGGATGGCGTGCATCATTCATCACTAAACGGGAAAACTCCTTAAAAGATCGATATCATTTTGTATATATATATATAACGTATCATATGGAGCGAACAAACTCTTATCGCTTCTGAAGAACTGTCCCCAGTCCAAAACAAAAAACCATTGATCAAAAATATCCGTTTGAAAAACCATTTTTCAGAACTTTTTTTCCTTTCGAATCTTCTTTGTTTTTCTTTTACAATATATAATGTTATAGCAGTAAGACAATACTTGTTGTCCCCTGAAAAGAAAAAAAGAACTGTCCAATACAATGTATTTGAATAATGACCGGGCCTGCCCGTCAATGTCGACTATGGCGGATAGTAGCCAATCAGTGAGTTTTGATCCTGCATATCTATTTATTATAGGACGATATGTAGACACACAAAAGCAACGAGCTAGATAATAGATACCTGTGCAAACTTATATTTATAGGACCATGTTGTTGTTGCTCAAAAAAGATTATTTCCAACATGCACAACTTCCTGTTTCCCTTCCGCGCTGTGCGCATTTTTGAATTCAGGAGAGCATGTCTTTTATGTATTCTTTTGATAATGTGTATGCCATGTCCCTATTATGTTGATGATATATACACAGAGACGACCAATGAACATCCTGCTCGAACAAAAGCGCTGGCATCTTCCAGTCTTTTGTGCAGATCTGTCTAGTAGACATGCATTCTTATTCCCTTTCTAACAGAGCGAGTATACAATAGATGTGTACATAACCTTGTTATTATTGTACGTCTATTTAACTCTGATAATAGAAAAAAAAAAGAGCTATAAAATCGTGACTAATCTTGACATTGCACAATGGCTGGCATTTCGTTCTTACAAATCATGGCTACATTTCGGCATCGCTTACGTCAACCAGTTGTTCTAATAAACGCTAGAAACTAACTACAAACGTGGAATGTCTCTATAAATGGTCCACCTTTTTACATTCGTGTATTCCAGAAAATTCCAGAAATGTATAATAAGAAAAATGTTATTCTTTTTTTTTTGTTCAGCTCGCGTCGCTTGTATAAAATTTGAAATAAAAAATGTTGTATAGGATATACGGAGGAGGGATATGCCGTGCCAACTGGCAATTTACTTTTGAATTGTACGTAAGGTTGGGGTTGTCGTTAAAAAAAAACCAAGAAAAATCCCTGAGAGTTAAGGAAAATATTTTTTTTTTTTTTGAAAATAAAAAAACTCGCTTTGTAATTTGATGACGATTGTTATAGCTGCATTTATGTGTACCTTTTTTCTTTTATTATTTCAATTGTTTAGAAACGGAGAGCGTAGACCACCCTAATAGACCGTGTTAACGTATCGATGATTGTTCTAAGAAATGTAAGGCACCATTTTATTAGAATTTCGGGGGGAATAAACTTTAAATGAGAAAATGTAAATTTAATTAGTTTTAAAGTTTTGGAGGGTTCACCATCCATAATGCGAATCTCCTCTTGCACTTTGATGTCTTTTAATCACAATATATATTTATGTTTTAAGTAATAACGAGGCCTAGCTAAAGGATGACGGCCAAACTTCCGCATCATAAGCGTGTTGTTGCATTAAGGATGTATGTATCTGGTTTGTAATATCCGCTACACGGATGAGATTATAAGTGGCCGCAGTATCTAATACGGAAAATGCACGCAACTATTTTTATCGTTTTAGAAAATCTTGGGAAATGAGACGAAATTCATTACAGGTCGTTTTTTTACGGCATTAAATCTTCCTTTCTTTTTTGTTATCTTAATAAAATTATTATTTTTGCTAAGAATTTTGATTGTATCCACACCCTTGTGAAAATAAACGATTTATTTAAATTATTTATTTATTATTCATTTGGCCCGTGTGTTTGGATATGTGTGTCGCATTTTAATTTTTTGCCGATCAATAAAACTTTTTGTTTATTTATAGTTTTCAATTGACTGACGATTGTCTTGCATGCTCAGTTTCTTCCTTATAGTGTGCAGACGTGCAATTATATTCCATTCACAACAAATTTCATTCAAAAGTAAAAAAAAAAAACGAGGAAAAACAATTACTAGAAGTTATTAATGTGACCGCTAGATGGCAGATAGCAATGGAGAAGTTTCAAAATAATTGTACTTGTTTATGTTTTTGTGAAATTGTCCCAACGCACCTGGAGGTAGATCTAAAATATACATATAAAAAAAGCCGTCATCATTTTCCATTTTTTGTCGGGGCATCTCATCAAGTTGATTGCCTTCGTTTATCTTGAGCTACATACCCTGCAGCTATACGTAATGCGTTTTCCATTTTTTTCCTGCTGAAATCTCATTTTCTTTTCGGTACAAAAATGTTAAATTTCAAGTGCACGTAATGGTACCCGTTGTTATTCCTGACCTCCAAAAAAGAAATCATTGATTGAACTGTTTATGAAAGAAAAAAAGTGTAAGTAAATGTTATGCTGTAATGTCGTTCGTGGGAAAAACGAACACACAAAGTGTAAAAGCCAAAAATTGGCGGGGCGGCAAGGCAATTGTGGTTTTATCGAGTTTTTTCTTGCATACTTTAGCAATATTATAATTTGAACCTCATTCCCCTTCAAAAGTCCATAAAGAATTTCTTTGTCCTCTTGCTACAGTAATTACCCTACACGCATCAAGTCCATATAAAGAATTTTGCTGCTCTATTGACCTAAATTTTTTGTAGGTTGAAAGTTCCAGTTCCTCCTCAGTTCTTCGCGCATATAAAATAAAAAGAAAAATTTCTTTTACAAATTAACAAATATTTGCAACTACGCATAGGCCAAAAAGCGTCTGCTAATGTTTCATGCCTATTTATCAGCCGCACCTGTTCGATCTGTCTTTCCACTGAATTCGGCAAGCAGCCCAGCCACAAATATAAATAGATTTCAGAGAAATACAGTCTGATTTTAGAGCCTAGCCTCATCTGAATATGTGCATAGTTCTATATCAACCAGCATAGATTACTAACCGATTAAAGTTGTTTCGGCTAAAAAGAAACCGTAATGCATCACTGGCAAATGCTCGCCAGACTTGCTGGTGACTTGGCCTCGCGCCAAACTTGGATAAATTCAAAAACCTCAAGAAAAAATGAAATCGAAAGTGGGTAAGTAATTTTGTTTGCCAACTGCATACATAGGTAAATATCAAGGCCTTTAGAATACGTTCAACCTCCATGGGAGGCGACGTGACCAAATGTAACCGAAATTAGTCCGAAGGGACTTTTTTTTTTTGGTGACCGATAACATAAAGTCCAATTGACATTGTTAAAACGGAAACTTGCATTGGGAATTTGTAATCTGTGTGAGAGTTTTTCTTTAATTAAAAAACGAAACAAAGAAGAAATAACGAGCAGTGCAATTAAGTTACTCCGTCCTTTCGAATCATTTAAAATTTTGATTTTCTTTGGCGTCCTTTTCTCGTCGTGGTAGTAATCTTTTCTGGAATAATATTTAGGCGACATATATACAAAGCATAAAAAAAGGAGAAAACATGTCCCTTGTATTGTCAAACTTCATTGCTGTATAAAAATGGCCTCCCGTAAAAAGAAAAAAGGCAAAACTCACGATCTACTTAAATTAAAATTCTCTTAAATTGTATGTTTCATTGTAGAGTAACAATTTCTATTCGCCATACATCCCGTTCACGGTCAAGCATCTAATGAAATATTTTAGAATAAAAAAAAAATTTCAAGAATTTTTTCTTTTGTTTTTAGGTTCCAGTACCCGTGACGAAAAGGACAATTAAATCTACCTACTGAAATCGTTTAAAGTGAGATCACGGTCCATTGGCATACTTCCACGATGATGGTCGTGTGTGTTTCAGGTACACAATTTTTCTGATGATGAATTAGCATAATCAAAGGAACCGACGTCACCCCGCAATATAAGGTGCTACCTATACACGGATTCATACGCCGAGTGAAAGCTGTGTTCGCCGGATCCTCAAAAGTGCAGAATCACAAGATGTAGGAAACCAACTTAAATAAGGAGCGCTGTTTTCCCTTCTTCAAGAAAAACGATCAATAACTGATGACTCGCAAGTACTCAATCAACTATTAATAATAGTTTTATTTTTGTTTTAAACTTCATTTTTTTAAATTTTATGTGATGTGCCGCCAATTCGTGACCGCGCCTACTCTTTGATGGAAGCCATTGCTGGACGTTTGAAAGATGATTTACCAAACTGGGACTGACGGTTAAATCATTTAACAAAAATATGTTTAAAAGCTTTTTGCATTAAGATTGGCGCTTCTATAGAAGCAGAAAACTTGGCAGATGCAATCGCGGCTGTGTTAGACGCTCGTCAAAAGTAAAGAGAAAAGACAATGATGAGACATTTGCGTGTTGTTTTGTACACACGATCCTTCTTTATAGTCAGACGAGCATTAAAAACTTTCTAGGTATCCATTGCCGCTGCAGCTCAAGATTTTCGTGGAAGATATGGAAGGTAAAAGAGGCAAGTGTCATGGCGGATATACGGTGATGTTATCCGTTGATGGAATGCACCTCTAAGTCTATCGATTATTAGACGTCTTCAAAACTGATGGTGAAATTTTTTCGGGGGGGGGGGATTGGAACTTTTTACGGTTTTTTGTTGTTGTAATTGATTGATAAAATTGCTAGCAAGATTTTAAAGTGTAATTAACACCAATTTAGCCTTTTGTGGGTTTAGATTTCTCTAGGGCTTGAAATTAGACTTTAAAATTGTGTGTTGCATTCGATTTTATCGTTTCACTGCACGAAAAGAAAATTAAATATTAAAAAAGGAAAAATATGTAATATTTTAACTGCTCACCAGTCGAAAAAATTTTCGTCTGCCAAATTTCCATAGATGGCGCTTAGGCATCAAATAGTTCTGGCAACGTTGTTTTAATTTAGAGGATAGGGATCATCGGATCAGAAATCCATATCATTCGCTGATGAAAGACGTTTAGTCGAAAAATGAATCGTAGAATATCTTTGAAACCCTTCAATTTATGGTGATGCATCTACCTAAAATAAAGAAACGTTGATAAAGCCAGTAGCAAAACAGATTCTTTAATTATTCAATTGATTGCGGATGAATGATATCTTGCATTGGAAAATCGTGATACGTTCTCACACGTTTGGAGGAAAGCAGAGAATTCCAGCATGCTGTTCCTGAAAGCTGTTTTCACAGGTGAGTGCATTCCACCATATTATTTGTGTAGATTTTAATCAGGGCGAGGTTTGTTGAATCCATAGTCGTAGCTTATGCACGACGTGTCCAATAAATCAATGTCGATAAATATCAACAAGTTTACCAGAAATGGCGTCATTGATAATCGTTTTTACAACGCACGTGCCGGTTTTTTTTCCTATTGAGACTCCTCATCGTGACAATCCATTTTATTGTTGGCTGTTTAACAGCTGCTGATTTGCATTTCGTGTTTCATTTTGGATGACAATTTTCCTGCTTCAATTGCCTCGTTTTTTTTCCTTTCTTAAAATGGCGGGAAAATTGTCGTATTGTCCTTTGTTAACAGGCCCGAGAAAAAAGTAAACGGGATCGTGCAGTTGGGTTGGGCTGGTTCCAGCCCACATTGATTTACACTAATTTTGTTTTCCTCGGGCTGCTGATTGTCTCGTTGACCATTTTACTTGTTGTGGGACTCGGTATATAACTCGAGAGAACTTCAACACATAAAAAAAATGGACCAGCAAATTCAAGCCATAATTTGTACAAGAGGGTGTGGCATCTACCATTTCTTTGAATGTGGTCGTGAATTGTCTTGAACACATTCTTCTCGGGAGTTCTGTTGCCAGCATTCATGGCTACTTTTTTGTCTGTGCTGTTGTCTCTGTCAGTTCAAGGATTATTACCACATCAGAAAAGAGTTGCCTTTCTATAATATTAACATCTTTAGAAAATTATTTACCATCATAATTGATTTACACGAAAAACGATCGAGAGTTTTTTTTTCCCATTTTGCTGCCAAATGATTCACGATCTATTTTTTTGGAAAGAAGATGAGAATCATTACTAAACCCGAGGTTCAAAGGTGATCGCTGATTATTTTTTCTTGGTGAAATTATTTTCTTTTTAACGAAAAGAAACCTGGTTCCGTCGTTCGAAAACGATTTTGTGTTTAAAAATCGGTTTCGCCTGTGTGACGTCACCCAGTTCGTGCGTGTTTTCTCTATTGATTGAATCGCTCGGCAAACAATTTTCTATTTTGTTTCTGCCGTCACGCCTTTTTTGTTTTGCATATACTCGTTCAACAAAGCATACATAACGTTTGTCATGCTCATCTATTTATGCATCGGCTATCTCCAAAATTATGGCTGATTTTGTAATTCACTTTTCTATATGGATCGCCCAAAAATTGTTTTTCGCGCCATTTTTCAAACGTGCAATTTTCTTTTTTTTTCCTGAACAACACGATTCAGCTGTACGTATTGTTGTCCCAAACTTTCCAAGTGAACGTAACATATGAGAAGGGGGGGGGGGAGATTCTTGGTAAACCTTTTTTGTTCGCAATTTTTTGTGTTTTTGTAGAAATCGTGTTTGGCGAGAGGAATTCAGTTCACCATGTAGAGCATACACGTTAAAAATAATTCAAAAGATATTTGAGCGATTGTAGTCTCCCTCTGTCGTTCGCAGGTCACGTTATGAAATGATGGAAAGGATTAGTATGAGATAAGGGGGCGTGAAAATCGAAAAAAATGTAGAGAAGTAGATTTCGAACTGCTCCAGCGTTGCCATCGCGTTAAAAGGGAAACAATCCGTAAATTCAACATTTTTCTTTTAACCAACTGGAAAAGCCAAATAGTTTTAAAGTAGGCCAAGGACGTTCAGGTGGTCGAGAACATTACATAATGAGAGGAGGGGGAACGCACACTCCCCGTTGAATTTCAGGTGACACATCCGTTTTTTTTTACCGTGAATTATAGAGCGACCAAACGAATTGACTGGTCAAAATCGAAAACGGGCAGCCATTTTTCACTGTCTCCTTGAAATATTCGCGGTCTTGTGACAATTATTATTACAGCTCTATATGCAGCACTATTTCTTCATATTTGCTGT
The DNA here is from genome assembly GCF_022539665.2 of Daphnia carinata. Lineage (NCBI taxonomy): Eukaryota > Metazoa > Arthropoda > Branchiopoda > Diplostraca > Daphniidae > Daphnia > Daphnia carinata. The sequence continues at coordinate 4,380,033 of NC_081339.1, read as the reverse complement.
TCTGTTGTAGTGCACTAGTTCAAAAATGCTATTCATCCTGCTTTTTTTAAAATACGACGTAACAAACCGCAGCCAATTTTTTGCGGTTTTTTGACATTTTGATTGTGGCCTTTCGAAAAACTTTTGTTTCCAGAAAAAAAATGACGAACGCTTATTACGCGTGAGTTAATAACACCCTGGGGCTAACACCTGCGTGTTCAACATGTTTATAAAGTTCGACAGCCTAAAATTTTTTTGTAATTATTGCCCAATCTTTTAATTTTTCTTTAAATTCCCCCTATTCAAAATGATTGACGTTGTCCTCTGCAAAAAAAAAAAGAAAGTAAATTTCAAAATTGAATGAATTTTTTTCGAAGTTGTTTATTGTTGATAAATTACAGTTGGCAAAAAATAGTTTTTCTCGGACATTGATGAGCACAGAGCAACACAATCATTTGTAGAAATAAGAAGAAAATATTTTTAAAAAATGCTCATAAATTTTCTTTTTTTGTGTGTTTCTTGTAGTTCCGTGCGTTATATTACTTTCACCTCTCCCCATTTTCCTCCAGTTTTTATCTTTTCTGTTTGATTTTTTCTAAAAAAGACCTCCGTTTCACTTTGATTGGATAAGGGCTTCTGGGGCTTGATAATCCGAAACCATTGGTTTCCTCGCGGTGGCTTTCCGGTGATTAATTTCATACGATCCCAATTTATCGGGAATCGAATATTTGGCCGATGGTTTGATGTAAGTGTAGCCTTCTTCGTCGACTCCGTAATTATCTTGCGTTTGCGCAACAGATTTGCCAGCCTTAGCTCGAGCGGAATAGAAATCCGCCCGGTAGAGCGGATACATCGGCACAGAGTAATCGGGTTTATGAGCGTAATCGTAGTCGCTTTGCGCAGCCGTCGTGGTCGTTGCTTCGGTCGTCGTCACGGGCGGGTTAGTCATCGGGGCGGCTGTTGTTGTTGTCGTCCGGATGGCCGGTGCATCATCAAATCCGTATTTGTTACGGGTGGGATAAGATTGCTGGGGACGGGCAGGATAACTAGGTCTCTCCGTCGCGTCGTAATACGTGTCTGCCTCTTGTTGTTTTTGAATGGCGGAGTTGTAGCTGATGTAAGCCGGACGATGGGGCTCGTAATTATCGTACGATGAGGGGTAGTTGTGATAGGCCGCGGGCGGTTGTTGCGCTACCACCGGAGCGTAGTCGATGGCGTAAGTGACCGGTGGGATGGATCCTTGCGGGGCCGGGGCTTTGATGTAGTCTGTGTCGGACAACTGATGCTGGTAGTTACTCTTGAAAGTGAAATAGTTGTTTTCGCCCTGGTAGCTGACGTCGGCCATGAAGCCCGAGTCCTTGTCCACTCTATAATTGACCGTCTAAGTCGATCGTTCCCCCAGATTAAAGCGCATGAATAAATAAATAAAAAAAGAATAAAAACAAAGGGATTATTTAATCAGAACGCAGACACGCAATGGAATTCTGTGAAAACAAAATCGTTGCTATTCAACCCTTGGAAGGAAAGAATATTATTAGAAGGGGGGAGTTGCTACAGTTTTTTGTCGTCTTCCATGCTCTGATGGGCAATTTGAAATTGTTTTTAACGCTCGTTCAATCTGATAATAAGCACTGGCGAATGTAATTGTAGTATCTATACCGGCGAGGAGAAAGGAAATAAAATTTCGTTAATAATAATAAAAAGGAAAAAATAGTTGACCAATGTGTAACCTAATTAGTCTCGTATGACTTTCTATCGTAACAACTAAATTTAGTAAAGCAACGGATATTATTGCGTTTATATCCTTTTCCTTTTTGAACATGTCGAAAGGAGGAAAATAAGGTGGGCGGCCACGAAATCAACTGGAAAAATTGAATAGTAAAAAAAAAAAAAACCGTGCGGATCATCACAGCACGAAAAATGCATTCTTCGTTTTTCTTTTGTTTTGCCTTTACCGCGAAAAAGGGAAAATGATTGATTCACACATATAAAAAAAAAGGAGATGTACCTGTATACCTTACTTACCTTTCTGTTTGTGCGACTCTATTTCACGCGCTGTAATCAGCGCCGTGGAAAAAAAATGTTTTTCTTCCCGCGTCCGTTATATTCTTGCTCCCACATAATCGGCAAGGTCGAGGGAACACGAAGATAATTATTAATAAGCCTTCCTTCTTTTGTTTCGAACGGCTTAAATTATAGCGGATCGTACCCAAACTACCCGGGGGTGTCGTTTGTTGTGTGGTCTGATACCCTCGTTAATAAACCAACGCAAGGGATTCCCTTTCGTTCGTTTGTTCAATTGGTCACGTTCCAACATTCGAATGACGTCACACATTATTCTCGTTCTAATGAGGATACGGTAAAGTATATAAAAGAAAAAATGGGAGAAGTTGTTTGCGCAATCCTAGTTAGCCCTGTATATGATTACGCTCTTTAACTAGAGGGCTATTAGAAACATTGCAGTTCACGGGGCAGGATGTCGGTAATTATCGTGATCCAAGTGTCGCCTGACTAAAGATCCTTTTCTTTTTTGGAACACAAAACGTCAGGTGCATCTCTCTTTGAGCTGCTGCTGTGAACGAAGGACAACGTGAACAGCAGGAGGCTCTGTATACTCTCACTCTTGTTGAGCTCCCTTCTTTGTTTTTTGCGATGGGCTGAAAAATTTCTCTTCATTTGTCAATCGATACGCACCTTTAAAATATTGATGTTTTGTATTTTTTCTTTTGGCGCTAAAAAAAAAATTGAAGTGGACCCCCGCCCGTTTGATAGTTTGTTGTTTTTGTAGAGAGTACGTTGTTTGCAATTGCAAAGATGATGTCGCCATACGAGGAAAAGGGAATCATTTGAAACTTATGTAATGAGGAAGAAAGTGAAAAACCATTGAGACGGAATTTATAAACGTACTCTCCTTAGATACCGTGAATTGCGACTCGTTTTTACGCGATTCAACGTTTTTTCTTTTTTTCTGAATCCCAATATAAAAGAAAACACTGTGCGAGCTCTGAAGTTAGAGAAAGGAATACTGGAGAAGAATTTGAACCCTACAAGCACGACTTTTGTGTTTGTGAAACTTGGCGAACCGTGTCTTGTTTTTGAACAATTTTTTCTTTTGAGGCAGAGAATGTAGGACAAGAGGGCTCAACCATCTTGTAAAATAAAGGCCCATTTTTTTTGTTTTGTTTAATCTTAAAAAAGAAATAAAAATGGCGTGAAACTTACCTGGTGGCGGCCACCGGGTAGAAGAACTTGATACAATCCAGTGGTCAAATGGCCGTCGCGGGTCTCCTGTTGACGATAATCATTGCCGGATGGCTCGTCCTTCACTTCCCAACTGTACTGATAGTAGGCCGGCACCTTCACGCCCACCCCGAGAAAAAAAATGCGGGAATTCACAAAAATATTTTTAAATTATTAGGGTGGATGCAATCAAAGTCATCATCATTTTGAAATTTCCAGCAACGAAAATTTTTAATGGCCCCCCAAAAAACCAAAGGTTTTTGACAACTAAAAAAAACGGCGGTTTTCAAAAAATTTTTTTCAAATTTAAAAAGACATCAACTGTTATTACGGAAATCTGAATTTCGCTGATAGTCGAAACTAATTTTTGCGTTGCAAAAAAGAAAGTGAATCCAAGCCAACAGTTTTTGGTTTTCAAAAAGGGCAAAATAACAATAGAAGGTTTTTACCTGGTAATACGTGTCGTAATTAGCTGGTGAATAGTAATCAGCCAAGCATTGCGTAATAATCCAAAAGACGGAGAAGATCACAGTCAACTACCGATGTGGGATAAAAGAACCAAATGAAAGAGAGAAAATAAGAGCACACTTTGTCACGTTATTTCCGAAAAAAGGGGAGTAAGAAGTAGCAGGGAGGGATGAGTAGATTCACCTGGTGTGGTCGTGCCATGTTGAACGGATGTAATAAATTGTGTAGAATTTTCTTTTTTTTTATAATTAAACGAAATAAAATTTTTTTTTGCTCTAAAAAAATAGGTGGAGAGCGGAGGATTGGACACAAGTGACTCTGCGAATTGTGAATCGACAGTAAGACAACCGAACGAATAACGCGCTGCCTTTTATCCTCGCCTTCAAAGAACTCTTACTCTCTATTCCAGAAAGGAAAAGGCCCAGCAGCTGTTTTGATTATACGGAGGCCTCTCGTCTTAACGTACAGCACGAGGCGAAGCATACCTCATGAACCCACCCACACTCTTCAGGGTGGAGGAGGAGGGAACTCGGTGCATGCCCGGAGCACGCAAAATTTGCGGTGTTCTAAACGCATCCAGCGGGTGGAGGAAGGAAGGAAAAGCAGGTCGCCGCTAGATGGCACTACATGTCACCCCCTCTATGCGGTTTAAATACGTTATATATATATAAATAATCTAATAATAATAAATCTTGTTTCTCTCTTTTTTTCCAGTTAGTTTCCCGCGCAGAAAAAAAAAAAACTTTAATTCGAGAAAAATACAAAATCATCGCAGCCTTCAGCTGTCGTGCATTGACGGTTAATGGCTCAATTGGGTGCGCAAAACACCTTAATGTGATGTCCGCACGCGTCGTGCTTGATGGATATTTAGCGGACTTTAGGAATTATAACAGGATACGAACCCAGCGGGTGGCTAGAAGAAAAGAATTGTTCACCCACCGGACGATCCACTTTTCTAAAGGAACAGTGGCCGCACGCACGCGTGAAAATAAACATTCGGCCGCACAACAATTGATGTAGAAGATGGTGGTGATATATTAGCAAGGGCGAATACCATCCACACGTTAAAAAAAAAAGGTAAACTATTTTTATTGTTTTGTTTATTTGTTTATTTTAGTTATTATGTCTTTTCGGGCAGGGAATAAAAGTGGGTCAAGTCCGCGCGTACGGACGTAAAAATGGCCAGTCGGCAGAAATAACAGACAACGATCTTGAACTGTCGAAGAGAACGATTCTCCGGCTACCCATCTCGTGTACATAAATAATAGCAGGTACGATTTCTATAGGTTATATTGCGATGTTCATGCGCGTGCAGAGAGGCGTGTCCGTTCTGCGGGGCTTGACCGGAGTCCCCCGTTGAGGCACTGTGTATCATTATTTCCAGCTGAGAGAAAACACCCCCCTACATAAAACAATGTAATAGGTTTGAGCGAGAACGACATTGGCAGGCAGCATCAGAAAACAAAACAAAAGAAAGTCGTGAAAAAAAAATTAAAAGTAAGACATAAAGCGGTTAAAAGTCCAGACGCGGTCGAATTTTGAATGGAATAATTTTCTCACACCTATCACCCCGTATTTTTAAAACAATAACGCGAGACCTATTGTGTTCAATTAGATAATTTAACAAGCTCGGGAACAAACGGTCTTTTTTTAATTGTCCGATCTCAAGATGATTTGATTTGGGTCAAGTTCTTATATATTTCAGCATTGGCATCCTCTTGTATCCAATCTTTTCCTTTTTATATTTGGGGTTTCCAAAGGGGGGAGTTATATAGAAATCCATGGGGATATTTTCTTTCTGAAAAAAAAAACTACAATATAATCTTATAACACGCGTGAATGGTCAATAGTCCAGACTCCCGGATAAAAACCAATGCTGAGAATCATTACGTGTGTGAATTTTTGTTTCGTTTGGCCGCGTGCCATTTCGACAATAAAGTCACGATCGGCCATCAATGTGTTGCGGTGAATAACGATCATCTAGACTATAAAAATCTATGTTGTATTTTTTTCCTCCATTTCAATGGGAAGGGCGGGGGAATAATTTCCATTGAAAATGGTCAAAACCGACCTGTGAGAAGCCAAACAACAAAAGAAAACAAATTCATATTTTTTCCCCTCTCGTAAAGAGGAGATGTAAGAAAAATAGAGGCGTGTTCTCTTTGCCTGCAGCAGTGACAGTTTGCCCCATAATTTTGCCAAACTGTCATTATTATAACTGACGTCATTATGTAAGCAAAAGTCATTTGGCCAGCTTAGAGGACACGGTCGGAAAAATGCTTAGCCGACATTCAATTTTTTTTTTTTGGTTGATAACCACACACATTCGATAAAGAGAGAGGGGGATCGACTTTAAAGTCTCTGGAACACAAAGAGAGAAGGCCAACGTATTATTATCATTTTTGCCTGCAATTTTAAATTATTTCGAAAGCGGTGCGCAAAGTGTCATAGGTTAAATTCTTATTTTTTATTTTACCTTACAGGGATTGGCTGCCTTCCTCGATGGGCTCTTCGGTCACGCGTTTAATAATTGCGCACATTATGTTACACGGATTAATTGGCCAATAATTGCGGTGCTATGAGCGGGTACGTAGCGTGTCGTACGTTTTGTTTCTTACTATCAAACGTCAAATTCAAAACCCTTAAAAAAAGACATGCTAATTTCTAGATTGATGCGCTGCTGCCGTTCAATTCATCCGCTCGTGTCCTTCCTCGACCACGTTTCAGAAAAATTCAATAGAACAAATGGTGGATGAGAAATGGGCGTACAGTAATTTGTCTCTTTGAGAATTTTCCAGCCATCAGGTAAAAGGCCGAGTGATTTTAATTTAAAAAAAGAAAAAATGCATTGTTTCAACGCCCTACAATTTATCAAATCAAGTTTGGCCAGTAGTTTGTAACAGCACCCTGGTGATGGCACGTCGTTGATCATTCACATGTTGTGTTTTCTTAAAGTCCACGTTCCATCCATCAGGCGGATTGCAAAAGCCTGAAAAGTGAAAAGCTATGTGGGGGGTGGGGAGTGATCAGAAAAATTACTGTGAACTTTTTTACCTGGAACATTGGCAAAGTACCAGTAGAAACTCTACAAACTTTGCTTTCCATGTAGAATATTGAATACGGTAACATCTGTCAGTAGACGAAAAGAAAATGTCGAATATGTAATGTCTTAGTGTTCTCTTGTTCTGCAACAAAATTAATTTCCATTTTCTTCTACTCAGACATTCATAGATTACGGACATCGGTCAAATCACGGACATCGTGCTGTCGGGTGGTCTCTTAATCACGCATGCTGGCCATGGATTCATGCACTTGTCAACAGGTGGCAGTGCAAGATAATTGACACTTGTCTTCTGGTAATGTGAAAAAAAAACGACAACTCATTGCAAGACCATGTCGACCAAAGTCGTCCTATTATCCACTCTTGTCAAGGTAATATTCTAATATCTGGGTTGACATTTGGTTTAATGCATTAACCACATGTCCTTTTTTTAGCGATTGGAGAGATACCAGGGCGAAAGTGCAGTCTTGTACGGCATTAAATCGGTAAAAACTGTAACGGCCGTGACGTTCCTCAACCAACAGAAGGTCGATGAAAACTACGAAAATATACTGCCAGCTGGGCTAGAGAGAATTGGAGCGTTTGGCCGTTGCCTAGACGAAATTAACTCTGATAACTATATAGCTTTGGTCCAAGATGAAAAGTTAAAGTGCTTCATTCAAGATCAAGATGACACTTTCAAGAATGTTTCTTTCAAAACTATTGATGCTATTGACCTAGCAACACTAAGAGTTGAAACCAAGATCTCTGTTCAGCTTTCATCCAAAGAAGACGAGACAGACAAATTCCTTGATAAACTTTTGGACAAGATTAACTCAGATGCAGCTTCATTTGTGTTGGACAAATCAAAAGTTGCACTCTTGTGTAGTGGGGATAAGTCAGTACTGTATGGAGCCCCACAAGATGTCAACGTTGAAGAACTTACAACATACATGCAAGATGAAGACGAAGAGGAAAATATCAAGACCAAGAAAAAATCAGTTGACAAGGATGTTGCACTGCTCTTCAAACTGTATTGGTCAACTGTTTTGGAGGATGCATCTTCAGATGTTCCACAGTGTGCACCACTAATATACCATCAGAGAAGTAAGTTTTTCAGTTGAAGTTTTTAAAAATCTTTATTTGATGCAGTTCTGTCACTTTGTTAGGAAATAGCCATGTCCTGTGTCTCTCATTTGATACAATCTCAGTGGTCCCCTGGTCAGATCCAGCAGAGAACATTGGACCAATCCTTTGTATGGCCATCACCCGCCAACTGAAACTCATGATGGAAGATTTAAAGGAACAACTTCGTCACACCTCAATCCGCAATATTGAAATACCCGAAATATTCCATTTCTATCCCGAATCTTTGCAACATTACGTTACATTGGTGTACCACCCACAGAGGAGCGACCAATCATTAGGTATTTTGAATCATTTTGTAACTGAATGCCAAGGTTATTAAATATTTTCTTTTTTTTTTTTTTTTTTTGTTAGAGGGTTATCGTAAGGATGTTCACCAATGGTTTGATTTACCAATGGACCGTCCAATTTTTAAACGCGGCAATAAACATTGGTTTGCCAGAGATTATGAAAAGAGTCGTCAGCTGATCAACACGCACGTGGGCCTTAACCTGACTGGTAGCAATGTCTCTTTGGTTCAAGGCAGATATGCCTACCATCACTACATGCAAGATAATTTCGATGACAACGGCTGGGGTTGCGCCTACAGGTCGCTGCAGTCTATTATTTCTTGGTTTCGGTAGGTTGTTCTGGTACAAATTCAGTAGTGAACTTGCTAATAATGTTGAATTGCTTTAGCCTTCAAGGATACACCGAACGTACAGTTCCAACCCATCATGAAATCCAACAATGTTTGGTGGATATTGGAGACAAGCCCCCTAGTTTTGTCAAATCCAGACAGTGGATCGGTTCTATGGAAGTATCATTTTGTCTTCAGACGCTTATCGGTACGTTCTTCGATTACCAATGTGAACCTAAATAAGTTTCTTTCCAAATATCGGAATAATCCAGGTGTCGAATCAACTATTCTTAACGTATCGAGTGGTGCGGAAATGAGTTCTAAAGCACAGCAAATATCTGAGCATTTCCGAATGCACGGGACTCCCATCATGATCGGTATGGCGCCATATTTAAATGACATCATTCGGGTTTTTGCGCTCCATGACCTTAATAATTTTCAACATTTTCATTGCAGGCGGTGGCGTTTTGGCTCACACAATTATTGGAATTGATTTTAATCAAGATACGGGTGATGCGCGATTCCTTATATTAGATCCCCATTATACTGGAGGTGAAGACTTGCGAGTTATACAGAATAAAGGCTGGTGTAACTGGAAACCTTCAAGCTTCTGGAAAGCGGATTCCTTTTATAACATGTGCCTACCTCTCAGACCTACATCTTTTTAGGGTGAAAAGCCATGGATATTTATCAACTTTTCCCCCTTGTCCGCGGGAAACGTCAAATGTTATTTGCAGAATGAAGTTTTCATATTGGCTGGGTGCTGTTTTATCTTTTAATAAATTCATGAAGGTGGGGAAGTCTACATTGGTAACAACATAAGTTTAACTAAAAATTTATTTTTTTCCTTTTTACATTTATTTTCTTATCTATAGGTTTTGATTTGGTTAGTTAAACAAACAACTCAAACAGAAGTAAAGGAATGTGATATTTCGGGCATCTTTAGGCGCACTTTTTTTTTTTCAGGTCAGTTCTCCTTTTAAATAGTATAAGAGCATGTATACCAAAGTCACAGTCTGTTTGAGTTTGTTTGAGACAAGCCATAGTTATATAGGTGCTCCCTATCGAACGTCCTTTTGTTGTCTAGGACAGTAGAATTTATCTGGGTAGGTTGAACACAGTACATCCATTGGGATCAATAGCTTTTCGACAAGGCTAAATCTAATATTAAAAAACGTAATCTACGATGGAGAAATTGAGGACATCAAACGTCCCTGCTTTTTCAGAATCAATGACTCGGGATCCAAAAAGATTTGATGTAAAATTGGACGAGAAATACGTGGGAAAAAAATGAATGGTCATGTTTGTTTTTTTAATGGCGAATCCACTAGATGGTGCCTTATTAAAACGACATTTTTATGACTTGGGTGATTCTAGCGAAACATTTGCGGTTGCAAGTTTCGGCTCTGGTTACGTATTTTGTTGTTTTCGTTATTAGTATGTAACAGACCTTGTTGTTTGCGTCGCTTTAACCGAAATCCTATCAGCAAACGTGAACTTCGGGTACGCAGTCTGATGACCTTCGAAGACGAGCTTTGGCGCTGATCACGTTCGCCTATTTTTCTCAAGTTGATAATTTTATTATCAGCTGATGGATTCCGTGCCATCCATTTCGGATGACAAGCGACTGCAAACCTCTAGCTACTTCAGGAAAAATTCCAGTTTATCCTTGATTGTGGGTTTCTTAAAACAATTTCACAGTTTGATATTGTGCCATACAAGACACAAAAGATATCGAGTTCTTTTATGGCGCAAGGATTTTCACATACGATGTTGAAATTCGATGTTTACGGGGTGCCGTGGCATAATTGGACCGAGAAGAAATCCTAAACCTTTAATTGGTTTTTACATTAAGAATCCCCTGGACTGGCGAAAATTTTAATGCCGAGTCATTTGAAGCTTTCGACTGATCTAGCCTTTCCTTTTTTTTCCCGTCTTGATTTGCATCCGTTTAGACATTAACAGTGAGACACAAAAAAGAGTAAACTTGAGAACGGGCAACCGTGGAGCGTCTATTATTGATCCAGCCTCGGGAAACCGGGACTGTTGGCTCGTTCACGTTACCACCCCCACTTTTCCTGCCGTGAAAAGCTGGGCTTGTCTGGTAGTAACTGGAAATGTCTGGTTTTGTCGACGTTGCATCAGCCGGTTCGTGGCTTTCACGTGAGCGTGACTGTAACTTTTTTTTTTTTTTTTTTTTTTTTTTTGCGGGTTACCAATTTCTCTTATATTGCGACAGTCAAGCCGAAATAGGAGCATGAATCGCCTGAGTAAATAGCCAAACGAATTGTAAAGATTTAGAGAAAATATCTACGTACCAGATAATTTCACTATTTTGACGCTTCCTTCTTCTATTTGACAACTGACAGAAAGCAGCTCGTCTGGTGGCAACCCTTTTTATTTTAAAGGGAAAGTTTAAAAATAATAGAACCGGCTGAATAATAGTTAAAACGTGTTGCGACGAGATTGGAGTTATCCGGTTTGATAATAGTTTATTGCTAGGTTTCAAATGAATTCGACGTGGAACTGATTTCTGCAAAATTTGCAATGATGTCGATATGTCAACAAGCAAAAGGCAAGTATAATTTTAACTGTCATCTTCATGCAAAGTAAATAAAGAAGAAAGAATAATAGAAAACAATGTTTTCATTTTCAGTTCAATTCATCAAATGCAGAAGTTGATCGTTCTGCCATACACTTCTCAACGTGCACCGATGAGTCGAGCTATAAACTAGAAAACGGGACCGTGAGCGAGCTTCATTCAACGCGCGACTGTCGTCTGGAGCTGACGTGTTTCCTGTTTTATTGCCGTTCGCAACTGAACGGATAGGTTCAATCATTCAACCATGGTTCACAAGGTAAGCCGTAACTTGTTAAGTTGTTTATATTATGACATCCGGTACAGGCTTTCGCTGTTGTTAAATGCGCCTTATATGGTGATACACGTGTATTTTGAGTTGCGGAAGAATCTGGAAGTATTTTTAGCCGGCTGCGAGGTAACGAATTATGTTAAGGAAAAAATCCCCGATTAGGAAGCGCTTTTATGTTGGATTGTATGCGCTTCGCGTAGTATAGCCGCGGGAGCCGGCAATCGATAGCGGGAAAGTGGGGTATTGCAGCGTGCAGTTTTTTTTTTCTTCTGACGTTCACAATGACCTTTTTATGTAAGCGTGGGTTGACTTTCCCCGAACGCTCGTGTTTGTCGGACGCTTTAAAGAAAATTTTTTATCTATGACAATCTTTTAATTCATTCTCATATTACAGGATCATTACAAAACCGTAAATGACGACGAAGAAGCTCCATGGCTGAAGGAGCCCACGATAAAGATCGTTAACTGTGACCGTAATGCACTCGATTCGGTCATCGTGAAACGTGACGAGAATGTCGAACGCGGCAATTGGTCAAACAAATTGGAATTTATCCTCTCGTGTTTTTCTTATGCTGTGGGACTGGGTACGATATGGCGGTTTCCTTATCTTTGGTAAGCGCAGTGCATGATTCTTGCTCCCTTTTTTTGGTGGCAGGAATAAGCTTCCGTTTCCTTCCATATATATTAGAGCTGAAAAACCCCTACATCATGGTTGATTATATTTCTTGAATTGTTTGTTTGGATTTCAGTTATCGCAATGGCGGTGGAGCTTTCCTAATTCCGTATGCTATCATGTACGTCTTTGCTGGATTACCTCTCTTCTTTTTTGAACTCTCGTTTGGGCAATACGCCAGTGAAGGTAAGCCCTTGCCATTGAAATAATCCACTCACCTGTCAGTTGCAACTAAATGTGTGGTCTTAAATATCCAGGGCCCGTTAGCATATGGAAAGTAGCTCCGTTCTTCCAAGGTAATGCATTTGATTAAAATGGATAAAAGCCACTGACCTTGCTTATTGGCGGGCTGTTAGAGTGGAATCTTACGCAACATTTCTTAAACAGGAATTGGATATGCTATGTTTGTAATATCGTTCTTCATTGGTATCTACTACAACATGGTGGTAGCCTGGTCATTTAGATACTTGTTTGCTTCCATGACGTCTGTCCTTCCTTGGACTTCCTGTAGCAATGTTTGGAATACCAACAGTAAGGTTGAAATTAAAAGAATTTACTTGACCTGAACTGATATCATCTTTTTAATATTCTGTTTAGATTGTCGAGATTTTGATGTTAAAAACTGTACCTTACTGGATGGATTGGTGGATTCCAGTAGAACATGTCACATGAAATCTGAAGTGAGTGATTCTTTCTGGAAAGAATTGGAATTAATGAACACCAACAGCAGGCTTCCCGCAGATGAATACTTCCAGTATGGATAAGCAGAACTTCTCTAAATAAATTATTCGTAGTGATTAATCCTGTATTTATTTTGGAATAGCAAACGCGTCCTGGACATCAGCCCGGGCATCCACGATTTAGGTCCAATTAACTGGGAATTAGCACTTTGTCTGCTTCTTGCCTGGGTGTGTGTCTTTTTCGTGCTCCTACGAGGAATCAAAAGCTTCGGCAAAGTAAAAAAAAAACAAATTGTTTCTATTTATTTGTTTTTGATTAGCCTCGAAATTTAAATTGATTTGTGTGGATCACGTTAGGCAGTCTATTTCACTGCTCTGTTTCCCTACGTGATCCTGACGATTCTGTTGATTCGCTCAGCCACACTACCGGGATTTACGGATGGTATCATGTTTTACCTGACTCCTCAGTGGAGTAAGCTGACCGAAGCAAGTGTGTGGGGGGATGCAGCCATGCAAATATTCTTTTCCCTGTCGCCCTGCTGGGGAGGATTGATCACACTCGCCAGCTACAACCGTTTTCACAACAACTGTTTCAGGTAATCGTTATTATAACCAGTAGAGCATTATATTTGTATGACCGCAATACTAAACGTAACACTTATTCAACAGGGATGCCGTAATTGTGGCAACTGGTAACGTCTTGACAGCGTTCTTTGCCGGCTTTGTAATCTTCGGTATCATTGGTTTCATGGCATTTGAGCTGGGCACCACCGTCGATAAAGTTGCCACCCAAGGTATGTATTTTAAAATTTTGCCCACCTTTCGTTTCACATTAAACAAAAATGATTGTACACAGGAGCTGGACTTGCATTTGCCGTCTATCCCGAAGCAGTAGCTCGATTACCAATCGCTCCGTTATGGTCAATCCTCTTTTTTGTCATGCTGCTTACACTTGGGCTCGGAACGCAATTTACCGTTTTGGAGACGGTAGTTACAACAATCGTTGACATATGGCCTCACAAGCTACGCGGAAAAAATCACAAGTACTTATCAAACTTGTATGTTTTCGTGAATTTTATTATAATTTCACCTTTCAATATCTAGATGGGTGCTGTTGGCCAGCGCAACGATCATGTTTCTTCTTGGTCTTGTAATGTGCACCAATGGAGGTATGTACGTCCTCCAGTTGATTGACACTTACGCAGCTACTTTTTCCGCGTTGATAATCGGAATGGCCGAGGTGTGCGTAATCGCATGGCATTATGGTATCGATCGATTCCTCGATGACATCAAATTAATGCTCGGACATGACGCACCACCGCGTTGGTATTGGAAATTTATCTGGAAATATTTTACGCCTGTTATCATCATCGTAAGTTATTTGGTCTTAGAAATTAATTATAGTTCTTATTTTGATTTTTCTAACTTTGCCCCATGAAAGGCAATTTTGGTTTTCACTCTGGTGGATTTCCGTACACTTACTTATGGCAATTACACTTATCCTTTGGAAGCTACCATCATAGGATTTCTCATTGCGTCGTCTTCTGTGGCCATGGTTCCAATCGTGGCTATCTACAAGGTTTTCCAATTGGATGGGCCCATTCTAGAGGTGACTAACTACAGGTGTTGTGACCTCGAGAATTAATGTTAAAACAAGCATTTCGTTCCGTTATAGCGTATTCGAGTTCTTCTGCAACCAAGCAGTGATTGGGGCCCGGCTTTACAAGTTCATCGTATTGAGGCTGGAGCTCCGACGCACACTGATTCACAAGTGCCGCTGGCTTTACCCAGCTCAAGATGTATGTATTCAAAAGCATTCTATTCTTTCGGTATCATTATTTTACTTAATGAGGCGAAATTTTTCAATTCCAGTCGAAGAGTTAGAATTGGAGTTGGCTACTGTTTTGGAACGCGACTCGGAAAGCGACAATTGGATTAATATGAAATGTACGGGGCCCAATTGAAGCGACCATCCATCTGTCGATACCCCAGCAAATCCGCATTAATAATCGCTTAGCTTAATTATAGATTTCTCGTTAAATTTCACCGCGTGAAAAAGGATTGCATCCACAAGTCACACAATCTCAATTATATGTATAGCCTCTCTCCCTTTATTCTATAATCTGATTGTAAATTTATTTGAAATTCAATTTATTCTTCAACTATGTATGATCGCCAGGCGAAACTCCATGGAACCCTGACGATAATGCATGATGTGATACCTAAACATCCTGAGGCAGTCTTTCTTGCAATTCAGCATAACGTTGTTAGGGGTAGGAATAAGTAATTATGAGTTTAATCTTTAAGTGAAAAAGCTAATACGCGTTTGGTGCATTTTACCTTGAATCAAGGTATCGCATGGCGTCATGTTTTTTAAAATGTTTGTCACTTGTAGATTCAATGGAAAATATCTCGCCGAATATATGTTTAAAAACATTAAAATTGAATGAAGCAAGGGTGGTATGTAAGAATAAAAAAAAGATTGTGCTTTAGCCTTGAAACGTAAAAACAGTGTGAAATTTATATCGTCTGTTTCGGCACTTTGACATCGTTGTAAATGGTAGCTGTTTATTATTAACATTAGCTCTTGAAGGTAAAGCATAGGTTTAGGCAAGATTTCCACTGCTTTCGTTTTCTATAACATATATCCATATATATTTCGTTTTCTATAATATATAGTTCGCATCCTACAACTCCTGGTAATTCCTGGTCAAAATATTGATACTAACTTGGATGGCCCATAAAAGAAAGAAAGAAAAGGTAACTGTTTGAAATTTGAAGATGATAATGTAAACAATTTTAGTGATTTTGTAGGCAAAATGGTGAAAGTCAAATTCCTTTAGTTTAACTGAAGTTATTGATATGTGTAATTGAAAAAAACAGTGATTTTATCTGTTGTGACTGAAGAAGAATAAAAGTTTAAAGCATGTTTGGTTGGAGGCAAGATCCTAGATTTCATTAAAAATACATTAGTCCGATTCGAAATTGATCGCTGATCATGAAAATGGGGTATATTTTTATATTAGTATTCCACTTTTTGAATTGAACGTAAAAAACAGAAGGCTGTGTTTATTTTGTCGGGCTTAAAATTTTTTCCTATTAGAAAATAATAATATTAAATTTAGATAACTATATATGATTCTGACTCAAAATTTAACAACGAACACGAAAACGAAATTTGTTTTTACGTAGAGTTTATTGTTTTGGAGTAATCTAAAATATAAAATTAGCGTATGTGCGAATCGAAACCATACGGATTGCCATAAGTATATGGCAAATATCGTTCAAATGGGTCTTTTACTGAATACGAATAATTATACTCGCCTTACCGAGAAAAGTTTAATCATATGGTCTTGGAAAACTTCAAATAGTGGCGTGTTAGTTTAGATGGTTAGAGTGCTATGCTGGTAACAGGAAGGTTTCAAGTTCGATACTCGTAAAATGCAATATTTGTTTATTATTTATGATTCAATGTAAAGGATTGCAGGAGACTGTCGTCTGCTATGGCTGTCATGGCGGACTAAACGTCCTAACAGCCTTTGCTTCGTTAATTTTTGTCTATTCCATCGTTGTTTTCGTGCGTTTTTAGTATCAAGTAAGTTAAAAATGACCATAACTCTAAGGCTGAGATTATTTTTTAGCTTAGAGTTAGAATAGTTAGATGGCTGCTCGTTAACAAACCATAGGAAAATTGGACTCAGATTGCAACCAAGAAAAAGTGCTTCATCTCTTATGGTCTTGGGAAATTTAATCTTTAGTTTAGTTTTAATTTATTTGTCACTCAATTTCTCTCCAGAGCATAGAAGGCAAATTTAAATACTTGTAAATTTTACCATGGGAGCATTGGTTTCAAATGAGTCTGTCGCAACAGATTGTCAATTGACTCATAAGGTTGTAGTGGGTGGTTTGCAAACTCAAGCTTACTGGGTGTTCTCTTATTATTTGAGATATATGGTAGTTCCACATTAACGTTGAAGCGGACTAATGGAATTAGTAATATTTTCACCTTTTAGTTCCCCATACAACTTATCTGTAGTAGACTTTTCCGCTAGACTTTCAGAATCTTTACTCAATGTAAAAAGCTCAATAACACATTGGTTTGTTAAATGTTATTGTTGCAAGTAGGTTGCCAATAGAAAACTTTGATTGTCATGTAGTGTATTTCTTTCTCTTTGATGAATTTTATTTGTTTTTCGTTTTTTACAAAAGTTTTTCATTGCAGATGGCCATGATTATGCTCTTGTTCTTTCATCTGATTTATTTCCTTTTTTTTGTACAGATTGGTAATGAAAAAGAAATCAGTCCTGTTCCCAACCTAATTTTCTACCCATCGTCATCGTCAGGTTGTTTCGTTGTTGTTTTGCATAAGATTTTTCTAGAACGAAAGGCTATTTCTAAAATGTAGCATCCTTTGTCTTTGGTCAGTTCCATCATTATTGGTCCTTGGATTAGAAAATAATCCAAGAATTCTAAGAAAACACCCTGACTAGTTTTCAAACTTGTGTCTTTTTAATATTTCGCGGAACCATAGTCATAATTTAATCGCTTATCTATCAATGGTGTGTTGTTTTTTGGCTAATTTATTTACATCTGTTATGCAGGTAAAACAGGAAACAAAGTCCTGCTTTTCGCTAATCTTCGCCTTCTCCTCATCGCCGTCTTCGCCTCACCGCCGTCTTCGCCTCACCGCCGTCTTCGCCTCACCGCCGTCTTCGCCTCACCGCCGTCTTCGCTTCACCGCCGTCTTCGCCTCATCGCCGTCTTCGCACCACCGCTGTCTTCTTCGCCTCACCGCTGTCTTTGCCACTTTCGCCGTCTTCCCCGCCGTCTTCCCCGCCGTCGCCTCATCTTCGCCTCTTCGCCATCTACACCGCCGTCGCCTCATCGCCGCCTTCGCCTCTTCGCCATCTACCCCGCCGTCGCCTCATCGCCGTCTTTGCCCCATCGCAGTTTTCGCCTTCACTTCATCGCTGTATTCGCCTTCACAGCCGTCGCCGTTTTTTGCCTGTGGCCTACAACGATGGAACAACCTCAGATCGGGAAAAAACAAATGGCTATCGCGGGTGGCTTCGCGACGGAACTTCTCGGGTATTGTCCTATTTCGTTTTGTTGTATGTTGTATTGTATAGTTAACCTGTTGGCTGCCACGCCGTTTGGTCCCATTTTTTTTTTAGCTTGTAGGGACGGGCCGCGCTGCTCTGCCTCTTGGCCGTATTTGCCTTGGGGTGGAGCAGTCGCATCTGCCCAAGATTGGCCTTCGGGCCCCGTATGCAATGCACCGTTAGGGACTCCTCCTTGTCGGTACGCTGATAGAAACCAGGGTGTGCATTCCCGTAATGGTTTCTATCACCGTGCCACTCCGGGCTTGTCTTAGGACGAGTCCCCCTTGGTCAGCGATCCTTCAGACGTGTTACGTAGTTACTGTAGTTTAAGCAACCTACGGGTTGCATGGCTGGCAGCCAACAGGTTAACTAATTGTATGTGTATTTGTGTATATATGTATTTTTTTGTATATAAAAATGTAGCGTTGTTGTATATAAAATAGTGGTGGAATTGTTGGGTGGAGGAGGGACAATAAAACGAATTTACTTTTAATTTACTTGTTTGTGTATTTTATTCAACATTTATTATTTACGCAGCCATAACATAAACTTAGAATACTTTTACCAACCACATCTTTACATTATCAGACAAACTTTAATTTTACTTTTTACAGTAAAAAAAACGCTTGCAAATACTTACAATGAAAATTTATGAAGTTCTCTTTTTCTTTCTCTTTTCTTGTAAGTGCCAAACAATTACTTTGCAAAGAAAAAAGGAAATCATTCTTCGTCAGCACTAGATCACTTCACTTGGTATTGTTGAGAAAAAAATTTACTGATTTCAATTTTAACTTCCCCACGGTTTGTTTAAAGGATGTAATAATTCATCAAACAAGTATATTACTAGATGTTATATTATCACTGAAACCGCAACACAGGTAATACTCCTTTCCGTCACAGAAGGATCCCACAGCCAGCACAGCGTATTAGGTACATCTCAGAGACCTGCAAGTATACTTACGAAACCAATACTGCTAACAATAAAGATGAAATGAATCCTGACAATCAAATTGTGACAAATATTACAAAGAATGATAGCTTTCTTCAACGAAAACCTTGTATACCTTAGTTGGTCGCATTAGACTGTGAAAAGTGTAACACATGCTTGGTAATCAAGGACACCCTAGTCAAGGTTCTCCTTTAAAGAATTTTCTAAATGTGGTACAATACTTCTGTTAAATAAATTTGAGCTTTAATGCCTCCAAACTTGTATAGATTTGTTTCAAAGTATAAACCTCTCAAAAGGCGAAAACAGGAAAATCTATTTTCAAGACCAACCTGAAATGCAGGAAATCGAAAGAGAAATTTCAGTAATATGAACGTCGGTCACATCCGCCACACCTCCCTCTCCGACGCCATTCGAAATAAAACAAGTGACATCAATTTTACCGTGGGATAGACAAGCAGTTCATAACTTTTCCCCTAGATGTCTATAAAATATTTGAAAATAATTAAACCCCTTCTTCGTTATCCGTCTGCATTGCGCAAGCGCTGTAGGGTACTGGCGCGCTAGCATTGCGTCAAATATTCGGTGTATTTCAAAACAGATTAATTTAATTTAAAAAACTGAAATTTTCCCGGAATCAGTATTCAATTTTCAGTATACCCTGTGATTTTCAACCAATTCCGATGAGTGTCAGTTTTTTCAGAAAAAAATTTAAGCCCGACCGAGAAAAGTCGGGCTTATTAAGTCGGGCTTAAAAATTTTTTGCATATGGGGAGAATTAACTAGAAATGTGACCGGTAGATGGCGAGTAGCAAACAGAAAAAAAGGCCAATCTTGTTTATTTTTACTTCGGTTAAAACGGATCTATATGGCAATCCGTATGGCAATCCGTTTTACATAAAAAAAAAAATGGCGGAAAAAAAAAAAAAAAATCGCACTTTTTTCTCTTTTTTCTACCCGTAGCCATCTATCAGTCGGTTTCGTTATTACAGGCATGTAAGCAATTTGAGTTAATTGTATCCCATTAGCAGTTAATTGAGTAGCGTGGCTGGAGAACAACGCGTGGCTGGAGGAGCAATTGAAAAATGGATAAGATAATAAAACAAAAAAATGGTAAGTATAAACATTATTATATTGGTTTTCAATTATTAATTATTGTTTATTAGATCAAATTATGAAGCTGCAGGCCCAATTATTGGAACAACACAAAATATTAGATAACAGCAAAGCTAAGGATGGTAAGGCCTAATACGTAATGATTCTATTTATTTGCTTTTATTCATTTGTGTGTAGCTCAAATTTTGAGTCTACAAGCTCAGCTAGGGGAAAAGAACAAATTGGAACGGAACAGTTTCCAAACAGTGAATGAGGTTTTTCCAAACTCATCCCTAACTGAACATGAGGATGAGTTGGTATTAGGCCAACACAGTCAGGTACCCTTGCAAAATAAGTATAGAATTTTAACAAACAATTATTTATTGTTTCGTTATTCAGTCTACCACCTGACAGTGTGTTAAAGTTAAATTCTGTTAGTGCTGCACTAAAAGAATTGTTAGTAATAAGTCCATGCAGCGAAGGAAGTGAACAATTGTGGGACCGTATTTGGGCTGAAAATGGGTGTGGTACGGAAACCCAGAAATAGCATGAGTTCAACATAAAACATGAATTAGGTACTTTTCGGTTTTTTGTCTATTGAAAAAGTATTTTTAATGCTATTATTTTGCATTCACAGAATTATAGTGGGGGATAAAGTCAAGTCCGGAAGTGTTACAGGATGGAAGAGTGAGCCTACAGTTGAAAAACACTGAAAGTGCATTACCATTAAGGTGAGGTAAAGTAATAGAGTATGCAAATTGTCTAATCAGTAGTACCATCTTGTGTGAATGAATCCTGTGTAACAGCAATCCTTTATAGTTCTGTCACAGCTAGAAGCCTCAAATAATTCTGCTTCTCTTGCTAAAAAAACTTGTCCTTTACATTCAGAGTGTTGGTGAAGCTGGGTACTTAAATGGCCCTAAAGATGTTTCATTTCGTTGGCATTGCAGCGATGAACATCATACATGGACTCTTTAGGTATGAAAGGAATTTTCTTGAAAATTTTTTGAATTTATGACAAAGCATTTCTCCTCCTTTTTGCCAACCATGTCTAATCTAAAAAAAAAAAATTTATCCAATAGGAAAGGATTTTCATGTACTGGGAACACAACTATCAACAATGCAACATTCTACAGGTGCTAGTTTATCATTCAAGAGCCTTATACAATGATTTTCATCTACAATTTGTATGTCCTTTCCCAAGCTTCTGCCAGAAGTTGAATCTATGAGTCATGTAAGTCACATGAGCAACAATTGAGATGCTTAATGGTGTTTTTCTTTTCTCAATATAGGTTAATAGTAACATTGGATCTGAAAAGATTCTTGGTTGGGGCATGACACTGAATAAATTGTAATGATTGGATGGATGACATGATATTTCTATACTTCATTCGGATTCCCGAGACGGTATTTGATATTAAAAAAATTGAAGTGCATATCTGGGCTCCCTTCTTTTCTGAAGCCCCGTTTCCCCTTGACTCATAATAAGCCCGTAGGGGGTCATGCCCCTACTGTACGGTATATATAAAAACAACATATACCGAGGTTTGGAGGGCTCTGGCCGGAAAGGGGACGTGGGGTGCCGCTTCGTCCGATGATGTGTTCACGGAGGGTGACGTGGCTGCCCACAAATCCGAACTAAAGGTTAATCGCTCCTGTAAAAATGTTCCAAATCTTCAGCTCTTCTTCCGGCTTCTCTTAGCCAATCACCGGGTAATCTCCCCGGTGGGTCAACAAGGCAGTGTCTCCCCCTGCCTGGGTTGACGGCAACTTTTGAAAGGGCTATTGTGCCTTTTTAAAGTTGCAAAAATAATTGTAATGTGCAGAGAATTGTCAATAAATTTTTTTTTATAAAATATTTTTTGCAAAATTCGTTTCTTTCATTGTCTGTATTCGCTGTGTTCACACGTTACACTTTTTATATTTAGCTTGCTTAATTCACCTTTATTGTTTTTGTCACCTTTGATGGTAAGCATTGTTTCCATTGGTTTATCGTTTATCTGTAAGTATTATTTATTACACTCTTTGAATTCTTCAACTTAGATTCAAGGAACAATCTAGATATTTTATGAAGTAATTTTGTATTTTGTTTTACTCGTATGGGAACCGATCCCCAGACATTCAGCGTGCAACGCCGATGCTCTAACATTGAGCCACGAGATATATCTAAATACTTTATTATCGCATATCATATGTTATCGTCTAGGATGTTTATGCAGTCTTTCACAACTATATGTTTATCTTTCTATTTCTTCCATAAGGTTCTTAGTTCTGTGGTAGAGGTTTTATCTGCGATACCTGTTACCCTGGGTTCAAACCTCAGTAGATGTGTAAAAATGAAGGAGAATAATGTAGAAGAGTATATTGCATTTCAGTTTTATTCTAAGTGTAAATGCAAGTCCACAAGTGACTAGAAAAAAAACCCAAATCAAAATCATATGATTCGTGGCTCATTGGTAGAGCATCGGCGAGGTATGCCAAACATCCAGGGTTCGATCCCTGGATAATAATAGAAAGCTTACAGATAAACGATAAACCAATACCCGTCACCTTACCATCAAATGTGATCAAAAACAAATAAAGCAAAGCCAAAAAAAAAAAATTGATAAATGCAATGTGTGAACAAAGCTAACACAGACAATGAAGCGAACGAATTTTGCAAAAAATATTTTATAAAAATAATTTTATTGACAATTCTCTGCACATTACAATTATTTTTGCAACTTTAAAAAGGCACAATAGCCCTTTCAAAAGTTGCCGTCAACCCAGGCAGGGGGAGACACTGCCTTGTTGACCCACCGGGGAGATTACCCGGTGATTGGCTAAGAGAAGCCGGAAGAAGAGCTGAAGATTTGGAACATTTTTACAGGAGCGATTAACCTTTAGTTCGGATTTGTGGGCAGCCACGTCACCCTCCGTGAACACATCATCGGACGAAGCGGCACCCCACGTCCCCTTTCCGGCCAGAGCCCTCCAAACCTCGGTATATGTTGTTTTTATATATACCGTACAGTAGGGGCATGACCCCCTACGGGCTTATTATGAGTCAAGGGGAAACGGGGCTTCAGAAAAGAAGGGAGCCCAGATATGCACTTCAATTTTTTTAATATCAAATACCGTCTGGGGAATCCGAATTAAGTATAGCAATGTCATGTCATCCATCCAATCAATACAATTTATTCAGTGTCTTGCCCCAACCAAGAATCTTTTCAGATCCAATGTTACTATTAACCTATATTGAGAAAAGAAAAACAACACCGTTAAACACATCAATTGTTGATCATGGAACTTACATGACTCATAGATTCAACTTCTGGTGGAAGCTTGGGAAAGGACATACAAATTGCAGATTAACTTCATTGTATAAGGCTCTTGAATGATAAACTAGCACCTGTAGAATGTTGCATTGTTGATAGTTGTGTTCCCAGTACATGAAAATCCTTTCCTATTGGATAATTTTTTTTTGGTAGATAAGATAGAAGAAGTGGTAGTTGGTAGAATAGATTTTTTTTTTGTAGATTAGACATGGTTGGCAAAAAGCAGGAGAAATTCTTCGTCATAAATTCAAAATTATTTGAAGAAAAGTCCTTTCATACCTAAAGAGTCCATGTATGATGTTCATCTCTGCAATAGCAGCAAAATTAAAACATCTTTAGGGCCATTTAAGTACCCAGTTTCCCCAACACTCTGAACGTAAAGGACAAGTTGTTCTTTAGACAGAGAAGCAGAATTATTTGAGGCTTCTAGCTGTGACAGAACTATAAAGGATTGCTGTTGTACTGAACTCATTAACACAAGATGGATGGTACTTCTCATTAGGCAATTTGCATTACTCTATTAATTTACCTCACACCTTACGGTAATGCACTCTCAGTGTTTTTTCATCTGTAGGCTCACTCTTCAATCCTGTAACACTTCCAGACTTGATTTGATCCCCCGTTAAAATCTGTGAATGCAAAATAATAGCATTAAAAATACTTTTTCGATAGACAAAAAACCGAAAAGTACCTAATCCATGTTTCATGTTGAACTTGTGCCATTTCTGGGTTTCCGTACCACACCCATTTTTCGGCCCAAATACAGTCCCACAATTGTTCAGTTCCATCGCTGCATTTACTGATTACGAACAATAATTGAGCCTGCAGGTTCATAATTAGAGCTAAAAAACAATAATTAATAATTGAAAACTAATATAATAATCTTTGTACTTACCATCCTTATCTTTTATTATCTTATCCATTTTAACATATTTTTCTCCAGCCACACGTTAATCTCCATCCACGCTACTCAATTAACTGCGAATGGCATCCAATGGACTGAAATTGCCTACATGCCAGTAATAACGAGTCTGAGCGGTAGATGGCTACGTGTCGGAAAAAAGAAAAAAGTGTGATTTTTTTTTTTTTGGGCGAATTTTTTTTTTTTGGGGGGGGGGGGGGGGGTTAAACGGATTTCCATACTGATCGCCATATCAAATTATATATGTGATTCACGGCTCAGTGGTAGAGCATCGAATTGAAATACCGAATGTCTAGGGTTCAACTCCCTACCGAGTTTTTTTTAAACAGGTATTCTGGGCTGCTTATCACCCGTTTGGCAGTGTTGTTTGATTTCGTCTGCTCCAGTAATCGTGGTGACGTAAGTGATGGAAGGTACAAGTGTTTAAAGCAATTAGGTAGTTTACAATTTACAGTAGAGTAAGAAGGGAAACTAAAGATTCTTTTACCGATTTACTAAGGAACAAATCAAGTGTTCGACCATTCTGATTCTCATTCTACAGGCTTTGCTTTTGTGCCATGTTTAACAATGTTAAAGTGAAACGCAGTGAAGCACAACTTTGTTGTGGCCTTGTGGAAAACAAAGATCCCTTAATCAGAAAAAAAGACTCTTTACTGGAAAGGAACACGCTACTTAACATACGATGTTCTCGTAGGGATGATTATCGTTTTATTTGTCTGGTGACATGTTTTTCTTTATATAAATTTATTATCATAGCGGAACGAAAATGTTTTGAGCCTTCCCTGTGGCAACCAATTAAGGCACTACCTTGGTTGATGGCATTTCAGTGTATTTGTAATAACTGAAAACAAAAATTTACAATTAATATGCAACAACCTGTTTTCGAAGAGAAAATAAAACAACAATAAAAGGAATTTCCTGAGTAGAAGGCCCTTTCTTAGTCATATTATAGGTATATTTAATTATATGTAAATATTTATGTACACACAAAATTGATTAGTTTATCAACCGCCACCGCAATCAATTGGCAGGTAAAAAAAAACGAAAAAGAAAAAAAAAAAAAAAAAAAAAAATAGCGAAGTTGGTTCTGTTAAAAAAATCACTCTGCAGAAAACTTGTGGTTTTGTCGTACAAATGACGGCGCAAGGAATTGGCAGGTAGAAAAAACGGAAAAGCAAAAACAAAAAAAAAAACGAAGCCAGTTCTGTTAAAAAAACATCCTGCAGAAAAATTGTGGTTTTGACGTACAAATGACGGCGTAATAACAAAACGTCCGTGTGAGAAAAAAAAAAATAGGTTTTCGGGTATATTAGGTATTGGTATTCGGTTAAGGCAAGTGGCCTGGGTCTTGGCTTCGATGTTCTGAGCCAGTGAATGGTCAGGAAACAAAAAGAGGCTTGCTTTTTTTCTTTCCAAGTCCAAACCGTATTCCTAAATTCACTATTAGTAATAGTAGTATTAAAATATGTGAAATAGTTCAATGGTAGAGCATCGGCTTCGGATGCCGAAGTTCTAGGGATCAATACTCAGATTCGCCATGTACGTTTTTTTCTTCAAACCACACGTTTATTTGTCGAAATAACGAAAAATGGCATAAAAAGGAAAAATTCCTTCTTCTCGACGATCGTATGGTCGGTAGCGACCCAGATATTTTCCTGGGACGACAACGCCAAGCAATATTAACCATTCTGGGATTCGAACCACAGACCTTTCGCATTGTAGGACAGCATGTTACCGCTATGCCATAACCGTCCTTACATATGTAGTTTGAGATTTTGATAGCTATGTAGTTATTTGATAAATTAAAAAAAAACCGTGATTTAAAATAGGAATGTATAAATAGAAAATATTACAATCAAATGTTTTCATCAACAAAATAAATTCAGTAGTTCAGTATGCAAGGCAGCAAATCCAGGTTTATCGCCAAACTGCAAATAGATTAAATTAGATCTACAACTAATAAAAACTACCTACGTCTAAACTTACTCGGCGCACATTTCGACTAGCAAAACCCCATTGAGTCGAAGGGGCGCTAAAGTCCTACCCCATTCCACTCACACCTGAGCCCATCGCTTGCATGAATGGCGGTAAATCGGCGTTGGACTAAAAAAAAATACGGAGGATTATTAATTACGAATACAAGGGCAGAGAAATACAATTAGATGTCAAACTGAAGTAGGTTCTTACCTTGGTTAACAAAGACTTAGTTTAATAAAGTTTAATAAAGAACTTTCCAGCGTTAGGGCCATCTCTTTCTTGGTCGAAGAAGATTATTGATTTTCCAACATTACCCACGCTGCCCGTTCGACCAACACGATGAATATACTCTTCAATATCAGTTGGCAAGTCATTATTTACGACATAGTTGACGCCCGCAATATCTAGGAAAAACAATACAAACATCGAATACGTATAAAAACGAACGAAGAACCCAGACACTATTACTTAAACCACGGACAGCAACATTAGTCGCCACGAGAATATTCCTAATACCATTTTTGAAGTCACGAAGCGCTTGCTCACGCTGACTCTGAAGACGATCACCATGGCTGCTGGTGGACTAGACATTTAAAGTTAAGACACTTTGCCCAATTCACAACAGGTTTAATTCTTAGTTGTAAGTTGTTATTGCAGAAAAATGCAGCGACGAAATCCGCCGTCTTTTTGCTGCCGACAAGAACGATAGTCTTAGCATCACCGAGATCTTGTAAAACTTCGTCCAGCTTAGCTCTCTTCCCTCTTTTCGAGCACTGAAAAACCAGCTGCTCAACATCCGGATTGGTGCCACCGACAATGCCTGTTGAGACGAATATGTAGTCTTCCATGTACGTCGCAGCCAGCGCTTCTACTTCATCTGGGAAAGTAGCCGAACACATACAAACACGACGGATTCCCTACAGAGAAACAAATAGTATTACATCAGTCAAATCTCATACTCAAAAGCCATCGAGAACATACTTTCGGATGCATCGTTGGATGGTTGACAATTTTTTCAACATTGGGGCCGAAACCCATATCAAGCATTCGATCAGCTTCGTCCAAAATTTAAAACCTGACCCCCGAGAAGACAAATACTCCACGGTCGAGAAAATCCTTGAGTCGCCCCGCGGTCGCGGCAAGAATATTGCACCCAGCTTGAAGATTTAACCGCTGATGGCTCGTGACAGTTCCTCCATATATAATCACAGACTTTAAAACCGAATTGTAGGAGAATTTTCATGCCTCGCGGTGAATTTGAATGGCCAATTCACGCGCGGGTGCGACAAATACAACTTCTGGCTTTTGCCCCATGGCATGAGACGCACCAGCAACACCTTGTTCTAACAATATGTTCATAACCGGTACCAAGTACGCCACCTACATAAAAAATGTAAAATTTTAGATGACTTAATCAACGAATATCACGAAGGGTTTGTTGAGTATCTTAGATGCAATTGGACCTTTTAGCAGTCGCAATCGCCGGCGTGCCCACTCAAAATTACTTTTACTTCAACTTACTCAGTTCATACCGACCCATTCGAATCAAGTCAGTACGAAAGCATCAAGGTTTCAAAATTTTACAGCGTTGATTAATTGGATTACCGTTTTGCCGGAGCCCATGACAGTACAAGCAATTAAAACTCTTTTGGCAAGAAATACTGCAACTGAAGCTTTCTGAACAGGTGATGGTTTTATGTAGCCAGAATTCTAAATGTTTTGAAGTAGTCCTTGGTGCAGTCTGGGTTCTGCGAATGATGTTATGTATTGAGGTACATCTTTTCCTGTAACCTAAAGCAAACCCAACAGATATTTTATAATCATAAAATACAGTTTCGTGAAATGGCTTACCTGGAGGACGACTTTATCAAAATTGTTAAAACGTTCCCCACAAACAATGCCCGTAAACAGTTTTATACTATTGTGGATACTATTGCCCACCTTCATGTAGAATACCCACAACTCTTCAGTTGTGATGGATAGAATGGAGTGGATGGATCTGAATATCATAAGAAAAGGGTAATACTGGGTTTTTGGGTAAACACAGTGACTTTTGTTTTATCTGACCAATGTTCTTCGATTGTAGAACAGCTGAAATTGATAAGTTACCTAAATAGAAAAATGAAAACCAGCATCTCATGAATTTAACACAATGTAGATTCCGATACCACTTACCATTTCTCTTTAATACTTAACAGAGAGGTTGGAGAAAAGATTGTATTCACTTATCAACAGCTCCAGTGAAACGAATTGATTTCGAAATTACGAACAGGGGTTGAAAGTGGCCCGAGGTTTCACATAAACTTTTGCATTAACAAAGAGGTCAGCTGTGACCGACGGTATAGTCTACCTTGTCACCCTTCGCGCCAAGGAAAGGGAAAACTGTAAACTCTAGAACTATCCTAGTAGTAGCATTGAGTTACATTACAAATGAAAACAAAAAATGCTTACACTGTAGGCAAAAACAGCATACCTAGGTGGTGTTTTTTTTCTGGCTTATTAAAATAATTTCCATTTTGAAATGCGCCTGCAATTTTTCAAACAACGTGAATTATGGAGTACAGAAGTGAAAATGGAGTCCAATGAGCATTAAGCTAATGGATGTATGTTGCCAAATTGGCCGTAATTTTATAAAAATTGACTAGTATCTCCATGGTGTACAAGGATGGTGAAAGAACTCTTCGTTATAACGGCCTATCTCGGCTGAAGGCTAATAGGGGTCTAGGTTAGATATTATCAGAGACGCCTAGTGGCCGATATTGAAGTAAAAGGTAAAGGCTGCACCTGCTTGAAAAATTTTCTAAGTCCAAACAAGGGGACGTGTCCCATTATCCCATTACCTCTTAGCTATCAAATTACCGTTATAACTTTTCTTTTATTATATTATCGTATTTGACGTTTAGTTCGTTTAGAATAAATTTAATGATCAATTCTTTTGTTTAAAAGTAGCCCGTTATAATGAATTAAATTTATATAGCAATAGGAAAGGAGAAAAAAGAAAGATCTATACTGGGTTCGAACTCGAGACCCCCGTACTGTAATCGAGTGTTCTATCCCTTAGACCACAGAATTTGTAATACCTTTCTTATCGCGACACAAGTAAATATGATGGTGGCGTTGGCTATATCTAACCTCAATTAGGCCACACCCACCTCCTATGAAACAGGCTTCATTCGAGATAGGCCTTAAAATGGAGAGTTGTTTCACCATCCTTGTACACCATGGTATCTCCTCACTGTTTAGCATCCATCCCTGTTTGCAATTGAAACCTATTTTAAAGGGTAAAAACAATTGCCATCAATCAAAACAGATAAAATGAAGTTGAACAACGATGTTTACCACTTTGGAAATGCCTAATGTAAAGTCCTTAGTGTAACCCTACGAAACATATAGAATAGACCTACACTAAATACAAAAATGTCCAAAAGAAATGGCAGTGGGCTAATTGCGGGGTTTCACAATGCACCAAGAGGCCCTTACATATCTGGAAGGAAGTTTATCTTGAGTTACAACCTTAATGCCGATTAATGGCAATCACCTAATGGCGGAACACTGAAAGGTAATTTTTTTTTGACGGCAACCAAAATTGAAATGCGCAGGGTTACGGATAACAGTTACTACCCATCTTTACGGTGCTTTAAAATGGGTACGTTCCCTCATGTTTGTTGTTTTTTTTTCGTATGCTTTTCTTAAAGCGCATGAATTTACATATGTAAGCTTCAACACTGCAGACAAAATGATCGTGTTAACGTTGTTGTAGAAACATACCAGCATGATACAAGGCTAGATTAAAGCAGGAAGACACGTAAATAGGAACGCTGCAAAAAATAGCTAAATAAAATCAACAATTTTACACTATGCGCTTTGCAACTGCTTAAAATAGGTGCAAGATTTCTTACCTATTCTATGCTTTTAAAATGATGTTATAATTTAAAATTCGTAGATTCTTGTTTGTTCAACAGATTGTAGGGTAAAGTGAAACAGAGTATTTTCGTGTTAGGATGACGGGGCAGGTATCCATTATGACGAAAAAAAAAAATCAGAGAAGTATAACTAATTCAGGGAGTCATAATCTGTACAGTAAGGGCAGTAGGGCAAACGTGAAGTCTTAGTGAAGTATGAACACGGAATGCTTCTTCATCTAAATAAAATGGCAGTTATAACAAGCTAAGTTACATTATTTATCCTCCAGCTTTTCTTCAATCGAAGCTGATTCAACCGAAGTTGACTCATGGCGCTCGCCTTGCTCATCGATTGGTTCCAGCTCTGATACCTCACGTAGGCTGTCTTTATGAGTTCTTGCTGCGACTACTAGCGGCGGCCGCATTGATGAACTATTTGAAATAATTGCAGCAATGTCACTCGTAATTTCCTCTGCGGGACCGTCCTCTTCTTCTTCGGCCAAAGGTACAACATGGATTTTCTTGGGAAGTGCTGCTGTTTTCGACGTGGAAGCTCGATCAGTTTGCTGCACAAAGTATAGTGTTTCGTATTTATAAAAGCACTAATGAAGTTAATAAACAATTTACCGATGCATCCGATCCCATAAAAAAGGCTACCGGAGGAACGCGAGTAATCCTCGGAGATCCTTGTGGGCTATGAGAGAATTTCGGCAATAGTTTTGGACTTGATTTATTCGCCGATAACAACTGCTTGTGTTTTGACATTGGCGAATTTTGAGCTGATGCTGTAAGAGGCGCCGCGGGAGATGGCGCATTACTTGCAATTAGCGGTTCGTCCTCGGTGTCCGAGATAACCAAGGATCCCCTAGGTTGTTCGACACTCAAATTCTAGAAGAAAATTTATTTCTTCATCTGTTAAGAAAATATATTTCAATTTGAATTTTCACCTTGCCGAATCTGCTGCGCCTTTCATTTGCTTTCTTCAGATTCAATGGGGGTAGTTCCTTAACGGCCGGTGGGTTTCCTATAGGGGTGTTAACTGGAGTTGAGGATTCGGAATCAATGCTCAGATCAGACATCTTGAATATGTCTTCCTATTATGGTAAAGAATACAAATCAATATTATTTCAAAACATGAATTTTGGGCCGGTACGAAGCCCTACCTGTGGCCCAAAAACTATTGGAGAATGTGGGCGGCTGACTCCAGTTGTGCTGTACCGGCTATTACTACGGTTAAATCCCGGTTTACGAGTATATCCAGATGCGATGGATGCATTGCTACCCATAGCTTTATGGTAAAGAACAGAAAAAGCGATTAAAACCGAAATCAATCAACTAACTTGTTCATAATGAATACTATTATCTCTCTTGAAAACTTTCTGGAAGACAGACATTACAGATGGTGCTTTGTGCGACATTCGGAGACGAGATGTGCTATTGAATGAATTTGGTGCCTCTGACTGTAAAGACATTTGACGCTGAACTTTCTTCTTAGGGCTTCGTTCCTTAACCGGTAATCTGTGGCAAATTGCACATTTAGAACTTAAAAACATAATTAATTCTATCGAGCAAACAATCCTACCCTGCCTCTCCACCATCGTCTGGTGAGATTTCTTCGTTTTCTGTACTTTGATCTTCACTTTCTTCATCCAGTTTGTGAAGCTGTGACGACGAAGGGAATATATCTTTCTCATAGGCTGTCATCGCCAATTGAGCTGTTGAGCCCATGTGAGGAGACGTGCGGAAAGCCTGAGATGCAATCGTATGTGGCAGTTCTTGCGGCATTTCATCCCAGTACTGATCGCGTAGCAGTTCCGGATGCTCGTTGTGCATTTCATCGACGATCAAGTAAGATACCTAAAATTTTTGTATGGTGTTTGGAATTGGATAATTAGACAGCTCTTCAGTTGAATTATTCTCGGAACTTGTTTCGATTTACATACTTGAAGATTTCGATCAATTAACCAGTTTGTCTCAAAGTCATCGTCATCTTCGCCAAAAGGGTTCACAAGACTTTCAGCCACTTTCAGCCATCCCATGTAGAAAAAGAACTGGACACAGATAACATAAAACGAGAAATAAGTTTAGCTTACGGGCTTATCGGTGAGGACAATGGGACAAAGGAAAAGTTCAGCTTGACATTTTCGAAAATGAAACGGGATAAGAAAAATGTAACATAACCATACCTGGAGAAATGCAAATACGGGGACGTATAAGTCCTTCTGCTCGCCAACTAGTTGGCGACCCATTAGCGTAGCCATAAAGAAAGTATAAACTGCCAATGTTACAACCTGAAAGACCAGTGACAGTTAAAAATCCCCTATGATCATTTTGTAATTTTATTCAAATTGCTAAACAACAAACTACTAAACCTGTGTGTAAACCAGAGGAACGGGGACCCAATCGTAACCGTTAAGCGCGCCACATTTGGACCGGAAGATACACAGCTCATCGATAATGGTCTTGACTGCAAAATCGTCTCGTATCCGGCCTTCTTTGCGTGCCCTTGCAACAATAGATCCGGCCCAAACCAGCGGCATCCAAAATTTACTGTAGCGCGAGCGTGCGTTTAGGTCATCAAAGATTTTCTTTTCGTTGGGCAACATCACACCTGTAAAAGAAATAGTTCGCAATGTAATTAGGCCGTGTTTTTCTTAATCTAGGAAAATTGGTGACGACATAATGTCGGTCCACCTAGACTTTGTTCACAAGTTCCTATTGCTGTGAAAAGAAAAACATTTTAAAAAAATTACGCAACTGGGTCACTTCGTCAGACTCCGGAACTGTTTACGACCCTAAAAAGTAACGTGATCTTGATAAACAGAGGTCGGCTAGTATATTATTTACATAGGCCGCCTCATATCCGGTCCGAAGTTATCTTAGCTATTAAATGTCCCCTAAAGGTAGTAATGGTATGTCACGAAATTGCACAGCTAGGCATTCTTGCGTAACAATGGGAAATACGAAGGGTGGAGTTCAACTACACGCAAAACGCTCGTTTTCTGTCCCTTGTCAGCGGCCATGCAGGCACTGGTGACCGATTGCGGATCTAACTAGGTTACGGGGCTACTGAGCCTTTAAGATGGGGATTAATCCCTCAGTTGGAAATCCAGATAAAGGTCGATGGTGCTTTAAAATAAGTTAAATACATACCAGCTTCAACAAGGTGATCAAGCGTTGGAAATCGTTTTTTGACCCGCGTTGAGACCATTGACAATATCATGACGTAGGAAAGATTGACGTACCGCATGATAGTGCGTCGCATCATTCGACACCGCTCGTCCTGAAAATCACATAAAA
Organism: Daphnia carinata; assembly: GCF_022539665.2. Lineage (NCBI taxonomy): Eukaryota > Metazoa > Arthropoda > Branchiopoda > Diplostraca > Daphniidae > Daphnia > Daphnia carinata. The sequence continues at coordinate 4,346,757 of NC_081339.1, read as the reverse complement.
CAAAAAATTTATCTTTCTGACTTGAAAATAGGTAAATGTGTATTGTTACCTGGCCTGGAATCGAATTGGATATAAATATTGCAAGCGTGTCAGTTCCAGGGCTACATAAATAAGTTTATTAGAATGCAATTATACTGCCAAAGTTGTCACTTGTGTAAAACAAGTTACTTACATAAACTGGAACATTTCCCACCATCGTTTGACAACCAGATTTACATAAAAGCCGAGGACGAAAGACAACGGGATGAGATCAGAATACTCTAAGCAATGTTTGGCTATCTTCTCAAATTGTCTAAACATACAAAACACTAGATCTAGCTTTAAAGTTCATAAGTATAAATTATTTCAAAAACAAAACAGCTTTTAACTTTTCAAGCTACAACCACACCAATATCCAAATTCCATTGGCTTAAAAATACCACAATAGCTTTATAATGACAAGCTTCCTTCAGGCTATTTTACAGTTTGACGTAGGGTTTCTAGCTCTAGGGCTAAAGTAATTATGAATGAATGTATGCTCTGTGCTAGCTACATCCTTTGTTCTAGTTATCAAAGAAAAATTCTTGCTCCAAAGAAATTTCTCCTGCTAGCAGTGTCAATTCATCACTACGGAAAAAACATAATTAATATAAAATACAACTGTTGGTTTCTTACAACTGTCCCGGTTCGTCCAAAGCAAAAAGGTAAACAAAGTACAAAGAATAGTACAGTAGAACGTAAACAACCAGATTTGGCCATAGTAGCTTATAAATCGAGCCTTTCCAACTGTTGAAAAAGAAAATTATCTGGTTATTATTGAGGAAACAAAATGAAACACTGAGAAAGAAAAGTTTGATCATACCAGAAAAGTAGTTTCCAAAAACATCCAAGTCCTGTACAAGTTGCAACTTGTGCTGTATAAGTGATGGTCATAGTGAACTGATAAAGAGATCATGAATAATTCTTAAACAAACGAGGAAAGAAACAATCGCCTTAGCACCACGTTTCGGCTCGTATAGTTAATACACAACCACACCAACTTGAGACGAAAATCCCAACTACAAGCATAGAGCCGTTTGACTCTAACCAAAGTCTGAAAGTTGCGCCATAACAAAAGCCCCCCAGCCCTAGCCCCTCCTCTTTAACCCAAGGCTAAACAGTCGTCAATTTTGTTCCTTTCTAAAAATATTTTCTGACGGATGCGGGGAAATTGTTATGGCAGACCCTACCCACAAAATTGTTTTACCAAAATCTGAAAAAAAACAAAAACAAAAAAACATCAACAATCATGTGCTTATAAAAAACGGTACGTTCAAAGGCTAATCGGCATTAATTCCAAGTAAGACGCTGCGATGCACACGCGCCCATTCAATTTTTCAGACTATGAATAAAAATGTACATGAAAACAACAGGTGGATCGCTTTACTAACAATAGGTATATGAAGCAATAAACGATCACCTTATCCAGTCACTGCTGTAGGTCCTTTTTAGGCTGTCTGTGTCGACAAAATAAGAAAACTACCACCCAATGACGTGCGTATCATTTTGGCATTTGCATGTTCCCAAGCCAGTTGACTGACATGAACCTTTTAACTTACCCGCCTAGAATACTAATGTTTTCATCGAAAAAGAACTCACAAAATGTTTGCTTGGCAACTGACCATTTTGGCTTTACGTCCAAAGGGAAATCCCATTGAAGTTTGAGCCTGCCAAAAGCCAATTGTAAATTGTCTACTGAAATCGGTTTTTCCTAATTTGAGACGTTCCGTCTACCTACATGCGACGCGGGACAGTTAAAAGAAAAAAAAAAAAACAACGCAAAAACGGATGCCGCAGTATTGTGATAACTGTTTCCGTGCCAACATGTTTGTTGCTGAGGAGATAAACCTTCAAAAATAGTAGGGCTTTTGCATTTTTATTCAATTATTTACTATGTGCATGATTCGTACGCATAAGCTGATATGCTTCTAGCAGATTTGCGGTTTGCTTAAAACAGGTTTCGTGAATTTTAATGTATTTCATAGTTTGATAACTACACTTAGTCACTATCTCCGCAAAGACCTTTTTTTGACCTACGCCATGTGCCTACGGCTTCCGCATGTGATACTGCCAAACCTTATATTTCCTTCTTGAGGCAGTGGAGTGGCTCTCACGATTATCGTGATACCCTCTTACGCTGTTCCGCCATCTCCTTTTGTGCGCCGCAAGAAACAGAAACTGTGACAGAAGACAGCTGCATTCTCCTATTAAACTGATCGCAGAATAAGTGTTTTCCCACTATTCCGAAATAACTTGTCGAAGAATGGATAACGCTGAAGCATTTACTGGATGAAGCTCAAGAAAGCTGCAAAACTTGCAAGGAAAAAGCTGACATTTCAAAAGAGAAAGATTAATAGAGGGTATTATGCAGAACATGGGCGGCTTGCTTTGCTCTCCATTCTTTAGATAGATGTGTGACAGTCACGCATGACAGTGATGGCAAAGCGCCAAGGGAGAATTTCAAATACCACATCAATTTCTGATAGATAACATAATCAAACAGTCACAAAGCGGTTTTCTGTAAATTAATTTTACAGACAAAAAAAATTCTTTTCTAATTCATTTAACAAAATAATTGGAATTATTTTATTATTAGTGGGTAGTTTTCCTAAAATATTACTCAATTCCCCTAAAAAAAAAGTTGGGACGGCTATTCGACCACTATTCTGAAATTATTTGCAAGCGAATATTGGGTAATGATTCTTTAAAATATGCCTTTGCAGAAACCGCAAGTGTTCCAGTCGATGGATTGTTCCTTCCAAACGAAAAAAAACAAAACAAAAAAAACCTGCGGGGAAAGGCGTACCCTGTTTTACTAGGACTAAAATTATTCGAAAGTTATCGCCTGTCTTCACCACATACTCTTGTTTTTATGCAACGTATGGATTCATTGAGAAAACAAAATTTCGCCCACCCCCATCAATTAGCCTTTTCATTGAAGTTGATCTAATTTTGCAATTCGACCATTTCACTTGTCCTCCAAAAAAACCTGAATATAAAAGGACATGCATTCGCAGTTTTTCAAACATCGGCCATCAGCTTCCAACACTGCAATCGACAGCTATTCCTCACACTACGAACATCTTTTTCTTGTCGTTCGCAATGTCTGTTTTTAAGGTACGTAGTTTTACATCAAGTCATTAAACTTTGTGGTAACCTTTTCGCCTGGCTTCTTGGAAATCTATTTTCATAGATCACACTCATCGCTCTAGCTACTGTTGCAGTGGTAGTCACGGCTTTTAATGAGGATCCATCCGACGAAATGAAACTGTCAGAGACGAAACGCAGAAGGTACTACGGCAACAACAACGCTGGCTATAACAGTTACGGATCTGGACAAGGTGTCGGACACGGACAAGTGACTGGATATGGACAATCACAGGGCTACGGATACCCACAAGTACAATCCTATGGATACGGACAATCTTACGGATACGGAGGTAAAAGAGAGAGAGAGAGAGAGAGAGAGAGATCCAAAAAGGTAACACCTTAACTGATCTGTTAATGTCTAGGTAATCCAGGGCAATCCACCTACGGCACAGGATATGCCCAGAGCAGCGGATACGGCAACCAATACGGGAACAATTACCAGACAGGATACGGCAACACACAACAATATGGTTACGCAGGACAATCTAGCTATGGATCAGGTCACAACAGCGGATACGGCAATCAATATGGAAATAGCTACCAAAGTGGATACAGCAATCAATACTATCGCAATGATTATGTTGATGACTATATCCACAGAGGCTTGTATTAGATTAAAGTTAATCGAAACCGTAAATTATTTTCGCAGAAATTCTAAAAGAAATAAACAGATACCCCTTTGAAAGATACGTTTGATTATCTAAAAATTTCTTTTGCCATAAAAAATTTTTCTGATCAAATCAGTACTCTACAAAGTGCGTTGTGGCACCAAAATGAAAATAAAAATCAACATGCCATGAATTAGCAAAGGTGAAAATTTGAATAACTAGTAACTAAATTTAAAACAAAAAAACAAAACAAAACAAAAAAAAAATCACGTTTTTCGATCATTCCGTTCCTTCTCCGGCTACATCTACATTGCAATAAAGCCACGAATTTTTATCGTGGTTTTAATGGTAGTTTATCCATTCAATTATAAAAATCGTAAACTGAGAAAACTTTTCGAGGATTGACACTTTTTTCTACTCGTATTAAATGACGCAATGAAAAATTTTGAATGCAGCGATCACGATGGGATATTTGTGAGAGTTTCTTTAACGGACCTCATATCCAACAAAGGATAGGAAACTTCGCAACTACTAACAAATTATTCAAGCATAAAACAAACAAAAAGAAAGACAAAAAAGGCTAATTTCAAGGCTGTCGATGACTTGAAATCGGTTTCTTTTGCTCTGATAATATCAGGCCGTGTCAATCACGCAGGACACCCACCCATCTATAGAACACTAAATTCACAAAGAAAAATAGGTCTATGCCAACCAACGCCCATGTTACATTTTCAGGTGAGTCAAAATATGAGCCCAGATTTCAGGTGTGTGCTCGTCTCAGTCACCTTCGCAGATTTGTTGACGCAACACGCTGAATGCAAAATCAAGATAAATGATGCGTCAAGAAAACCAAGTTCTTCCCACGCATATTCGATCAAATAAACCACCTGAACTTTCTCGTTGGCATTGGTCTATTTTTTTTTACTTTTCATCACAGTTTCTTTCAATTTGCCCCTCAAAAGATTCAAAAGACGAATATAAAAGAGCTTCTCCTCAATATGCAAAGCAACACCGCTTCGGCAGTGCGCTCTTCAAGACGGACACGAATAAACGATCGCGCAACCATTTACAGTAATAACATTCCCAATGGCAAAAGGAATGTCTGCTTTAAAGGTAAAAAAATTTAAATTGATTTAACAAAACCTTTCCATATCGAATTTGAAAAAATTTGCTTATCGGTTTGTAGATTACGTTAATCATTTCAGCAGTGATAGTGATAGCGGCTTGCGTTGGGAATCCATCCGGCGGAGAGGATTTAAGTCTGTCGGAGACAAGAAGAAGAAGACATCGGCAATACGCAATCTACGGCCAAGGTGGTTACGGTGCTCAAATTCAACAAGGATACGGCCAAAATCAGCATGGATACGGTCACATTCAGCCTCATTATGTTCCAATTCAACATGCGTACAGTCAACACAATGGATACGGACAACCTAACGGATACGTACAAGTTGCTGGGTACGCTCGAGGATATGGCCAAACAAATGGCTACACTCTAGCACATAGATACGGTCAACTTAACGGATACACGGGTATGAAAAATTAAGTTAATCAACCACCTGTTCAGATTACAATAAATAACAAGTATTACATTGCATTTTCTTCTGCCAAAATCAAGGACGCAACAATGGATATGGAGGCAAGAATTCTTTTACAATTAAAAATTCCTTGGTGACATGAAAATTTCTCTCTGTTTAGGCAATGGCAGAGAATATTTTCACATTGGATTTCGCCCCACTATACAGAGATACGGCTATGAAAGTGAAGACGGATATCAAAATGCCTATGGCAACCCAACGGGTTACGAATCTGACGAAAAGCACAGCTACGAGACAAAAAGCGAAAATTCAAATGTGTACGAAGAAAACCTGAAAGGATATGACTCGGCAGAACATCACCAGCCAAAACGCGAAAAATCTGAAGATGATAGTTATACGAAAGGACACGGCGACGAGAATGAATACGAAACGAAAAGCGTAGAAAAAACGAAGGCAAACAAAGGCTACAAAAATGCGAAATCGCAAAAATATACCGACAAGAAAAAGGAAAAGAAATACAACAGCTATGTCAACGATCTTTGATCCAAAGGTACGGACATTTCCTCTATGCTTTAAAAAGGAGCTAAACAGAAAGATGAAACCGTTCCACAAACTATTAATCAAATTCAAACTCACGTAGAGTACGATAACCGAGGTGCCGACCGTAACGGATATGACCGCTTTGACTTGGAAAACATGGGGGAAACCGGAGATTATATTTAACTCATAAACACTATAACCTTCATTTATAGTATTTGATGAGATAATTTAAAATAAAATGATGCATTTGAAATAAAATCGACTGTTGTTTCCTTTTACATTCATCAATTGATAAAAGGCCACCTTTCGAAACTCAACGTCGAGATTGAGAAAACCACAGCCACAAACCATTAAGAAAAACGAGCAGATAAAATCCTAGGAACGTGCGCATATGTTTTAACGCATACCCTTTTCAGAGATTCCCTTGATTTCTTCAAAGAAAATGCTTCCATAAATCTATTCAGACTACTTTTTGAATCCGAAATGTCATACAGACTATAGCAAACACATCTACATATAATTCAACGTAATCTACATATTTGAAAAGTAACCTTGATGAACAACCAATGATCGATCGATGTCTGTGACGGTAGAACAACCTTAAATAATCATGCACAACGATAACCATTTTAGAATTCGCTAAAAAATAAAAATAAAGTGTGGGTTTGTCCTACCTGAAAGCGCCATAGCCAAGTCCAGTTCCTTCTTTAATAAGCGAATGACGTTGATGATTCCATCCTGACCACTATGTGCAAGACCCCACAATACCGGGCGACCGACGAAGACCTGGCGAGAACAAGTGTGAATTAATAAAATATTTTGAATCCCTTGTGAAATGGCAATACCATGCGGGCACCGAGAGCCAATGCCTTGAGAATATCTGTTCCTTGCATAATGCCACCGTCAACGTAGACTTCACAACGTCCGTTGACTTGTTTCACTATAGCAGGAAGCGCATCAATCTAAATATTAAAAAACTACGGATTGCAGGCAGTTCAATAAAGAGATATCGAGCGTAAACATTACCGAGGCTTGAACGCCATCGAGTTGCCTTCCACCATGATTGGACACTGCAATGGCCGCTACACCATGTTGAACTGCTAATTCAGCATCATCGGGCCTTAGGATTCCTTTCACCACAATTGGCATCTTCGTAATGCTGTACGTAACATTTCAATTTGGCTGACCATAGTAAAATTTCTAACCCATCAGAACGATTACCTTTTAAGCCAGGCAATATCTTTCCAGGTCAAACTTGGATCAAAGAGAGACGACACGAAGGTATTCGACGTTGAACTTCCCGAATCACTAATCACAAATATTTAAATAAATACTATTGGGGAGCAATGTAATCAAAAGTGAAAAAAAAATTGCCTCAATTCATTTCGCTCAGTGGCTAAACGCCGGCCCAGAAGAACAGTGTCAACAGTCACTACTAGTGCCTTAAAGTTGGCTTGTTCAGCACGTCGAACCATGTCGACAGTGACCTGACTAATAGTCAATCAAAATTACATGTTTATCCATTAACTAAAATGTTTGAAGAATAATACCGATCTTTATAAATGTAAAGTTGAAACCAGTTATTGCCTTGAGGAGCAGCTGCTGCGATTTCCTCGATCGTAGAAGTAGCTACCGTACTCAAAACGTACACCAGACCTTCGCTAAAGGCAGCTGCATGGAAAATGAGAGTGATTTCAAATTGTGAAATCAATCTATTCATTGAGATGTTTAACCTCTCGCAGTAGCCAGTTCACCATCTTCATGTGCCATTTTCTGCATGGCAGTTGGAGCAATGCCAAGAGGAGCAGACACTGAATATCCAAGAGCCGTGGTAGCCATCGAACGATTCTCCACTCCTCGAAGAACTCGCGGCATTAATCGCCATCTAACATTACAAAATATTTACAATAATTTTCATTAGTAAATAATTAAAAACAAAAACAAAAAATATATACCGTTTGAATGCTTCGCGGTTGTCTCGAAGAGTTTGCTCTTGATCAGCCCCACCCCTGTAAAAATCCAAGACGAACGGTGGAAGAATCTTGCTGGCATGTTCTTCATAATCTTGAAGGCACACCAACTGCAACTTACTTTCACTTGCCATTTTTAAAATGAACACACGATCAACAGGAATTAACTACTGCTGCCACACTTGAGAAGATGAAACTGTTATCGCCAGTCAGACTGATATGAAATCGACGATACCAAATTGTACGAGACAAGGGGCGTGACAAGTGAAAGTTCTTCTCCTCCCTTCCAATTTTCCTTTAAGGTCAAGAGGAAAGGTTAGCAAAGGACCCGAATAATCCTTTGTTGGAGAAAAATTTCTACTTGAAACGCGACAAAATTTGGTATCGGTTTTCACAAGCCGACGACTGCCGAATTCTTCAGTACATTGCAATTACCATTAACACGCAGATATGTATTTGGACCAACACGTAATCACAGTGGCTTTTGTTTGCAGCAAAACGAACAGGAAAACTCTTCCATCAATCGACAGGCCGCACATGATAAATTGGTCGGTTGGATCTCGGCACAATAATCGTTAACAAAGCATTGTGATTCAATTCGGTAAACATCATCTAATTATTGCTCATTCATTAAAATCGGTGGAATAGGGTTAAGTAAGTTCCTCTCTTTTCGCAACAATGGGCAAGAGCGATGTTATCCCGTTACGCTTGTTCATCGGACTATTCTTTTGTAATAAGAAATTTTTTTCACCACGTTTGTAAATACTGACTGGGCAACAACACATGCAAAATAACGCCACGCATAAAAGTACCGCCATATGGTTGGCTTACGATATCAAGAAAATCTTGGAAAGCATGCTTAACAATTGGGAATAAAAAGAACCTTGGATTGCTGGATAAAACCTGGAAGACGAGAAGACCGTTGGAGTTTCACTGTTGCAGTTGGACGTAATTAGCGGGGAATAATCCGATCTGTCCTCTACATTCTCCACGCCACCAGCCTTCATCGATCTGCTCAGTACAAACGTTTACCAATAAAAGTTCGTATACGAACAAAGAAATTAAAAGATAATTTACCATTTCGATGTTCATAATGACATCATCTGGGTCAAAGGAGAGCTCATCTTCTGCAGCGGCTTGGTAATCGTAAAGAGCGACGGCAACCAAACCCATACCAGTTTCTTCTGCCACTGTTTCCAAATTTGTGTTTTCCTGAACGTAGCCTGTATCTTCTTCGTCTTTCCAAGCGTCTTCTTCTTCATCCACTTCTCTCCACGCTCCATGATCAACTTGTTCGACAGCTTCCGCTAGGTCATCATTCCATCGTTCTTGAGAGTGCGTAATATATTGCTGGGTTTGTGGTACAGGAGCCGCGATAATGGGTGGAGGCGATGCAGCAGGGGGTTCAGGTACTGGAGAAGCCATAGCACTTTCTTTGATAATTGGCTCGGGAACTACAGGCGGTTTGACTTCAGGAGCTTGGCTTTCCCTAACAGGTTGCTCTACTTGAGGAATGTGCTTAACGGGTGGCTCTTGTTGCGGGGGTGTCAACGAAGATTGGGTTTCGAATTTGTGTGCTATTTTAGCCATCGGTCGGGCGCTCTTCGATGGAGGAGGAACAGCCTGCGCACCCGAATTCACGATTAAAGCAAACATTACTGAAGCTAGTTAAAGTTTTCTGAGATGCAAAACTTACCATTGCGGCTTTCTTGTTTTCATCAGCCAAATTTTCAAACCGGGATTTTAATAACGAAGCTTTTCCTTTCTCTGGAAAGTACAGAAGTGTTCGTTTAAAAAATGATAGTACACGTAGCACGATAAACCGATTTTAGTACCTGCTACAACAGGCTTGTCTTTTTCGTATGTAGTGCCAACATGACCTTGCTCTTCATCAAAACCGACAGCCGCTGCCCTATCTTGTCTGTCAGTTTGAACACCAAACTTTCCTCCAAATCCTTTCGAGCCATCAGTTTGGCTTTCATGTTTCTCCACCTTCTCTTGATAGTCATAACCAACGGCACTCTGCAAGAAAAAAAAAACAAAGAATGTAGAAATTTCATTATAGTAAACACGACATTCGTGAACTTCATACTTTATCGACTCGATCAGCCTGGACGCCGAATTTTCCACCAAAACCTTTTTTCCCATCAACCTGACTTTCGTGTTTCTCGACTTTTTCCTGGTAGTCCCAGCCAACTGCGCTCTAAGAATTTCATTACAATAGAAAATAATGTCTTGAGCAAAAGAAGGAGGTAATTTCTTACTTTGTCGATGCGATCGGTTTGAACCCCAAATTTCCCGCCAAAACCTTTGGAGCCATCTGTTTGACTTTCGTGCTTAACCAGTTTCTCTTGATAGTCCCAACCAACGGCACTCTATTGATAAAAACAAGATGTCAGGATGCAGAATAGAGCGTATCTAAGACTATTTACTTGAGATGACATTAGTTAGACTTATCAACTTGCCTTGTCAACACGATCAGTTTGAACACCAAACTTGCCTCCAAACCCTTTTGCAGCATCAGTCTGGCTCCCATGTTTCTCAACTTTGGCTACATAGTCATGACCAACAGCAGACTTATCCATTCTTATAAAACAATAAGTTATTAGCAAGTTAATAATAACTGTGGCAAGTACAACAAAAAAATTTTATTCTTACCTATCTTTCTGGACCCCAAACTTTCCACCAAAGCCAGTGGCATAATCTTTTTGTGAGGCATGTTTTTCAACTTTTTCAATATGTTCGTGACCAACTGCACTTTTATCCATACTAGTAAAATAATAACATTGCAGCATGTCCATAAATACTACGAGCAATACAATGAAAACAAATTTGTGTTACCGATCTTCCTGCACCCCAAATCTCCCTCCATAGCCATATGATGCTTGAGGTCCTTCAGCCATTATTTTCTTTTTGAGCTCTAAATCTTCTTTAGTAGTTTGCTCACGAAGAGCATTCATACTTTAGATATTCACAAGAACTTTAAACAAGAGGCACAGCGTAAAAATTAATCACATTCTAACTCGATAGCACCCGCTGTTCTTCCTCCACCCCATCTTTGCTCCTCTTCCGTAACGTTATTGATGTAATTAGGGTCGGTATCCCATTCGTCATCGTCTTGACTCACTACTGGAGCTTTGATATTGGAACCAACTGCTGCTTTCCACATATTGTTACGAATAAGTTACTGAAGAAAATAAACAATTGAAGTAACGCTGACGGCGAAACCAAGGTTTTCCACGTACCAATTATTTTCTAAAAAGGTATGGAAAACTATTTCAAACCGGCTAAAACTTGACTTACACGCCCTTTCGTTGATGATAAGAAGTTAAACAATCCTCAGTTCCAGACAGTTTATCATACAGCACTGCAATTTTCACACAAATAAAATCATAGTTTTATAAGATTTTAAAAATAACTATACAACGTCAGGTAAAATAAATAAAGCCTTACGTAATCATTCAAAAAATATCACATTGCTTACTCAAATAACTTAAATATATAGTTTGGCAATTATTTGGTACCCCATCATGGCTATGCAGACGAAAAAAGTAAACTTCAAAGCTTTAAACACTTCTTGACAAAAATGTCGACAAGATTGTAAGTAAATAAACCTAAACGTTAGTGTTAAATGCATAGTAAATTTGTTATCCTACAGTAATTGAAAATGATAAAATATATAGGTATCCAGCTTTCAAAAATGGGAATTCCAAGCTCCGTGTTTTCTTACCTGACTTTTGGATGAAACTTGTCAAACCAAGCCATAATTTGCTTCCTAACCAAGTTCAGTTTGTTGTTTCACCACAAATGACCAAACTTGATGTAAAACAATACCTTGAGAAAATTTACAATGTTCCTGTTATTCATGTTAACACATTCAACAAAATGGGTAAGATTATATTTGTGTAATTTAAACCAAACTGAGTTTAAAACCTATGTTCCTTTTAAGGTAAAACAAAAACTGTTCCAAATCATTATGTTACAAAGGAGCTAGATGAAAAGATTGCCTTTGTAACCCTGGTAATTATTTATTAAGTTTCAGTAATGCATTGATTAACTTCAATATATTGTAGCATAAGGACCATAAATTTGTTTTTCCGGATATGTTTGCGAAAGGTGATGAGGAATTAACTGAACAATCAAAAAGCATGAAAGCATCAAAGGAGCAGTTTGCCCTGAAAACAAAGCTAAACATATCAAAACAAGGTGTGCCCACATGGTTTAGTCATTAATGGATATGTGCATTATTAGAATACAAGTTTAACATATATTTGTATGTTTTTAGTTTAATTATTAAATAAAAAATAGTTTTACATGTTGAATAATATCAATTATATAATAATTATTAACATTTATTGAAGAAACTATAAAAAAGTGACTCAAATACATTTGTATTTTTAAAACAAATAACAAGAGTATATATCTCAATCTGAATTTTAACTTCTGTGATAATATGAAATCAAAATGTCCATTCTATTTGCCACCAAATTGGGCTGTTGGGCCATTAATGGGATATTTAATGCACTTATCGGACTTCAGATAAGCGGCAACATTCTCAAGGTTTTCGATCCGTGCGTGGAATTCTTTAAGGTTGGGAAATTCCTCCAATAAGCCGGGACTCAATTGCGAATGTTGGTCCAACAACTCGTACATCACAAAATCGATGTAGGTAACCTAAATTTAAAAAAATATAAAAGAATTTCCTGCCAATTAACTAGAAAAAATCATTATACATTCTCTCCGGCAAAAAATGGATGACTTCCTAGAAATGTTGATATTTCCTTCAACTTCACTGACAGGTTTTTCAAGAATTCTGGCTTCAATTTTTCCTACATTAATAAAAACAAAAGCATCCAAGTTACAAAACAGACACAGGGAAAAACATTTGTAAAAACTTACAAAGTCAGCGTTGTAGCATAATGTGGACCATTTCATTCTCACATCAATAGCTTCTGCTTCAATTAGATCCACTCTTATTTGCTCAGCCTCTGTTTTGGGTGCCAAACCATGTTTGCGCCCCAAATACTTCAAGATGGCAAAAGTCTGGGACAGCTTGACATCTCCATCGATGAGGTAAGGACACTAAACATCAACATATGTTGTACTTAACCAGCAGAAGAATTAATAACTGCAAACCTTACATTTGGGAAGTCCAAGCCAAGGTTGAACTTATCGCTTATCCATTCACTGCGGTCATATTCTGGTGCGGGTCCGATATTGTAACGTTTGTCTTCAAGCTCGACTCCGGTATAAGCCAAAAGAAGCCGGATGGGCTGCATATACTGTTCACAAAATGCCAACATACAAAATGAATAAAATAATACGTAATAAGGCCAATACTAAGAACAAATTTCGTCTTACCCCACGAAGATTCCAATAACCAGTTTTGACAGACGCCATTGTAGAGTCAGTTGAAGTTGTTAGTTTCTAGCGCAGTTTCTTCAGTCTCGTTTGCACAGAAGAATGTGGCTCAGTTGTATTACTCGCGTACGAATTTATACCTATAAGAGATAAAGGATGGGAAGAGGCGTGGCATCTGCGAAAAATAAAACATTATTGCCTCTTATTGCGTTTTCATAACGTCAGTTTAATACCACATATGTACTCTATGAGGATTTTCCATTTCAAATTTTTGGATCCTACAGAAACCGCTATTTTACTTATATTTTTAGTTTTTTTTTTATTCATTGTTTCAATCGTTCATTTGAAATCATGTAGACATGACTTGCAGGTATGTCATTTCGGCCTGAATGCTTTTTTACGTTAAGTCAGTGGCACCTGTAATCAACCTTGTAGATAAAAAGCTCAAGAGCACTGAGACTATCTAATGCTGTCAAAACTGTCAATATACATTTATTCTAGATTGTTCGGTGTCTCACCACATCTGCCAACTGCGTCTTAATTACGAGTTGTCAACCCATTTCTATAACCATGGTTACTTCACCAACTGAAATGATGTTATCTAATACTTCACCTATGATCATCAAAACCTTTTAACGAATGGTATGGCTCACGTGCAACTGTACCCTTATTTAACACTGGTTCTTTGCATTTCCGATGCTATCAATATCCCCCAATCCACAAGATAAAGTTATAAGCTCTCTCCGCTGATAAAGGGTCTAAACAAGGCATTTTCAAAAAGAATAATCGGATTTCCTGATTTGGAGCCATCACGTTCCTGCGTGAAATTTCCATTATCCCGTCGCTGGTTGCCAATACGTGATATACAAGGTTAGAGAGATTGATACGTCAGAATATTTGTGGCTTTTCAATCAGCTAAGCATTGAAAACCAACTAAGGATAGGAACTTTATTAGCCATTCCCTGTATAACTTGATTAAAAAAATAACCAATGATGGTTTCGTTTAGTAAACATATATTTCAGATAGGCATAAAGGTATACGTTATTCGATACCTTCTCACAAATTGAATAACAAAAATTACGTAAGCCTATGCACATTTTTGTAAAAGCTGCAATTGCATCTTTCACTTATATATTCTATCAAATTGTAACCAATTAAAAAAAAGAAAACATCACTGTCGTCTCGTGTGGTGTTACCATCCTAAAACTTCAACGTGAACCACAACCTGGCGTTCTGTTGTTAAACTCGTTGTCTTCTAAATAAACCATTGGTGTAATAGTGGCCACAAATAGAAACCATAAATTTTCTCTATAAATACCTTCGTGAAATATCGGAGAATGGAAAGTCTGGTCGAATGCTACGTAACAACATTGGGCGATCCCGTCTTCGTTCGGCGTAACCAGTGACCATATGAGCGTGATCAAAGGTGTTGAAAAAAAGTGGAGAGTCAATAGCACGCGCTGCAGCCTCCTGGTGAAGGTAGTGAAATAAATTTGCATTAGTTCCCACGAGTTTCTTTTTAATGTTGGTCAGTACGGTACTTTCATTATTTTGGTTTAATGAAAAGAAAGTAAAATTAACGACTGGAAAGTATGCTGATACCTCTGTGCCAACCAGTGGATCACGTGCCTGGGCTCCCCGATATTCTTCACGAGAATCTTGGCGCAAGGGGCGACTTGTAGGGTTGAATTGAATGTCAACAGGAAACTGTTCCTCTTTATCGTCTACGAAATCAAATTTCTTGTTGGCACCTTGAAAACAGAACATACCAAATTAATTAGACGAAATTAATGCCATTCAGTGGTAAAAACAGTAGAAGGTGTTATCTGATTGTGCGGAACAAAAACAACCCCGACACACCCATGATGCGATTGTATAGACCTTGACGGATAGGTGGAATCAACAGATCATGACTTCCGCCTTTGTTTTGTTAGGGCAAACACAAGGTCATATGCTTTAAGAACATTCTCCCATTTTTTCGTACATACCAATTTTTTGGAAGGAATGTTTGAAAATCGCGTCTATATTGTCAAGAGAAGATTCCAATTCTTTGATGGCATTGCTGGGATTAAAGTTGTTGGCTTGGACTAAGTTTTGGTCGTCAACGCGAGGCGTCGGTGCAGCCAAAGCGCATCCAAAAATTACCAACACTGCAACCGTCTGTATTGCAAAACATAAAATTATATTGATTAGCATTTCAAATAACTCTTCACGGTAGTATTGGATGTACAATTTACCTTAAACATGGTCACCTGGAAGCGTGAGTGGAAGACAGGAGAGCAACGAGCAGACACTGATGATGTTGGGCTCACAACACGATGACTTTAGTGCTCGGATACGAGCCCACGGGAAAACCGTGGCGTCACTTTGCAACATGGAGGCGTGGTTTCAATGTTGAACGTATTGATATCCCTCCTGTTGTCTCTTAAAGAAAATGCCTTGAGGAGATGTATAGTGGTAAACCTCTATACAGCTGCTCCTACAGCTCAAGTATGAGGTGCACAGATTTTTATGTTGATTACCTGTTCCGTCACTAATTGTTAACAGAATAGGAAGTAGAGCAATAAGCTTCGCGCAATCATGCAAATTTGTAGAAAGTGACAGTCAGTGTGACATGTAGCTGATAATTAAGAAGCAATTTCGTTGCAGTGCCAAAAGGCTACTGTTTAAGCAGCGTAGTCTGGCTATGTTCGTTGGCATCTCTTTCAAATATCCCCGTTTTTCCTTTACAAAGGGGGACGATAATGAACAATCAAGTCGTAATTTTAAATGGTAAATGTTCCCTTATTTTTGGAGGGACGTACGGCGTCATTTAAAGCGACTTTCTACTAATAGGCGTTACAATTTTTAGAAGGGAGAACGAACTTTGAATAAACCCTGACAGTTAAAGTGTGAAAGATTCGCGTAATAAAGGCACTTTTACCAATTTCATTCAAAAGACCCACCCCTTAAATCTAAAGGTAAAAGCGAGCGTAATTCTTTCCGCGACAATTCCAACCGAATCAAATCGCATTGTATAAAACCCCTATACAAAAATAAGTTTTTAAACAAGAAAAGTGAAAGGTAGCTTTTCAACAACCATTTTCACACTTGTGGAATCTAAACGCAGTCATCCGTTACAGATCTCTCCAACATAACGGTTCGTTAACATCGGCAGGAAATTTGATTATAAGATCAGCGCCAAAAAAAATTGAAAAATTGCATAATGCCGAAACGGTATAATAAAATGCATTGGGCGAATCCGCATACGGTACAACCAATGCGGCGCAACTTCCACCGCACTACAGCTAACCGACGTAGCTTTCTACTAAGAGAACGTACGTCAAATGAGAACCCGCTAACTTGCGGAACTCGGTGAGGCAACACGAGAAAACAGGACGTCTCTCGACTACAGGTTACTAAAATATATCGCAATATTAGTGGTTGTTTGCCTGTCGCCGCTATAACGGTAAAAGCTGCAAACTATCGGAAAAAAGGAAAACAAAATCAAGCGATAAAAGTAGGACTCCTTTTGAATCCAGAGCTCCATCGCTAGCTTTTCAATTGCGTATGAATTTACAATTCACTACTTAACATAAGCATGACCTGCATCGATATCGATCACGACGATTCTCTTGAACAGAAACTACTGGATATGATTGACCTCGATATTGTGAGTTTCGGCGCATGTATCAAAACAGTAGATTAACAGCTTTACGTAGACAATTTCGCAAGTCGTGAAATTGCCACGGGTAAATTTCCCGGTTTGACATTTCGTTGTTTTTGGTCAAGTTACCCTGAAACCTGTTGATTTCTAAAACCGAAAAAAAAAAAATTTATATAGATATATTTTTTTTTAAACCATAGTCATCATGATTTCGAAACTCTTTCTTTGGCAGTTCAAGTGCCTTTATTCACAACGACAATTTTCTATCGTTCCATACTGCGGTTTAGTAATCGGGACTGACAGTCTGCAAGCCGAAATAAAGTTTTGAAACCGTCAGTAGATGAGGTGCCCGTATCCGAAATCAATTTGCCAAATGGGACGTTGCGGAATGTTACGAATGCATGGCATCCCCCAAAACACACCGTAACATCAGCTTTTAACCCAGATCGTAAACCATTTTCCCTTGGCTATCACCGTTTTATAAGGAGCAATGGAATTTGGCATATGATCAGGCCTGATGGTGCCTAGTATTTCCGACCATACGACAAGAAGCTTCAATTCATCTTGTTATATTGGTGGAATCCCATTACAGAAAGGCACTGTACATTTGCCAACAATGGTCTCGCAGACAACGGTCAAAACATAGGTAATTTGGATTATATAAACGAAAAGTGAGTTGAATTAGGGAACGTACACGTTGGTGACTAAAGATCGACCGAAACGCTGCGCCAGCATCTCGTCCATGTCAAGAGCAGGTTTTTCATTTTCTTCCTGCTCCTCTTGCCCCAAAAGACTCTCTTGAAGAGGATCTTGAAGTGCTCGTTGCTGCTTCTTGCTTGTCCTACACCTTTTCAATGACTGCAGAATGATGTATGATATGCATCCAAAAACAGCAAGTGACAGGACTGCCAACAAGGCAGGTGAATATCTATAATAATTTCAATAATTTAGTAAATAAACAAAGAACAAACATAAGTTAACATTATTACTCAATTCCTCCAAGCAAATGTTCAAACACAGTGCTTTCCTCGACAATGACAATGGTATTGTTCTTTGTTGTCAGTGTAACACTGCTACTGCTACGAACCACAGATTCAATATGTTCGGCCAGGTCTGTCAGGGGCCTGCACAAAGTGTCACGATCAAATTCACATTTTACCACTGTCAAATGATCTTCAGGACAAGGTGAGCAAGGAAGGCATTGGCCAGTTTGTGGATCCTTAAAGGTAACCCACTGTTCACAAAAGTCTGCCAAAGAACTTTCCACTTTCATCAGTTTGGAAGCTGTAGGTGTTGTTATCACAGGTGCACTTAATACCGCGAAAAAGATAAGAAAACGAAAGAAACAAGAGTGAAATCCTCCAAATGAGCACATGGAATACAATGTTGACATATTGTTAACCATTCATGTGAAGAAAATTCGTAAGATATTCCTAAGAATTTCCTAAGAATTGCTAGAAGACAGCTTCACCATTAAGCAATTAACTAGGAAATAGGTAACGGGGTCAATTTAACGCCATCTGTTGGCTGGTTTCAAAATGGATTGACGTCACGGGTTTGACTTGACGTGTTTTGGTTTTTTGGAAAAAGGAAACCATTGTAACTTGCATAGTAGATTATTATTAGATAAAAATAGAATCCTTCTAGATTTTTGCATAAGGTTTAAAATATTAATACTTAAGAAAAAAAACCAAAAGTTACTAAAAATCAATATATTTTTTGGCCAGCTGGGGTGCAGACGCCGCAGTTTAAAATATGACATGTCGTGAGTGTGATGTGTGAACAGCAAAACAGTGTGCTTGATCAAGATTTCTTTGTAAAATAATTTACCGAAACGCTGCCCAATTGTGAAATATAGTGTTAGTTAATATTTTTCTCCACTGGACTTATTCTTTAAAAATGAAAAACGGATCAGCAAAAACTAAAAGCACTAAGAAAGCGGCCAAAGAAGCCGCAAAGAAATCCAAAGATGCTGGTAGCATCAGCATGAGAAATGCCCTCGCAATCCTAGTCACTATATTCGTATTTTCGATTCTTTCACTTACGTGTGTCTATACTTGTTTCCCTGAAGTTGAAGAATCAGAGAAACAATATATCAAACTGCCCAGAGATATTGAGGATGCAAAACATCTTGGTGCTGTTCTTTCTCGTTTCAAGGATAAGTACTATTCCGAAGTTCTTGGAGGAGTCTTCATCACTTATATATTGTAAGTGTAAATTCAAATATCATCATTGTTTTGACTCATTTAGCCATTAATCTATATGTATCATATTATAGTTTGCAGACATTTGCCATACCTGGATCGATTTTCTTGTCCATTTTGTCTGGATACCTGTTTCCATTTTATCTGGCCTTGATTCTAGTCTGCTTCTGCTCTGCAATTGGTGCATCTTTGTGCTATTTGCTTTCTTACTTGGTAGGAACAAAGCTTGTGAACAAATTTGCCAAAGAGAGAGCCCAGTCATGGGCCCAAAAGGTAACAATCAATATATTAGATTTCAATAACATTTAACAAAAAGTTTCATTGGTTAACCAATGAACATAGGTTGATCAACATAGAAATAACCTCCTCAACTACATCATCTTTCTAAGAATAACTCCTTTCCTGCCAAATTGGTTTATCAACATAACATCCCCAGTGATAGGCGTCCCCCTGGGCCCATTCTTCTTTGGAACGTTTCTAGGTAAAGTTGGATTCGTGTATTTTTTCCTTTCAAACAGTGTGATCAATAATTATCGTTATTTACATTGTAGGCGTGGCACCTCCATCCTTCGTTGCAATTCAAGCTGGGACGACATTGAATCAGTTAACATCATCTAGCGATACAGTATCACTCAATTCCATATTGATTCTTGCGGCCTTCGCTGTGCTCTCGCTGCTACCGGTGTTGTTCAAGCAACAACTTCAAAAGAAGTTTAGCTGAAAACAACGTTATCATCACAGTTTGCTCCGTACCCTATTAGACTGCAATTTTATGTTTGTTAACAAACTACTGTATTTTGACGGGAGATTCCATTCGAACAATGTGGTTTCTGTATTGTGTATTAATAAAAACGAACTGACATCCGTTACGCTGATTTCACCACCCAACTTGTCAATTGATGCGGGAATCGAGTTCCAAAATTGCCAATTGTAGTACACTATTTGACATGTATGAAATTTTAGTTGGAATAAAACCAAACCTCATTCAATATACAAATCTATATCGAGATCTACTTCGTACCTTCGCGAAATGATTTGTGCAGCTACCATCCGTCAATCAGTGTGTCCATATTGACAGTTGAGTTAGTACCTGGGCGCATACGTTAGGGAGCAGAATATGCAAACGATGAAAGAATGGAGTAGAACACACACCATCAATATTTCTAATGGAAACAATACATACTTTACTTAGTGGCTTAGTTAGACTTAAATTAAAGGTTGAGCTACCTGCACGTTCGAAGTTCTCGGTAATGTAGGAGGTTACTCAAATCGGCGAATCGTTTCGAGATGAAAGCGTAGACAAATCGCAAAATTGTTTGTCTTCCTTTAGATTGAATTTCCTTGATACCTCTCAATATTGGTTTATGGCTGATATCCTAAGACAAACAATAGAAGATTTGCTTGGGTCTCGCTAACTGGTATAAATACTGTGTACCTTCATGATAGGGATGCCACCGTTGTAGTATTCAATCGGAGATCTAATGGTTGTTGACTTCTCCTTCTTAACTTCGATTACTTGAGTGCGAAACTGACAATCAACAAACTTTTGTCTGTATTCACAAAATGGGTGTGTGATGAGGCAACTTTCTTCATGCAGACCTAGAGAAAGAAAGTGTTGGTTAAGAATCCACTAGCATGTTTAAAAAGAGATGAAAATTACCAGCCAGAACCGAGTAGGCAAGCCAAAACAGTCTTGCGACAGGATAGATGTAGTCTTGAACATTTTTGAGAAACCACATTTGAGATAGTTTGTGTGTCAAAGAAGCAGTGTACAATGCAGTCAGTGGAACAACGAAGCAGGATGAGAGATGTGATGCTTGCATGACTGTTTGAAAAACTGTTTCAAACTTTGAAATGATGGAGTCAGCCAGGCGATTATTCTCCTGACTGACTCCCTTCACGTTTTTTTGGTTCTCTTCAGTTTGATTTTGGGGATCTGTTAACTGGACGGAGAGAACCATTGGCTCTTCATCCTGTGAGGGAGTGCTGCTGTCCTCGAGCCAATCATCATCTTCATCCTGAAGCATTGCCATCAACTGGTCAGTGCTGACTGACACAGTGTTAGTAGTAGCTTCTGGTGCCGCCTGCTGTTCATGAACACCATTCACGTTAGAGCAATGGCCATTGACTTCCACTGCGTGACCATTTGGCACCTGGCTGGATTGGCTCCTCTGCTTAACGTCATTCATGACCTGCCTAAACATCTCAGTAAAATTTGAACTGAGATCAGCGAAGGCTGAATCCGTTGCTGTGTCCCAAATATCTGCCACTTCGCTCTTGTACCAGTCGAGGATGTCGTTCTCCGAAACATCTTCATCGTCCGAATCCATCATCTTACAGAAAAACCTACTGCGTTAAATGTGACACATCCAACCGGCTTTCCTATCAAGACGTTATTCAACTTATGCGATGACTTCGTGAGCAACCATTAACGATTATAAGAACATTTCAAATAACAAAGAATACAAACATGCTTTGTATGGTACAAGTTGACTTTGAGCGGCGTCAGCTAAACAGACGTCTGTCAACTGTCAAGAAGAAAATTCCTCTACAGTAGCGACACGATGGTATGTTTAGGAACTATTTTGATTAGGCGGGAAATCGCAACGAACCCATGAAACAAAGAGTTGCATCGACTGCCTTAAGTGTCCACAGCGAACATACTTGAATAATTTGTGCAGTGATAAACGTCTTTACAAACTTCTTCATCTAACAATGATGAAACTCTGCCTGTGTTGTATGCAAACTTGAGTACGTACTGTACGTAGCCCATTAAGCCGACCTCTTTTGATACAGCTTCAAGTGGCACTCGCTTCTTCCACAGATTATCATGGTTGCATACGTCCTTTTGACGAACAGCATGGTCACAGTTGGTAGTTCCCTTTACCCTGTTTTGCTTAGGTACGGCTTACGTTGAATATCCAAACGCCTTTTATGCTACTGTTAGTACCTAGTACCACACATCATATTCAGTCATAAAGGATCTAGCGGGATGGATTAATTTTAAGATCGGTGTGTATTTCGAGTTCATTTTCCTTTTCTTTAAATCTTAATGATAATAATACTTAATGTATTATAACTGTACGGGTGAAACAAAGAAAGAGTCTGGATTGGGAAGTATCAGCACAAGGGAATGGGCTGAACTTATGAGAAGGAGAACAAGTTTTTCTTTATCTTTCACAAAAAAAGGACTAAAACAAAAACTAAATAAGTAAAAGCCATATTGCGAGTCAACTGATGACACTTTCGATAACCATGGACGTTATACAAGGCTTCACTCCTTTTCCCCCACCCTTTTTTAAATTGGAAATTTTTTTATTGAATTCTATAATTTAAATTTGTTATTTTTTTTCAGTTCCACCTGTTTAAGAAAACAGTCATCCGAAACTCAAAGGAATTAAACTAAAACGAATTTGACTACTGAATCAATCGAATGATTGAGAATTGGGAATACGGGCCAAGAGAAAGGATTCGAATGCAGCTGTGTCCTCTACTTTCGTAAGAAATACAGGGGCCTACGAAAACTGGCCAAAGAAATAACGAAAAAATGTAGATGAGAAGAAGAAAGATATCAGAAATGTCGGGAACGTGAAGAATGACGTGAAGGAAGTTAGAAGACAGAAAAGAAGAACAGAAAACAGAGAAAGTTCCCGATTGAGTCGATTATCGATCCCTACACACCGCCACACAGAGGAGATGATGAACACGATTATTGCAACGCAATCGTTCGTCTTAAATAAATGAAATCGGGGTTTGGAGAATAACCTAGAAGAATTGTTTGTGAGTGTCGAGACGCCGAAAATCTTGCGTGAGACGAGTGAACGAATCCATCACTCGCCATTCTTTTGCCTATCAAAAGGTACTGGGATTGTTGGATGAGGTGTACAGGTTAGAAAAAAAACAAATGATTCGCAATTACGTTCTAACGAGTTTCTTTAATTTTTTTAAAAGTCATCGACTGGAATGTCTCGGCTTCTATTGTTTAACTTTAGCATAGACAATTCAGGTTTTTCGTTATTTATTTACTAGAGTGGATCATGAGTTTGTATGATTGGATTTCAAAGGCAAAAAACGAACCAGAAAAAACAAATCCAGTCCAATAAATAAATGATGAAGCTAAAAAAAAAAAATAAATAACAAACGAAAAAACTGAACTCAAGATTTTGTTTAAACGGCAGTAGGGTGTTTCCTCGATTGAACATTATTGGTTTTTTTTTTGTTGTGTCAATATTTTTTATTATTATTGTTTTTTTTTTGCTTAACTTTTCTTCTCGGAAACGAAACGATGCGTTCACAAAACAAACGATCGTATTTCTGGCTCTGATTTCACTCTCAGATTTCTTTTGTTTTCTTTTCTACTAGCATAGCTGCATGTTATATCGGAAGGAAAAGATGGAACAGATAACTCTTCCAGAGTGTTGTTTGTTGGGAGAAGATGAGAAACCAGCACAAAGCTATTCGATCGAGGAACGGACAAGAGCAGAAATGATTATATCCAATAGCAGTACTCCCAAAAGTGCTAAAAGAAGAGAGCTTGAGAAAAGAGCGGGACTGTCGATATGATCGAGGCATCAGCTACCCGAACGGAAACAAAAGAGAACAGAATTCGTAGTACGAGCGAAAAGTGGCATCAGCATCCAATTTGAATTGGCTTCGACTTCACCCAGACTCGGGTGGAGAATCGCGTCATCTATTTCGAATCATTTTCCAGGGAAACAAATGAAAAGACGAGTGTGTCTAAAATTTGTTTAGCTGCAACTCGTGAAGAAATTAAAAAAGAAAAATGGTGAAAAACTAATAAGAAAAACAACTTCAACGAGATTTGTTTGATTTTTTTTTTCTTTTTTTTTTTTTTTTTTCATGGCTGTACAACGACAGTTTTTCGGCCATTTTCTCTTATTATTTTTGTTCCGTGATCTATAACTACAATGACGTTTCCGCAAAATAGGAGAAAAAGATTAGAAGGTAAAATGAGGAGAAAGATGTGTTTGTTGAATGGAGGATTGTAAAAAGTACAAGAAAAAAAAAAATGTGTAAAATTGCTGGACGAATTGAGAAATTAATTTGCATAAAAAATGAGGAAGAAAAGAAAATTCAAAGAGAACAAACGGAGGGATGGGTGTGGAAACGTCCTGAGCGACGACTTCCTCATAAGTAAATCAATCATCAAAAAGATAGTAATAGTAGAAAGGATGGGCAGGTGTGTGAAAAAAAAAAAAAAAATTCAACAACGGTAGATTCAATTAGATCAATCCACTGATATACATCAAAAAATTTTTTTTTGCTTAATAAATGCCTCCGAGACAGACGGCTTTAAAAATTTTTTTTTTTTTAGCTACTTGTACTACGGGATTTTTTTTTTCTCTCTTGCTTCTTTTGTAAATACTTCACATTTCTTTGATCTTCTAATTTTTTTTTTTTTTTGTTGTTGGCTCTTTGCGTCTTGCCCTCTTCACATCGATCGTGACGTAAAAGAAAAATCATTACGTCCGAAATTTGCGTATTTTTTTTTTTAACGTCCTACATCCTCCCCTTTCCCTCCCTACATCCCCACTATGTCAGATCAAAACGCTGTGAAAATTGGGGACATGGCTCTTATTTGGATAATAGACTAAGAGAAAACGGTTTTTTTTGGGGCGGGGTGGCAGAGAGTGAAAAGAGACAGAATTTTGCATGGAAAAGCAAAAATGAGAGACAAAAAAGCTTCATCGGGGGTGGGGAAACATATCTGCGATTTGAAATGTGTTCGTCCAAAAGAAAAACGAACGGAGAGATAAACGACCGAGATTCGGTGAGACGTTGAGGTCATCGGGTACCTTTTTTCAAAGATGGTTTTTTTTTTCAGTGGACAGCGGGAGATTCGAAATTTTTGGGGGTTTTCTTCCCTCGATAAGGACAGAAAGAAAGATCGAAAAGCCATAGAAAACATACACACAACAAAAACATGATCGTTAATTAAAAAAAAAACAAAAAAAACAACAACCAACAACGCAAGTACGTCCCTCTGTACACACTCAAAAGATTGGCGTCATGATTATTTTTCTTATTTGTTTGTTTGTTTGTTTTTTTTTGTCCCCTTTCGTTTGCTTGTCTTCTTTGTTATCTACCTGCAAAAAGGATTTCAGAGATTCGGGTGGTGAGGGCAGGGAAGAAAAAAAAAATGACCATCGTGTAGGACCAGTCCCGAAATTGCACTGTGATGAGTCCCGAGCGATCGTCAGAAGACGACTGTGTCAATGAAAAAAAAAAAAAAAAAATGCAAAGTATTGTTAAATTAACCCTTTTTTTTTGTTGTTTGCTTTTGTTTTAAAGCTTCCTCCGCACGTGTGTGAATGTGTGGTGTGTGTGTGAAAAATGTGTCATAACGATTTTGACCCTTGATTTGTTTCTTGAAGAAAAAAAAAAAAGGGAGGAAAAAAAAAAAAAACTTTCGTTAGAGATTCAAACAGGGGGTAGTAGGGGGTAGGTGGAGGGATCCTTCAATTATCCTTGTTTGCTTTTTTTTTTTTTGCTAAATTAAATGAATTGGCAGGTCGCAACGCAGTAAGTTTTTTTTTTTTCCGGTTCTTCTGATTGATCTTGCTCGTAATGATGGTCGAATGTTGCTGCTCTTTTTCTTGCATGTCATTTTTGTTTCGCTTTCTTCTTTCTGGCTTTTTTTCCTTAATAGTAGGTCTCTCTTTCGACCCATCCGCCCGGGTTGCGACGCAAGATGAATTTACGGCACTCGTCGTAGACGAAGATCAATATGGAGAAAGGAATGGCCGGCAGCCACCAATTGATCCTGAAAAAACGCGAGTGGAAAACAGAAACGAGATTTCGTTTTTTTTTTTTTGTTTTTTTTTTAATAAATGAAAACGAGGCAAACAAACGGAAGTAATGTGAACGTGATCACTCACTTCAACGGGTACATGCGAAGACCCTTGTCCATGCCGGGCGTGTAGGAAAGGAAGGCCGCCATGGCCGTCTCGAAGAGGAGACCAAAGTTCATGACGTGATTGCGCATGCCTGAGAATTTTAGATTAAATTAGAAAATATTATTTGTCCGAAATTGGATTTAGGGCATTTTCGCTTACCCTGGTGGAGGATCGAGTTGCGTCTAGTTTTGCAAATAATCAAATCAGCCCATTGCACTACAACGATGGATACGAAAAACGCCGTGTGGCAGGTGTACTCCAACTGTTTACGAGCATCGTAAGTCTATAAAAAGAATGACACATTATATTAAAAAAAAAAAAAAAAAAAAAATGGAATTCACGGCGTGAAAGGGAATGTGTGTTTCAAAGGAGCCAAATGATATCATTCAATTTACCCATTCTTGTCCGTAAGAATCTTGGAGATCATTGACGGCACGCGAGTCCCAGTTCTTGCGGATGCCGAATAACTTGTCGGGTCGGAATCCGTTTTCGGCCATAATGACAAAGTAGACGAAGAAGCCGGCAGACGCTTGGATCATACCAATCTGACCGTAGGCCATGGAAATCAGCCTGGAATTTTTTTTTGGGGGGAGAAGGGTTAAAGAATGAACGAATGAAACATTTTTTGTACAACACAAATGACGTAAGAAAAGCATTTGACTATTCCTCGACACGTTACGTGTCCTAAGAATGTTCCATTCAAATAAAAGAAAGTAAAAACAAAACAAAAAGAGACATCAAGTTGTTTGGCAACTATCAATCTCAATTTTGAGTTTTAGTATTTTTAAATTGTTTTTTTTTCCTCGTATTGAAGGGAATGTTTGTTTAGTTGCTAATGGATGAAGTTGCGAAATGGGAAAAGGGCAAACAAATCTTGAAAGATAAAATAAAGAAAACACAAAAATCGATCACAAAACTAGAGAAAAAACGTTCTACAATAAAGAAAGAGGAAAGCCACCGCACAAGAAAATATAGAAAAAAAAAAGAAAAGAAAAAGTGTGCCATAACCCACCAGAGAAGAATATCGATTGATCCAAACGAATTGTTTAAAAAAATGAATATTTAAAAGCCTTGTATGTTGGCGATGATATATTACCTTATCGTCATGTTGGTGGGTCTTTTTTTTTTTTATAATATAAAAAACAATTCTGAAAATTCCTTTTGAAATCTTAAACAAATCAAATCTACAGCTAAAACGATTGAACTCTTTTTCCCCGCCCTAGTTCACTATTTGTAAAACGAAAAAAAAAAAAAAAAAGGAAAAAAAAAAAAAAAAAAAAAAAGAGAGAGAAGGGCAAAATGGAATCGAATGTGAGAACCTACCTGTAATTGACGAGCTTATCGGTGAAGGGATTGCGTGGCTGGCGCTTCATGATATCGGACTCGGCGGCCTCGTAGGCCAGAGAGATGGCAGGCACCTATTGACGAGCAGGACACGAGGATAGATTCTCTCTCTCTCTCTCACTGTCCAATCTCTCTGTTTAACTAAAACTACTTCTTTTCAAACCGTGCTCGTCAAACGTGAAAAAAAGAAAAAAAGGGCCTCCAGTCTATCGGCCTCCCGCCCAAACACACCTGCCAACGTGTCTTATTTTACAAGTGCAGCAAGTCATCGGTGACTAGAAACTAAGCCCGCCCACATTTCCGTTCGGATCCCGCATCGTGCGGAACGTACTCACCTTTGCAGATCAATCTCCATCAGGTGGGGCTAACAGAGTCTCAAGTTTCTGTACGAAGGTGTTCTTGTCCAAAAGCAAACAACGAAAGCGGACGGAAGGAAAAAAGCCAAATTGAAAAACGTCAATGAAATGTCATCCCATGCATAGGATAGATCAGAAGGACTAAAAGAGAATAAACAATCAAGTCTAGATAGAGAAGAAGAAGAAGAAGAACGTAATAAAATGAAATAACCCAAGAAAGAAGAACGTATTTCCCGGTTCGTGATGATAAATGGGGAGGGGAGATTGGTACGTGTTCCAGTTGTTTGGCTTGTTTTTTTTTTTTTTTTTTTTTTTTTTTTTGGGCTTACCTTTCGTTCACTAGTTTGTCGGTGAATGGATTTCTTGGCCGACGTTTCATGATATCCGACTCAGCTTCCTCGTAGGCCAAGGAAATAGCGGGCACCTGGCAGTTTTGGTGATCGGTGTCGTGGGTAGATGGCATTTCAAGAAACCAAAAACAACCGGGGGGGGTGTCGACAGTATTCACGCACACACAAAGACACGCGCACACACAGACGCACAAAATCAATAAAGAGAGAGAAAAAAAAAGAAAAATCCAAAATCAATTAAAATTGAAAAAAAACAAAAACAAAAAACAAACTAAATAAAAAGGGATTTTGAAATATCAAAACAATCAACCGGGCCGGCAAAAATGCAATCAGTTTGATATGCAAAATATTACGTAATGTTTTGATCTCAGCCAAAAAAAAAATTGGACTGGCCATTCGATTACATTAAATTTCTTTTTACCGGCCATTTACATCGAGGATGTCATGCTGATATTCAAATTAAGAAATCGCCGAGGGTCCCCATCGACAATGAACGACATTTCTGTCTATCACTTCAACGAAGAATGTGGGTCCAAAATAAAAAAAATTATGAAATAAAATCCAAAAAGAAAAATAAACGGACGGACGGCCTTTTTTTTTTTCCCCTCCCTTCCCTACTTCTTTAAAAATAGAAAAAGGCTTGAAACATGGAACGGTTACACTGAGAGCGGCAGCGGCCGTGCAAATCACAAACATGAAGGGGAGGAACACACATACGAGAAAAACTCATCAAAATTTCTCGACCCATCCCGTTGGCCGAACGGACGTTCCAGTTGGCGACGATCCATCAAAATGAAAGGGGGTGGGGGGAAGCACCAATCAGGCCACAACGACATCCAATATTAGAGAGAGAGTGTGTGCCGTCCACATAGTGCAAATAAAAATAGACAGAAGCCACCCAACTTTCCGCTCTCTCGCGTCCATTTTTTTTTTTTTTTTTTTTTTTTTTTTTTGTGTGGTGGGCCCAATCTATTAGTCAAACGGTGATATTGGACAGCAAAGGGATAAACGAGATTAACACCGCGCTAGGTGGAGGGGCAGGGAGCCATGCACCAACACTGACCTGACCTGTAGTTCCTTCTGCATTTATCCTAATTGCTTGCACACACACACACACACACACAGACACACTCGGGAGAGATGGAATTATGTTTCGAATTAGTTTTTTTTTTGTTTAAGGGCTGATCAGTCTCGCACACCACGCCATCTTTCTTGTAAAATCCTTTATCCCCCGATACCTTTCATTGACTAATTTATCCTTGACGGGGTTACGCGGCGGCCGCTTCATGATGTCATTCTCGGCTGATTCGTAAGCCAAAGAGATGGCCGGTACCTTAAATGTTTTTTTTTTTTTTTCCGTTTTTTTTTTTTTTTTTTTAAATTTAGATTGGGAAACATTTGAAATTCAAGCAATTCCCGCCCTCGCGCGCACGGTCAAAAGACAAATACGATTGAAGAGATCGGAAGGGAGCAGTTGAAAGTGGTGATTTGATTTACGTTAGAACTAGGAGAAGGGCCGAAATGGCTTACCATGTCGGTACCAAGATCGATACACAAGATGGTGACGGTGCCGAGCGGCAGAGGGATGTCGGCGATGATGAAGAGCAAGAAGGGCGAAATCTCCGGGATGTTGGACGTCAAAGTGTAGGCGATGGATTTCTTCAAATTGTCAAAAATCAGACGACCCTCTTCGACACCGGTAACGATCGAGGCAAAGTTGTCGTCGAGCAAAATCATGTCGGCGGCCTGTTTCGAGACATCGGAGCCGGCGATACCCATGGCAACACCTAGCGGCCACAACGAGAACCACGTCAAATAGTAATTAATAATAATAATAATAATAAGAAAACGAAAACGAAAAAAAAACAAAACAAAAACAATCCCGTTTCACGGTACCGATATCGGCTTTCTTCAAAGCGGGCGAGTCGTTGACACCATCTCCCGTTACGGCGACGATGGCTCCGAGCCGTTGGCAACCCTCGACAATGATGAGCTTTTGTTGGGGCGACGTGCGGGCAAAGACGATCTCAGTGTGGTAGCGTAGTACGTCGTCCAAGTCGTCGCTGTTCATGTCACGGAGCTCGCCGCCGTGAACGACGGCCGCCTTGGCCAGACGCTTGTCTACCTCTTCGACGGGGATGTTGAGCCGCTGAGCCATGTCCTCCACTGTTTCGTTGCCCTCAGAGATAATGCCGACGGATTTGGCGATGGCTTTGGCAGTGATGGGGTGGTCTCCGGTCACCATGATAACTAAGGTAAAAGAAAAACCGGAATTAATGACATCGTCAAGGGGTGCGGGACGGCCAAGACGCACAACAAAAAAAAATAAAAATAAAAATAAAAAGGAAGGGGGGTTTACCTTTGATACCAGCAGAACGGCACTTGGCGACGGCGTCGGGGACAGCAGCGCGGGGAGGATCGATCATCGACATGAGACCAACGAAACGGAGTCCAGTCAAGGGGAAGTTGGGGTCGTCGGCGTTGAAAGAGTAGCCCTTGGGGTACTTGTCCAGCGGCAGGTAGGTGTCGCAAAAGCCGAGGACTCGCTCGCCGAGACCGCCCAGCTCCATGTAGGCCATGTTGAAAGCGTCTTTCATCTCGTTGTCGAGTGGCTTCTCCACCCCGTTGATGAAGATGGTCGAGCAGACGTCGAGGATCCGTTCGGGCGCTCCCTTCATGGCCAGGAAGTAACGGCCGTCGTTCTTGTCCTCGTTCTCGTGGAGCGACACTTGGTACTTGTTGGTAGAGTTGAAAGGGACTTCGCAGACCTTCTTGTTGCGGGCGCGGATGGCCATCGCCTCGCCCGTCGCCAGCTCAATGCACTTGAGCAAAGCGGCTTCAGACGCGTCGCCGTTCACTTCGCGCTTCAAAATCGGGATGTTATCCTGGCCGGGCTTGAATTCGGCTCGACTGCAAAGTCCGGCAACGCGGGACAGGGCCTTCCAGCCGACGCTCGTCTTGTCGTATTGGGCTCCTGCGCATTTTCATTTTCATTTTCATTTTCTATTCAATTCAAATTCAAATTCAAATTCAAATTAGATGAAACTAACCAGACTGGTCTTCAGTCGTGTCGGCCTCGATGATTTGTCCGTCGAACCACATATGAGCAACAGTCATCCGGTTTTGGGTCAAGGTTCCAGTCTTGTCTGAGCAGATGGTTGAGGTTGAACCGAGGGTTTCGACAGCCTCCAAGTTCTTGACAAGGCAGTTCTTCTTGGCCATGCGCTTGGCCGTCAGCGTCAGGCAAACGGTGACAGTGGCGAGGAGACCTTCGGGCACGTTGGCCACAATGATACCGATCAAGAAGATGACGGCGTCGAGCCACTGGTAGCCGAGAGCCAGGGCGATGATGAAGAAGGTAACACCGAGGAAAACGGCCACGCCCGTGATGAGGTGGATAAAGTGGGCAATCTCGCGGGCAATGGGCGTCTCTCCAGTGTCGAGTCCGGAAGCCAATCCGGCGATGCGACCCATCACCGTGTTGTCACCGATGCTAATGACGATAGCGCGAGCGGTTCCTATTTGTTTATTTATTGATTGATCGATTGATTTAAATTGAATCATCCTTCATTTGAATTCGTTTTAAATTATTGCAAATGATTGATACCTTCGACGGCGTTGGTGGAGAAGAAAGCCAAGTTCTTGGTCTCGAGCGGATTCTCGTTGGTGAACTCGGAGTTGCGGCTCTGCGGCTCCGACTCGCCCGTCAGCGACGAGTTGTCCACCTTGAACATGCGAGCCTCGATGATGCGGACGTCGGCCGGGATGCGGTCGCCGAATTTCACCTCGACGATGTCGCCGATGCAGATCTCCTCGGCCTTCATCGTTTGCTTAAGGCCCTCGCGCACCACCACGGCGTACTGCGGCACCATGTTCTTGAACGACTCCATGATCTTGTTGCTCTTGCTCTCCTGGTAGTACGAGAAGACGCCCGTGACGACGACGACGGCCGTCAACACGATGCCCAAGTACAACTACATCCCCGCCAAAAATTTTGAGAAATTTTAAAACATTCAAAATGCGACGTACAATGAAATTAGAAAAAAAAATTATAATAATAATGGGAAGGAAACGTACGTTGTCGCCGAGCACGTCCTCTTCGGTGCTGACTTCGATCGAGTAGGCGACGAAGCAGAGGATGGCGCCGACCCAGAGCAGCATGGAGAATCCGCCGAAAAGGTTCTTGCAGAATTTCACCCATTCCGGCGTCGTTTTGGGCGGCGTCAGGGCGTTGGGGCCGTCGCGTTCGAAAATGGCCTTGGCTTGCGCTACAGTCAAGCCCTACATTTTTCACACGCCACAATCATTAAAAAAAAAAAAAAAAAGCACAAACGACCATCATCTCAACGCAGCAAAAAAAAAAAAATGTTTGCGTTTTGTAAGTAAGGCTTTCTTTACGCCGCCATTACGAAAATAGATTCTCTTTTCTCTTCAATCTTGTTAACGTTGCTAATAAGAACAAACACACACACACACGACGCGCGCATCATATGCGCGTGTTTTGTGCCGGACACGGGAAAAAAAAATAATAAAAAGATAAGCGCTCGACGTCCTGGCAAACTGGGGTCGACATGGCAACCCAAGAAGCGTCGCTTCTTTTGTTGACGCCCCCCCCCCTCTCCCTGACGTCTAGAAAAACGAGCAAGACGATACATAAAAAGGGGGGACTTAATTCATCGATCCGAAAAGGAAGCCCAGAGTTGCCGCGAACTTGCACACCCACTGCATCATACATGCTGCCGGAAGTGTGGGTGTGCAAAAGAAAGCAATAAAATATTAATGTTGATGCATGTCATTTGCTCGTCTTGTACCTCGAACATCCATCGGTGTACCGAATGAATCGAAAGAGAGAGAAAAAAAAAGACGTTGTGGGGGGGGGGGGGGGGAGAGAAAGAAAAAAACTCACCGTTTCGGGATTGGTGCCCAGTCGTTGGTAGAGCTCCTCGATGGGGATCTTGTGGTCGTCAATGTCCAACTCTTGCTTCAACTCGTTCAGGTCTTTCTGGCCCTTCTTGGCCGCCTTCTTGCCAGCGCTAGGCGCCGCATCCTTTCGCCGATACTGTGACAAATGAAAGCAACGTTAATTTTTAATAAACATCAACGCGAATTCGATTTTCACACGTGACCAACGCAATAGAAAAATCAGTTCTTTTGGGGGAAACATTTCGAACTCCATTTGCCAGCAATGCAACCGTGTATACGTGGTCACAAAGTACGTAAGAGGGCCGGGGAGAGAGAGAGAGAGAGGGGGGTGCAGACATTGGGGAAATGGTCGAGTAAAACATTACCTTGGCAACACCATCGGCACGAAGACAGTCGTCGGGTAAGGTGGCTGTGGTAGCCGTCCGGTACGAATCCGCACGACCGTACTAAACGTATGCAAATGCAGGGCAAATCATGAAAGGGCGCAGGCAGGGCAGGGCAGGCAAATCATAATACAAAAAAAAAAAAATTAGACATAACAAAATTAAAAGGTTTTCAAGCTAAAAAACAAAAAATAATAATGAAACATGCACAACGTCAAACATAATTGATGGCAGCATTCCAGGTGTAACTAGGAATTGGTTCGATTGCGTCATTTTAAATGGCGGATAGTGGACAAAAACAAAAAAAAAATTGAACTAAACTATCACGACATTCTTTTTTTTTTTTGCGTGAATCGCGTGAAATGTACCGCAATGACGTACGGGGAAAACTAAACGAGCGTGAAATGCTGGGGGAAAAAAAAAACGGATGTGAAAATGGCGGTTCGGATGTAGTACAACCGACGCCGGTGGATATAAATACAAGGAGCGTCACATTTTGAGTACTGGAAATCGATGCCAACAAAATCGGGAGTGCACAGCTGGGCCGGCTGGCGCAACCGGAATCCTATCTTTAGACTTTTCTTCTTGCGGGTTCGTTTGTTTTTACGCAAGAACACATAAAAGGACAAAAAACCAAAAAAAAACCAAAAAAAATGTTGCGTCAGTACAAAACAAAAAAGAGAAATACTTTTGAACAAATGATCGTCCACTTGTCCCTCAACGAGACGTTCAAAGAACAAAAACCCGACGCGGCGGCGACACCTGTCCTTAAACTAATGTGACACTTCAAACGCCGTAAATCAACGCTCAAAGAAAACACGCAGAGTGGTGGGCGAACATGAAAGTGGGTCCGCACCGCTCATTAAGCGAACCTTCTTTGTTATTCTAGCGGTGATGGACGTTTTTTCGATTGGACATTGTCAGAAACTTGTCGTCGCTGCAAATAGATGGCAAACGTCATCGACGTGCTTCATATGTGACACGCACGCAGTCAAACTCGTCTCCCGCAGTGTGGCCTGCCCTCAATCGATTTGCCCGTTGGTGCAGCGAATGGATCGTTATTTCCTTCTCGTCCTTTAGCGGTACGAGAAAAAGAAAAAGAAAAAGAAAAAAGGAGGGAGGGGAAGCCATAGAAAATGGTATGATTATACTTATACAATGTAGTTTGAGGAGTTTCAGTTTCACT
This sequence comes from Daphnia carinata, assembly GCF_022539665.2. Lineage (NCBI taxonomy): Eukaryota > Metazoa > Arthropoda > Branchiopoda > Diplostraca > Daphniidae > Daphnia > Daphnia carinata. The sequence continues at coordinate 4,312,262 of NC_081339.1, read as the reverse complement.
GCACCGTGCGTACCAAACAACCGTACAACGTTACATACCCTCGCTACTGTGTGTAAGACACACACGCAAACTAACTATTGAACAACGCTAACGTCACGATGACCCGCCGCGTATCCATGGAGATTTCCCGAACAATGATCAGAACCTTCACATTCGGGTGGTGACGTTGAGATACCATTTAAAAAAAAAAAAAAAAAAAAAAAAATAAAAAATAAAAAAAAAGGGAGGTGGAAAAAAAATGGGGTTTGAAAAAACGAAAGGGATGATCGTTCGTGAGTGATAAGGTGCACGCAAACTCACGAATAGCAAAATAAATCAGAAAAAAAGGGGGAGGGGGGGGGGATAAAACATCATGGGGTTCCCAACAGGAA